>NW_027202804.1:1665000-2105000 GCF_024711535.1 Dipodomys merriami
CTCCTCTGCCTCGTATTTTTTCTCTGTTTCTGTCTCTTGGTATCTCTCTCTTCCCTGTCTGTCTCTCATTTGCCTGTTGCTGCCCTAATATAGCAACAAATCACAGCCTGTTTAAATATCCTGATTTA
This sequence comes from Dipodomys merriami, assembly GCF_024711535.1. NCBI lineage: Eukaryota > Metazoa > Chordata > Mammalia > Rodentia > Heteromyidae > Dipodomys > Dipodomys merriami. The sequence goes on from NW_027202804.1 coordinate 1,665,129, forward strand.
ATAAACACCAGATTCCCCCAAATGTCAAAGAGTCTCTCTCTCTCTTTTTGCAAAGCCTTGTGTCTCATATTTGAGACTAAGGTAAAAAGTGACCAGTGCCATGAATAAGGGCTGGGGTGGGGTGGGGGCATTGTGGGAACAGATGGGTTCCTTCCCAGGCCAAGAACGTGGGAACAAGTGGTTTGGGGCCTACTATACCAGGCGTCTGGGCCGATGGCAGAGGCCCCTGCTAGAGGTCTTGAGTTCTGATTAGGTCAGCTCAGACTTCTGCTTTGCAGCGAGTGGAGACTGTTGAGCATCAGATCGGAAGGCCTCCCAACTCCAAACAAGATGCCAGCCTTGAGAGTTCAGAGGTTGCCTTATTTTGTCTTTATTTTACAAAGCCTCATGGCAAGGTCATGCCAGAGAATATCTGAGTGTGTAATTATGAGATTATATGTCCTACAACCATAGAAACCAAAGTACAGAATCAACCTTAGTACTCCGATGGATGGACACAGAAAATAGGATTCACATCCATAATGGAGCATTATTCAGCCAGAGGGATGAACAAAATCATGCTATATGCAGGCCAATGGATAGAGACTGTGTATCAACATACTAAGAAAAATAACCTGTGAGCTGAGAGCCAGTGGCTCACGCCTGTAACCCTAGCTGCCCAGGAGGCTGAGATCTGAGGATCATAGTTCAAAGCCAGCCCTCACAGGAAAGTCTGCAAGACTCTCCTCTCTAATTAACTACTAGAAAACCAGAGATGGCTCTGTACCTCAAGTGGTAGAGCACTCACCTTGAGCAAAAGAGCTCAAGGACAACAGCCAGGCCCAGAGTTCAAGCCCCACAACTGACAATAAAAACAGAAAAAGACTCATAAAGACAAATACTGCCTGTATTCTTTCATATATAGAATGTAGGTTCATAAATAATAAGCAAACGATAATGTCATGAAATAATGAGCGTAAATGGAAGGCTACTTAGTTGGGAGGAGAATGGGGAGGAAGAGAATAATGAATGGTGGTAAGGAGGGGAATGAATAAGATCAAAGTAGATGAGATGCATTCATGGAAGTGACATAATGAATTCCATTATTCTGTACAATAAAAATATAATCCAAGCCAGACACGGAGGCTCAAATCTGTAATCCTAACGACTTGGGAGGCAGAGATCAGAGAATCGTGGTTTGAGGTCAGCCCAGGCATAAAAGTTTACGAGACCTCCCATCGAAACCAAAGTCTGGATGCCAGGCACACGCCTGTTATCCCAGATGCAGGGAAGCACAGTGGCTGGACACATGGGTCCTCTCGTGTCATCGTGAGCAACGCAAGCAAGTATAGGTAGGAAGATCTCAGTCCAGGCTGGCCAGGTATCAAGCCAGACCCTACCTTGTAAATAAATGACACACATCAAACGGGGGTTGGAGCTGTGACTCAAGTAGTAGAGCACCTACCCTAGAAAGCTGTGAGTTCAATACTCAATATCACCAAATATGATATATGTATACATATATACACACACATATATTTCAGTATGATTTATTTTATTGTTATAAAAGTGATGATGTACAGAGGGCTGACAGTTACATAAGTCAGGGAATGAGTACATTTCTGTTTGGACAATGTCACCCTCTCTGTCTGTCTGTCTGTCTGTCTTTCTCTTTCTCTCCAAGTTTTCCCCTCCTCAGTATGTTTTTTTTTATTTTACAAAAAGAATGTCTCTTAAACATATTGGGCTTGGCACGGAAGTGAAGATTTGCAAAGGTCATTAGGCTTCATTTTCATTTTTGTCTTCCTGGGTTTATTTTCAGGGAACCCTTCTGAAATGACGTGGTGGACGTGAATGCACAGGTGAGCAGGACTGACAGGAACATTCTCTGAAATGAGAGATCATAGCAAAGTGTGGTGTCATGCCATGACAAAATCCAAGGGCTCTGCAGCCTGGGACCAAGGGGAGCCCACTGTGAACAGCTGGGCACAGGCAGTAGCCCTCCCAGAGTCTAACAGTGCCAGTGATGGCTCACTGGGAGCCTTTGCATAGCAGCCATTTCATCCTTTTCCTTTGCTGTGTGCTGGTGCTGGGCCTGGAACAAAGGGCCTGGGCACTGTCCCTGAGCCTTCCCTGTCAAGGCTAGTCTGCTACCAGTTGGGGCACAGCTCTGCTTCTGCCTCTTTGCTGGTTAATTGGAGATTAGATTCTCAGGTCCTTGTCACTTGTGGGTGTCACAGGATCTGAAAGGTGGGGTGCAGTAAGGAATGAGCCTGACACACAAGCAGATGGCTGGCACGGCTGTTCTCAGATAGGATGTGGTTTGCATAGCTCTGATGGTGTGGATTTGGGGAGGAATTGGGTTGAAGTCTTGGAACCCGCACAGGGTGGAGCACATGGCAGTGGGTCTAGACAGCTCACTGCTTGCACTTGGGGGAGACAGCAGATGTGGAGGGTGTACCCCAGAGAGTAGGAGAACTTCCCTTGGAAAGAAATTCCACGTCCTGGTTAGGGTAGCTTTGGATGCAAGAGGTGGTGGCTAGCCATTGCTAGACGTATACAGGAAGGTGTGTGTGTGTGTGTGTGTGTGTGTGTGTGTGTGTGTGTGTGTGTGTGTGTGTGTGTAAGTACAGGCAGAGACCATCTGACAACTCTTTCAATTGTAGGTGCTGGCAAGATAGGCCATGGAGTTCCATATACAATTCACCGTACTCGCGAGCGCAGGCAAGGCTGACCTCCGTCTTGTAGAGGGATGGGGAAAAGAACGTTGGCATCACGTTCAATAGGACAACGTACAAACGCTTGCTTGGGGTTCAGCCATATTCCTCCAGCAAAGTCAGTTTCCTCTTTGGATCACTCAAGAGCACCGGCTGTATACCTTGAGCTTCTGCCTGACCCTGTCTCCTTCCTGAGGCCTGTCTCTGTCTCTGTCTCTCTGTCTTTCTCGGTCCCTGTCAGCGAGGTGGTGGAGGCTGTAGGGATTAAAGGGTGGGGCCGATGGAGACACTGTCTCTACAGGTACTGTTATTCTCCACAAATAGCCTGTTGTTGTTTATTTCCTGCCCACGACTGTTCGAAGGTAGGCTTCCGTCTTGGAATGCTTCTGAGTCAGCCCATTGGGAATTACCAATGGGTATTGATTTAAGACAGCAACAAATTGGAAGTTCTGAGTAATGATCCATTCTTATTAATTTTAATTCCTTACTGGATAGAAGAATAGGCTTTAGTACTCACAGCCGATTAAAACAAAGGTCGTGAAACAGCATTGTTTTTTTTTTTTTGTTTTTTTGTTTTTTTTTGGTAAACTTACTCCTATCTTGCTTTGGCTGGAAATTTTTCTGTCAGTCTTAACTTTATATCTGTCTGTCTCTCCTTTCCTTTTATTCCAGAAGTAATATAAGTTGCTCATTTCCATTACTTTGCTAAGTATCTGATTTCTGTCCAGCCTTGAGGGCATAACATGAAAGTATCTTTAACTAAATGCTCAGTTTTTGTTGTATCCCTGTCTATACATATAATATATATATATATATATATATATATAATTTTTTACCAAGTATACAAAAAATGTTTTTTTCAGTTAGCTGGATTTCAACTCATCACATAAAGGTACAAGGAATACAAGAGTTCCATTTGTCAAATGTTCTTTCTACTAGAAATAGGGACAGTTTTAAAAATTCTGAACATGCAAATATTAGAAGCGAGATGACTCCTTTGTTTTCTCAACCATTTCTTCCAGAAAAACACAGGAGGCCTTCAATTTCTACCTTCCCCCTTCCTTCACGTGTTCCACTGCTAGCCATACTGCAGCCCTGGGGCTGCTTCTATTTAGATAACAGTTTAAGTTCAACTGTCTTAATATTTAGAGATCTGTAAATAAGTTATTTTAGAGAAACTTATGAAGGGAAGCAAGAACCACTAAGAATCAACACAAATTCACCTGTGTGTGTGTGTGTGTGTATGTGTGTGTGTGTCTGTCTGTGTGTCTGTGTGTGTGTCTGTGTGATGATCTTGGGGCTTGAACTAAGCTCTTGCTTAGCTTTTTCACTCGTACCTAGCATTCTACCATTTGAGCCACCACACCTTCACTTTTGGCTTTTTAATAGCAGCTCTAAGTCTCGTGGACTTTCTTGGGCTGGCTTTAAATAAGGTTCCTGGGATCTCAGCCTCCTGAGTAGCTAGGATTACAGGCGTGACTCACCCACACCCAGCTTAGTAGCTGAGATTTTCAACAAGGCATGGGATAGTCATTGCAAAAATCAGAAAAACATGTCTGGATCGTGATAGTTGAGCAAAGGAGCTGGTATCTGAAATGAGGTCGATGGGCCACAAGGAACTGGAGGTATTTGACAAAACCACTCAATTGGAACCTTTTACAAGGGATTAGAACATCTGTTGGGATATTGGACCAGGTAGGCCTCTGATCCTCCCTTTGTTCCTATGATTCTCTGGAAAGAGCTTTTCAGTCGAGGTTCTAGAATTCTCTGATAGGATAAGAAAGAATACTTGACCTTCATAACGCGATCATTTCCTCAGACCTTTAGGACTTTATTAGCCTAATTCCAGCCAGTTGTACTTTTTTCTTTATAGCCTTCATGAATCTAATTGAAAACACACTGAGAAGCCAAATCTTTGCTAGGCTTGAGAATGTAACTAATAAAAAGGCAAATGTACCAGGGTTGCCAAACACTGCAGAAGTGAAGTCTATGACACCAGCTCTAATGTGAGAAATTTAGAGCCTTATTTTGGTCCTTCATTTGATAGGAAACATGAGGGCTGGATTTTTTTGTGTGTGTGATCTTGGAGAAAGGCTCTTGCAATACTTAGCAGTGGCATATGTGTGTGTGTGTGTGTGTGTGTGTGTGTGTGTGTGTGTGTGTGTGTGTGTGTATACATATACACATACATATATACATATATATATCTCATTATTATCAAATGTGAACTATCACAGTGTGGCAATGAACTAGATGTAATCCAGCCCTGCTCTTTTGTCTCGGACCTCCATGCAAGGTGCTAACTCTGAAGTTTAGTCTTTTTGGCAGCCAAACCTCAGGATGGAGTCTCCAAGGTGAGGCAGACATGCAGCTGGCCACTAGGGGGCAGTCACTAGGGGACTGAGTGGGTGGGCCAGAGGTGAAGGCATTTTTTTCCTCCTGACCTTGGTTATCTATCAAGAGCATGTAAAGTCAGGTGACCAGTGTCCCTTCCCAGGAGACTTTCCTGGAATCCAGGCAGAGGCCAGAACCCTCCTGCTTGTTGCTGTCGGATTGGGATGCGGATGATGGCGCCTCTAGTTCTTGCTGCTGAGTCAACTCGCTTGAAACATGTTTGGGGTAGCTGTTTATCTTCTTACCTAGCTGGCGCACAGCTAAGTCCGGGCGAATGCCGTTTCCTTGCGGAATGAGGTGGAGTTTTGAGAGGAACCCTGAGCTGCCCTAGAGAACTGTAAACAGCCTTGCACTATTCCAGCTCTGAAGTGAGATCTCCTTCCTGTGTCGTCTGGGTGGTCAGACACCTCCCCCCCCCCCCCCCCCCCCCGCGACTCTGCACACCTGTCTTGTTCCTTTGGCAGACAATGTTTCCTGGGAGTGCTGCCTCTCGTTCCTGAAGTATCCTTTCCCTCTCTCTTTGGTCAGCTCTAGCACATTCTTCAGACCTCAGCTCAGTCTCTTCTCTCTGCTTTGTCACTTGGACAGGAACGCCAAGAACCTCTTCTTCGGGCACTTGATACTATTGTCACTAATAGTCTGTATTAGCCTATGCTGTAATTGACAGGAGAGCATCTGTCTTTTGATCTGCTTGGCCTCTGATGGCTGACGTGGTGTTCTACGTTTCCTGCAAATTCAGCAAACCATCCTTCCATTAATTAGTGAGCAAATGAATGGACTTGCTGTCATCTCAGCTCGCTCAGAGCCATCAACTAGTAACGCGCATGGCTAGCCTCCCTGCCTTGTGGAATTTTTTATTAGAAGTATATAAAATACTGCACAGCCTTTGGCATGCTGCAGAAACTCCAGGATTGGCACAAATAAATGGCTGGATTGTAAAATGTTTGACAGCATCTTACATTTGTACCATGCCTTTCATTTTATAATTTGTTTTGCTTCCCCCACGAAACAGCTCATCCTGAATCATCCCTTTTCTTTTCCCACTAAAATGCCATTGCTGAATATCTCTCTCCTATATCCTCCCAATCTGCTAGCCACGGCCTTCCAGTAATGGTAATAATGTCTTATGTGTGGATGTTTCTTACGTGTTTATGAATCGCTTGTCAGAACTATTCATATGTTCAATAGTAAAACACATTGCAAAGCTGTGGTTATTCACATAAAGAAATAGTATGCAACGATGGGAACAAGTAACTAAAGTTATGTTAACATGGTGGGTTCTCACAAATCATGTTTTATGGAAAAGGAGAGAACATTCTTTCTTTCATACAAAGGAAGGTCAGGCATGGTGCTACAAACCTGTCATCCCAGCTACTTGGGAGGGACTTCGGGGTCTGAGATTGGCTACAGACAAAAACTACTCCCAAGACCCCACTTGCAAAAAAGAATTAAAGAAAAAAAAGTACTGGGGTATGGCTCATGTGGTAGAATGCTTGCCTAAGCTAGCATGAGGAGGCCCTGAGTTCGAACCCCACTACTGCCAAAGATAAAAGAAAAAACAAGGAGACATCATTGATTCTGGCATTGGACGAGGGTGGGGTCGCAGTCCCAGCGGGGCTTCTGTTAGAATAGATGAGGCAAAGGGAGCTCTCTGGCCCTGCTGGTTTTGACCTCAGTGGTGCCTGCGTGTGCAGGTGCAGCATGGTGAAGTTAGTCACTCAGCCCTGTACTTCTATGTGACACACGGTCTATCTCTGTGTATACTCGCCCAACCGAAGGCGTATGGATTGCTTTTCCAGACAGAATTGAATAGAATCTCTATCTGAACTCCAGGAGATTGCTGGGAGATTTTCATTTTGATTTTTTAAAATGAGGGCGCCGAAGTTTGAACTCAGGACCTTAAACATTCTAGCAGGCGCGCCACTACTTGAGCGACACCTCCAGCTCTTCGTTTCGCTTGGGTCATTCTTTTTGGTCAGATGGGGTCTGGTATTTTTTGCTTGGGGCCAGCCTTGAGCCCTCATCCTTCTAGCAGTGACCCACAACCCCTCAGCCCCCACATTTCGCTGAGCTCTTAGGTAAATACCACCACACCTGGCTTATTGCTCAATGTGGAATGTCTCACTAAAAATTTTGGCCCAGAAAAGCTTCCTGTGAACCCATCTAATCTTGAAATAGCTAGGATTATAGGCATGAGCCACCCTGCCTGGCTCTAATTTTTGTATATGTGTGTGTGGGGGGGGTGCAGTGTAGGAATTTGAACACAGGGACTGGTGCTTGCTAGGAAAAGCACTACCACGTAAGCCACGCCCCCAGCTCTTCAGATTCACATCCATAGCAGGAGCAGGAGCTGAGGCCGAGTCCCCGGTGCGGGCGGCGTAGAATTCTTCCTGGGGTACCACCACCATCTCTTGACACGGACACAGCTGACAGAGGATCTCACTGAAGAGCAGGTGGGGTGATGATCATCTTAGGTAAGTGCTCCCCATCTTAGGTAAGTGCTTCCTGAGACACCCCCAAACAGCATGCTGGTGGCCATATGCCTCTTGGTTCACCCCTATTACTCCTCTTGCAGCATAGAGGGGCATTTGCAATGGTGGGCTCACTCCCCTGACTGCTCCCTGTACCAGCTCCGAGGGCGACCTAGGGAGATGGAAAGAGGTGACAGGGAGGACGTTGGGAGCTGGGACACAGTGGAGCAGCTGCAAAGCAGCTGGGATCTCTTGAGCCCGGCCAGCTAGGGCCCAGATGGGCCGGCCTCGGCCGCCACGTGCTAATCCTCGCAATGGAAAGGCAGAGCTCCAGCTCACACCTCATCACGGAGGCCATAATAGGGGAGAGGAGATTTAACAGGCGCTTGAAAGACACAAGGGGCTAGTGGCAATGGGAAGAACCGAGCTCCAGATGTCAGCGCCTGGCAGAAGGGGTCTAGGTTCACAGGAACAGCGGCCTGCAGGGTTTCACGGGGTGAGAGGGCAGATCAGGGGACAGGGAGAGGTATGCCATGTTTGCTCCCGAAGACAGAGAATGAGATTTTTTAAAAAATTTGTATTTTAAGAGACAGTGCTGGAACGAATCAGCTCCCAAGACCAGAACGCAGGCCCTCTCCTCGCCTCTTCCCTCTTCCCCGGCTGCTGTGTAACCTCATGCAAGCCATGCAAGCCACCTCTCTGACCCTGAGCGCGGTCTTGGATCTTAGAGCTTGCGGTTATGACCTTGGTGGAGCTAGATGATGCATCCTAGCAACCCAAATGTGTTTGTGGATAAGGAACAGCAAAACAAGTCGGAGGATTGTAAAAATGTGTTCCACAGAACGAAAAATGCGCATTCCACACTTTCCTCTGCAAAGCAACAGACATTACACCTCAAATGGTTCAATGATCAACATCTGAAGAGAGTCCTTAGTAAAGATAAATGTGTTGCATTGCTTGTCGGGAATGAAGTGATTTTTAAAAAAAATAATGATTTGTTTTAGTATTGTTTGATTTTTCTTACTATTTCCTGAAGTTGTGCTGTATCATGAGACTTGACATGGACTCATATTGGGTTTTTTTTTTGTGTGTTGGCTTTGTTTAAAACAAAACCATATATTATTAATTTTTTTGAAAATGGAAGTTTCTTGAAATCTGGTTTTATTTTTCTTCATAAAAGCACACACACACAAATACCATACTTTGATTTTTTTTCTTCGCTAATGTATCTTTTAGTTCTGCGTAGATGTGAATAAAAATGCCTCTGGTATCATAAAGAAAACAAATGTGTTCATGCCCTTTGCAGAAGTTCACTCACACGAATGTGTTTGTCTCACACACATATTCCAGCCTGTGCCAGGTTCTGAAGGTAGCCCAGGGTCTGATAGTGAATGGTCATCCTTAGTTCTGAACAGGACGCGTTGGGTCTTGCCTTTGAGTCTCACAGACCCCTCAGAACGCATGTTCTCACCTCTGATGACTTCAGTGAACGAGACAGACATGAAGGTATTTGTTGTTGAATGTGAGTTCTCCACTGGTGGACCCTTGCTTATTTTGGCATTGTCCCTCTCTTGCAATCTCATATTTTATCCCATGCATATCAGCTTCAGACATAGCTTCGCCAACGAAGCCAAAGTCAGGAGACCAGTCTTTGACAGTGGTAAATTTGTGCTTTGAAAGAAAGAAAGAAAGAAAAAACAAACCCCCCTCCAACACACACCATATGCGGTCATCCAAAAGAAGACTTATTTCATGGCGTCAACTTTATGGCCTTAGTTTTCAGCATGACATGATCGATGTGGTAGGGAAGTTCGTTGGGATGATAAGATGAGAATCATTTGTACTGGGGAATTATTCACAAGAGTGATAAATAACCCCTGGCACACAATAACAGAAAAATTTCAACCCTTGCACGGAATTCTGTATGTTTGTGTCTCATAAACAAGGTAGAAAATACATTGAAGAAAATACCACTGTGATTTCAAACTCCTTTCACCTACAAGCTACTCTCATTAATAATAATAAAGAAGCCCATTTCCAAGCTCAGAAGCTCATTAATCTCACTACACGTGACCTGATTAGCTACTTTGGAGAGAATGGATGGGTTACAGTTACCTTCGTATACACTGTGCAATTTTTCTCTTTTTCTTGGTAGATAGCTTGAAAAGTGCAGAGTCTGGGAGAATGACTAAGAAACCGGTAAAGAAAAGAAAAATATAGAAAGAAAATCAAATGGATGTTTCTAGAAAATGAGACTTTTATAGTTAATCAGTAAATCAGACGGAGGAGGTCTTTGTTTCTTTTTCTTCTCCTTCCACTGAGAGGAGGCAACAAGGGTAGAAAGTGTGCGCTCTGACCCATGAAACCTTATCTATCGTCCTATCTGGAAAAGCTGTTGGGGGAGACTTCACAGGACTTTTCTTTCTGAAAGTCTACGCTTATAAATGTTATAGAATTCGGCTTTTTCTGGAGGCGGGGGAAGGAGGGAGGTTATCCAAAGGTTGGAGGACAGGGGGATGGCGGTGTGCAAGAAAGAATGCCAGGATTCTTTTACGAAGTGATGGAGCATGGAGAAAGAATATGATGGTGGGGAGCAGAGGAAAGATAAGGTGCTGGGGTAAGATGGGTCCTGCTGCCCCTGGAGGCTGCCCCCTAGAGGACAGAGCACACAGCGGCGCTCCACTACTAAGTGACCTCCACAGTCCGGGACAAGGGCTCCTTGGGGTCAGAGGTGTGGCCAGCACCTGTTGGGAGGAGTATTTCTGTCAGATGCCCCTGTGTCAGGCTGCCTTACAAACACCAAGTGCCCAACGGGAAGCGTGGACTCACTGGATAGATCCAGCAGTCAGAAGCATAGAAGCTACGGTGATGGGGAGCGTCAGGCCATTAAGCCCATCCCCCCCCACCTCCTGCTCCCTGCCACTCTCCCACCAGGGCGGCACTGTTTCTGACTGCTTATTGTTTGCAGAAGATAACTGTGCAAAAAAAAAATTCTCCCCAGGAAGGGATTCTTTTCAGAAAACCCAGCGTTTGAAAGCCATTCAAACCCATCTCTATCTTTTTCAGAGGTAGCAAAGTGAACACTGAAGTCAGGCACCGGTGATATATACATATCCCTTATAGCTAATTGGGAGGGTGAGATGGGAGGATCACGGTTCTAAGCCAACTGGGCTACAAAGTTCTGAAGTCTCCTTACCACTCCAAACCCTGACGCCATTATCTGTGTGTGAGCACTTAGCTACATGGGAGGTTGAGTTTGAGAGGATTGTCATTCTGGGCCCGAAGATGGAAATGTCCACAAGACTCCATCTCAATAGAAAGAAGCTGGGCATTGTGGCACATGTCTGTCATCCCAGCGATGTCAGGACTTTTATAAAATAGGAGGATTGCAGTCCAGGTGTATGCCTGGCTAGGACATGAGACCCTATCTTCAAAATAACCAGCATAAAACAGGGTTGGAGATGTAGATCTCCTTCCTGAAGATGCCCTGAATTCAAACCTAGGATGCCACACACACACACACACACACACACACACACACACACACACACACACACACAAGAAAGAAAAGGAAAGGAATGCTAGAAATGTACAGGTGGAAGGGAATCATCAAAGCCACTGAAGGAACTTCAGAGTAATGCAAAGAGGTAGGCAGAGTAACACAGTCAGGCAGATGACATCGTATGAATGAATTCCTTACAGGTTACCCTGAAGGTCAAAAGTATGGAGTCAATCAGTCTGTAGCCAAGCCAACAAAACATCCTGACATACATTCAATGTATCCTTATTTAGCATTTATAACTATGTTATAATCTACTCTGAGTGATCACAAAAACTGACATGATAGAAATCCTATTTCAGGAAATGTAGGGGAGAGGCTTTCTAGTTGAACTCTACAATCTGCTGAAAAAGATTACCTGGGGGCGGGGGTTATTGTATAAAAGAACATTCTAGGAGTTCATAGAAAGTGCTCATCTGTGATTCAGAGGTCAAGGAAAGCACCAGGAACTGTGAAAGGAGAAGGACTTTTGTGAAATTCTGAAGGAAGAATGGCCCAAGTTTGATGAGAGTCTGGAATCTTGAAGTTAGAATCAAACCTCCAGTCCAACCTTTACTGAACTCTGGGAAATTCCTGGGTGTTGTCACTCTCCAGGAACCCATATGGTGGCGCTGCTGAGTACCACACTACGTCCTGGATGTATGTTATCATCAACCTTGTAAAGTAGTGATGATGAACATTTTATAGGAGGACAAAGTCAAGGTTGTTCAGGGAGCTGTGGAGTTGAGCTGGGCAGTAGAGTTAAGTGTTTCAAGTAGCGATGGGCAGTAAGAAGCTGATGATTTGGAATCAGATGGGCCAGTGTTGGATTCCTAGCTTTGCCAGAGTTTACGGAAACCTCTCTGAATCTCCTACTCTTGCCTGTAGGATGATCATCACCCGTGCAGAGAAAGTGATCACTGGAAGTAACCTAGAGACATTAGACAATGTGAAGGGGTGCTTGGACATGGGTTTGGCATGGTTAGGTCTTGACAAGCTAAGAGTTTCCAGTATCCAGGGAGAAAAAGGACCACATGTTCACATGTGACTTTGAAGAGGGAAATGTGTTCAGGCTCAGATCTATGTCTTGAATGTCTTGTCTGTTACCATAACAACAAGCTTGCATTAGTCTATGCATTTTCTAGCGATATTACTATCTGGGAGTTATTAGAGGGGTGGGCCGTGTGCATGATAGAATATTTAGTTCTCTGCGTATTAGATGCCAATAGTGCATCATCATAGGAAAAGAAATGACCTAGGCATCATCAACTAACCAATAAGAAACAAAATGAACCCTGCTAAGAACCACTGGTAGCCGCTGTGTCTGGCAGCAGTGTGTGAGGGTCCCCTGTGAGCATCTAGACCCAGATACTCATAACAGCCACAGCTGGAAAGTCCTCTCACAACTTCACCAGGAATATAGAATAACTCAACCCAAGATGTGTTCTCGCCCTCCCCCCCCCCCCATCACCACTTTATTCCCATGATTGTACAGTGTTTCTCTTCAGTTCTCAGCTCTGGGAATTTGTCTTTTCTCACTTCACCCAAGCCACAGCTCAGAGCTACCATCAGAAAATGATTAACACTGTCTGTCTCTGCCGAAATTCTTGAACAATCACAAGGTACATATGTCCCCAGTACAGTCTGAACTTACGATATGACCCCAGTTAAAGGCAACATGGTTTATATTTTTGACTCTCAAGAATTTCATGGGGAGGGAACATTTTCCTTCATTTTGTTTTCTTTTCCAGCTGCTAGAAAAACTAACATTCTTTGTCTTCATGTCGTGCCGTGGTGTGTGTGTGTGTGTGCGTAGTGTGTGTGTGTGTGTGTGTGTGCCATTTTAAATAATTGTTAGGAATGTCAATGGAGGGGGTGGTGGGGAGGAGTTAAGGAGGTCTAATGAGGTCACCTGGTTTAGACGTGTCTTTATGGACCTGGTCTACAGTCTAGCTGTAGTAGCAGGGTGTGCATGGAGGTGGGGGTTGGGGAGGGCTGTGCCCTTCAGGACAGAGGTCCCTGGACATTCCTCTTGGTGGGAAGAAGAAAGCTTGAACATAGATTTGCGTGGGAGCTGGAGGGCTCTGATAGTCATTAAGCACGGAGCTCGGCATCTCTCCTCATTGTCTTATTCAGCCCTCCCAGAAGCACAGTCTGAAATGGGAATGCTGGAAACTGCCACACAGAGAAAGTGAACAGGGCTCAGAAAACCCACCAGCCCTGCAGCACACAGTTTGTAATCCTTGCTCAGATAGACCCCTCCGCTTTCTGATCATGCCAAAGCGTGTACCCTTTTGTAACAACACATAGAACCCAGAAGGAGACTTAGGCCTGAGGATTTTTATCCAGTCTTCTCACTTGAGTCTTTAAAGCATATTGGGCCTCAAAACCGGAAGTAGACACTTCTCTGAAGACAGAGAGCACAGGAGTCTTGCAAATGGCTGAGCAGGAAAGTCAGGCCTCCTCTTCCAACATCTGTCACTTCAGCTCCAAGACTGGCCCACAGTGGATGGTCCAGTGAAAGGCAGAGACAGAAGATTGAATGGCCTAGAATTTGAATCCAGTTCTGTAGGGCTCTGGAGTATTTATCTGTGAGAGGGGAAGTAATTGGAAGTTGCACAGCTAGGAACCGGAACCCACTCCCAAGTCCGTGATCCCAACCTTATGCAAACAGGAGAGCAGAGAAAGTCGTTTTATGAGAAAGTCTTACAATGGTATAAAGTCCACTGATTTATTACCAGAGGTAAAAATGTGCTTCCCCAGCCTTATTAAAAAAATAAATAAAATCCCACGAACTTGAGAGCTGCTGGATTAGTCTATGTCTAAGAGCTTGTACTTCTTAAGGTACATGAGCCAGCTCTGAGGGCTCGCACCAGGCGGGCAGTTAGGATCGGCAGACCACCAAGGAAGCATCCTTGAGCCCAGGGAGTCTGAGGGAGGAACTGCTCACAGTGAGTGAAGGACTCAAGTTGTTCTCAGTACCTTTCTATTCATCAGGCCTGGACTGGAGACAGAGGGCTCCTCGTTCCCCCGTCTGTCTCAACTTCATACTCTCCCTCTCCACGCCCCCCCCCCCCACCACGTGCGATCAGAAGCAGTACCCCTCATCCACACCTCCTTATTCCCTGAGTTTCCTCCTCTACTCTGCCTGGACAGGCCTGACGAAAGAGATTCATGGGTTTGTGGATTTAATTAGTTGGCCATTTAAAGTCTTCAAGCAAGACACCCAAATAAATTTCAGATGATTCAACACTTTAATATAACAAAATAGACTTATAAAACATTTACTTGCTTTTTTATTTTGAAAGGGGCATGCTTATTGTAAAGGAGTGGGGGAATAAAAAACCCCGAAGGTTCTAAGAAGAGGATACAAATTAACCATACTCTACTCAATCAGAAATACCTTTAATATTTGGGAGTATTTTCCCTGCCCAACCTCAGTATCTCTCTTCCAACTTCTCTCTCTCTCTCTCTTCCCCCTCCATGTACATTATACAACTTTAATTGATACTTCATTGTATGCACTTTTTTCAGTCCTATTTATTTTTTATTTAAAAAATCAGTAATAGTTTCTCATGTCATTTACTAATCTTTTTAAAGGTACTTTTGGGTGTCTACCAGAATAGATGGATCATGACTTCTTATCTGTTGCTCTGATTGCTAAACATCTAGTTTATTTCCCATGCTTGTACTAACATAACAAACATTTTCTCTATAAGTTTTTCTCTTTGCTTTTCTATATAAATATTTTTGTCACGAAGTATATAGCAAGATGTAAGCTTAACTTTCTTAGGATAATTTTTGGCAGAGAAATGTCTTGTGAAGGTCTTTAGGCATACTATGAATGTTTTCCCAAATAATTTGTGCAAGGTAGCACTCCCATAGGATGCAAGTGACAGTATCTGCTCTCAAGTTCTTTGGTCAGTTTTTAAAAAATTGTATTTAGCTGGGTACAGTGGCTCACATCTGTAGTCCTAGCTACTCAGAAGGCAGAGATCAAGATCTCTGCTCAAGCCAGCCCTGGCATAAAAGTTCACCAGGCTCCATCTCGCCCAAGGGTTAGGCAGGGCGACACACGGCTGTTAGCTATGGGGGAAAGGAAGGAAGCACAATGGATCCACTGTGCAGTGGCACACGTAGGAGGATCGAAGATCAGGCTGGCCTGGGCATAAAGTGAGGCTCTACCTTGAAGATAACCAAAGAGCCACAGGTTGGAGGCATAGTTCACATGGTAGAGCACTTGTCTAGAAAATACAATGCTTTGAGTTCAGTCCCTACCACCAGGAAGGAAAGAAGGAAGGAAGGAAGGAAGGAAAGAAAGAATGAAAGAAAGAAGGAAGGGAGGGAGAGAGGGAGGGAAGAAAGGAAGCAAAGAGAGGGAAGGAAGGAAAGGAAAGGAAGCAATCAGCAATTTTCATTTGTTCAAAATTCTTTGTGAGATTGTGTATTATTCCCATCATTAGTTACTTTTTTCTACATTTCTTATGCATTATTTAAGTTATGTTTCACAATAGTCAGTTGTGTCTATGAGAGGTCCCTGTCTGGGGTCAATTTTTTTCCACTTAGATTTCGAGATTTTCATGAAACTTGATGAACTTACTTTAATTACCTGTCTTATTAATTTTAACATATCTTTCTAATGTGGAAGGTTCACCATAGTCCTTTGCAGTAAATTAACACTTACCTTTGCTTAGTGTCATCTTTATAAAAATTCTGGAAGTTAGAAATTGTAACTTCTGTGTTGATATTATTATGTCTCAGTAAGTGTTTGTCTCATACTATCTCTTTGTCTGTTTACTTTCTGTTTCCAGAAATTTCTTTAACTCTCCCTACAGACTTTTCTGAGAATGGACAGATATAACCTCCCCCCCTTTTTTGTCTGAGACTGGGATTCATACGTAGTACCTGATGTGTTCATTCGTTGGCTGGCTACCACCTGAGTCACGCCTCCAACCCCATCCATATAACCTTTAATTTTCCAAACCATTTCCTTATTTTCTGTTCCTTTTTTGTGTACAAATTTGGGCATAAGTTTCAAGTCTCTGAAACATTAATAAGAATAAGCTTTAAAATTACCTTTGGTCCACTGGATTATATTTATTTTTCCCAGGGTAATTTCTTGCTCTATTTATCCTCTTTCAATTTCTGTATTGGGTAAAAACTATGTAATAATCTATATGTAATTAAGACAGTATTCTATGTACAGGGGAGATAGTAGTATATAAATGATATACTACTATACATACAGGTATATATATATAGGTTTTCATTATATACAGTCTAATATAAATGTGTATTTTGAATTTATTTATTAAATAAGTCTCAACTATCTTAAGTTCTCTTAGGCTATTGTATTCCCTGTAAATGGTGATAATGTTCCTCATAGGAATCTTATGGAAGATAGTAACTTCTCATCAAATATATAAGGAATCTTGGAAGACTGATCTCTAATAAGCACATACTCAATTCTGTTCTCTTTCATATTCTTTGTTTTCCCTTTCTGAGAAAAAATATTCTTCTGAAAAACCATTCTCCATAAAGGACCTTCATGCTCCTGAGCAGCTGTGGATAACCACCCCGCGCCCCCCACATCCCCCCCCCCCGTCCAACTCAAGTCATTTGTGTCAAGCTGTCCTTCACCACCAACCCCTGCCCTGCCTTCTCTTGGTCCTGCCCATCTGTCACCACCTCCCCCTGCCTAGTCTTCTCTTGGTCCTGCCCATAGAGCTGGTTTGACACATGGTTGGAAGGCTGAGATCTTTTTTTTCCTTGCCTAACTTAGATTCATATTACATAAGAAATATTTTGAATCAGTTCTTTTTTTGTTCTTTAGAAAGCTGGTAATAATTAATCTTGCTTTTCCTACAACAATGGAAAAACTGATAGAAATTTTAGAAGCTATAAAAACCCAAACACAGTCTAAAGTGTTCCCTCAAAATAATGCAACTGCCGCAATAATGTGTTATATTTAACTTTCAGCATCAAGTTCTTGGGCATAATTTTGAATAATTTTAAAAAAACACAGAAGGATTTAGAAAAATGAGTGTGATCTCACCACTGTATTATTGTATGCTAAATACTGAGTGTGTGTGTGTGTGCACATGTGTGTGTGTGTATGCAAGTGTGCCAGAACTAGGGCATAATTAAACTCAGGACTTAGAGTTTATCCTCAAGGCTGGTGCTCTACCACTTGAGCCACAACACCAGTTCTGGCTTTTTGGTGGTGAATTAGAGTTAAGAATCTTATGGACTTCCTGCCCAGGCTGGTTTGAACTATGGTCCTCAGAACTCAGCCTCCTGAGTAGCTAGGATTATAAGTAGGAGCCACTGGTGCCTTGGCAGTATGTTGTTTTTAAGAGCAGAGTAAACACATACACCACATTTACTCTGATGCTTGCTTCCATGTGGGCTCCCTTGAAATCAGGACCTGGGCAAGGATTTGAGTGAAAATAGTTTCCTCAGCAATGGGGATGGTGGTGGTGGGAGAATTAACCACCACTTTATAACAAGTCAACCACATTGCATGCCCTTTTTTTTTTTTTTTTGGCTTGAGAAGATTGCCATTGCTTTTGTCTTCTTTTTGCACAGTGTTTGCATATTTTCGTAAGATTAGGGGCTAGGACACACAGTAGATCACATCATGATTTCCACACAACTGGCCTCATGCAGAACTGGCTGAATTCTTCTTCATCCACTGAGCTTTATGATATGTGCATGGGGATGAGACATTTTTGTTTTTGAATTTTTCTTTTTATCGTTTTATCAATTATTATATTTTGACCACATCCATTAAAAACCCATGTAATCTACAAACAAGGCAGGCCTTCCCATACTTCTGGTCAGCTGTACTTTTAAGTGAGCAGCAGCCAGAGAAGACCCTGAGCCCGAGGGCACTGTGTGGGTGGAGGTGGTGAAGACATGGGCGCTTGACACAAACTGGACATAGATGCGTGCTATGGTCTGAGTGTGGCTCCCACCTCCTCACATTCATAGGCTCAGGTCTGATCACAGAGAATCACCATTTTGTGGTCTTCGGTAGTGAGATCTCAGGGAAGGTGATGAAGTCATGAGGGTGGAGCCCTCAGGAATGAAATTAGTGCCTATTTTTTTCCTTTCTTGTCACTGTGACCAAATAAATACCTGACTAAGGGAGGAAACCTTTGTTTTGGTTCATATCTTCAGGGTTTCTTGCTCATAGTCCTTACGTCTCCTGATTCTGAGCGGGTGGTGGAGCTGAACATCATGTTGGTAGGTGCATGTAGAGGAGAATGATCATCTCATGGTAGACAGGAAATATGATGGCATAGTGGCAAGAAGGGGCCAGGCTGAGATGTAACCTCCAAGGACACTGACCCCTCCCACCCCTGGCCGCTCACTTCGTCCACTCAGACCCCACCTTCCACAGTTCCACCATCTCCCAAGAGTCAAATTCAGATTTGTAACCCATTATTGAATTAAAACAGTCCTTAGATCTAATAATCTAATGATCTCTCATGTTCTAATTATCTCTAGGAATGCCTTCACTAAGATTGTGAAGATTATCATTCATTTCAAACTCTGATCCTATCTTCTGATCCATAGACTCTGTGGTAAAAGGTTTAAGTGAATGTCCATCATACAGTGTCTGACTTGGTGGGGGGAATGGGACTTAGGTCATAGAACACTTGGCTTCTTTTTGGGCCACCCTTTCCCCATGGAAAGGGTGAGAGGAACTCTTTTGGAACATTACGACTTCACTTCATCCCTTCTCCTCTATGACCATACGGGCAATTTAGCCACCTTACTCCTCTTCTGTGTCTTTCTTTCAGGTGAGTTGCTCATTAATCTGGTCCACTGTAGGTAATCTGGGTTGCCATGAGAGATGAGGCCTATGGTCATCTTGGTCATATCTTTGCAGAAATACTAAATCAGACCTCCAGTGAACATTCTTGTCTTTCCAATTTGGACTAAAGGCATCATAATTTGCTTCTGTCTTAGTTATTTGCACTACTTTCCCTTCTACTCCTTAAGCCTTGATTTTTGTCAAAGGAAAATGCATATTAAGAGTCAGTTGTTGTGGTACATGCCTGTAATTCCAGCTACTCTGGATGGAAGTGGAGATAGGAGGGTTACAACCTGAATCTGGCCTCAGCCGAAGCAGGAGACCTTATCTGAAAAATAAGCTAACGCAAAAAAGGACGGAGCAAATGGCTCTGTAGTAAAGTACTCACCTAGCAAACCTGAGGCCCGAAATCCAGACCCCAGAAGTACCAAAATAAAAGCATATTAAAACAGTTTAGTGACTGGCATGCAATATTCAACAGTTATTTGCTCAGTGAAGAAAGAGTAGTACACATGAAACCTCAGTAAGTGAAGATTCAAAACTTTCTGCAGGGTCCATAAAAGAGGAGGTGTTTTATCCAGTGCTTCTGATAATCTTGGGAAGTTCTTTCTTTGTCAAAGTCTGGGTCATTTCAGACTTACTTTATTAGATTTTGTGGAGCTCAAATCCTGGTTGAACTAAATGAATAAGTGATTTCAGTTTTCTTAGTATTATTATTTTTTCTGGGGATGTAATTTTTGTTGAATGTAGGTGATATCGGCCAGGAGGTCTTAGTTGGAGATTTCAATTGATTTTCCTGAGTGTTGTCCAAAACAAAAACACCCATTAGGTGGAGTTCTATTTCTGGGATTCAAAAGCTGAAGCTGTGAATGCAGAGTCAAATATTAATGGCCTGATTTAGACAAAGAGACCAATCTGTCTATTATGCCCAGCCCTGAGACACTTCACCATGTACTATAGACAGGCAGACCCAGATTTCCAACACTGAATTTTGTTCTAGGTCTGTCCATCCAAGTAGATATTTAACTATACAACTAGCATTTTTCAGGCCTTTGACTTCTTTATTTTCACCTTAGATACAGTAGACCTTAGAGTAATTAGAAAGAATAAGATATATTAAGGAAAATCTCTCTCTCTCTCTCTCTCTCTCTCTCTCTCTCTCTCTCTTTCTCTCTCTTTCTTGGTTGGTCATGGGGCTTGAACTCTGGGCCTGGGTGCTGTCCTCTGCCACTTGAGCCATGGTGCCATGGTGGTTTATTGGAGATAAGGGTTTCATGGACATTCTTGTCTGGGCTGTCTTTAAACCGTGATCCTCAGATCTCAGCCTCCTGAGTAGCTAGGATTACGGGCATCAACCACCGGTGTTCAGCTTCTTTCTTTTTAAAAACTAACATTTATTTAGGGAAACCATTTATAGCTTTAAGGTTTAATGTTAACTTAAAAAGTAAAATCCTCTAGCTAAGATAAGTTTGTATCCTGAGATCTTGTAGGTAAAAATAAAGTGAAATCTTCTTGTGGAGGAAGCCAAGCGGATACATGAACACCTCTGAACAAAGACATTAGCAAAACTTCTCACTGCAAACATCTAAATCCCTGCCCTTCCATGCCAATATTTCTGTGTGGGAGAGTCTAGTTTTGTTTGGAAAAAAATAAAGTATTAATTTCATAGCCAAGACTCACCAAAATACCTATTAGATGTCTTTTTTCCTCTTCATCGGGATTCGTTTCGCAGATGAACAAGCTAAATTTTGTGGGGCCTCCTGACAGTCCCTTCGTGACAGACGGAAATTGGCTGTGCACAGTTGCAGGTTTTCCCAAGTCTGTTTCCATACATTCCTTCACATGTCCGGATGAGCTCCTTGTTCCATCTTCTTGGTTGTTGTTTTTATTTCTGGAAGCTTCTGCTTCCAGGAAAACAAAATATCCAAGTGTCCCCTGTGTGTGCAGCTGGGATGTGATGCTTCACATTTCATTCTCCAGCTTTTGCTCACCCAGCCTCCTCACCCCCGTGAATTATGACCCACTCCCCCATCCAGCTATAAATCACAGATGGAAGAGTTCAAAGAACACCGTGTGTAACCCAACACACTTCTCTCCCCTGGCTGCTAATTTGTCTTGCACTTTATTTGTAGGCACTGTCATGGGAATTACATGCTAAGATGTTACCAAAGTTCTCAGGGACTTGCCAGAAGGCTTGCTTGCCGAGAAATAGACCAAAGGTAGAAGGGTCATTTGATGACTTGGCTCTGTTGAGAATTTGAAGAGGGAGAGGCTCCAAAAGGGCCCCACTTTTCAGCAGGTAAGAATTTGGCCGAGATATTTCTATCTCTCAAGTCATGTTTTTTTCCTAAGAGGTGTTTTTTTTTTTTTCCCCAGGTCCTGGTGAGTATAACCCATCGTGGCAACTCACCATCTTCTAAAGCTCCTTGGTGAGTTTAGTGAGGTAACCAGGCCTCGCTAAGAATAATCAGAGGAATCGTGAAAGGATACACTGAGATTTATTGGGTGGTCTTCCAATCTGCTTTGTATAAATTGGGCACCTAGAATAATGTGTTAATATTATCCCTGGTTGTCAAAGCAGGAAACAGAAGCACATGGAAACCAGTATACTTTCCCAGGGTTGTATATAAAAAAATAGATTTCTTGATGATGGGTCATTTTCCCCTGTGTGAACCAAACCGCCCCTGTTTTTCACACTCTCAGACGTCCCTAGGCCTACATGGAGCGTATCTATTCTGTTCCCACTTATGTACCACATGTATGTGCTCCTTCAGAATTGAGATGCAGCAATCTGTGCTCCCAGGGTTCTGCTGTTAGGAAGTTGGAGTTTTGAGTGGTGATTGTACCAGCAGGGACCTCATGAATGGGATCAGTGCCCTGGAAAGACAGGTGTTAGCATGGGGCTTTGTGCCTTTTGCCATGCAAGGACTCAGTGAGAAGGCATGTCCTACCCATCTGGGTGCTTCCCAGACTCCATGTCCAGACTTCTCAGCCTCCTAAACTGTGAGAGAAGAATTCCCATTGTTTGTAAGCCACCTGATCCTGGCATTTTGTTATTGTACCCCCTACAGGGCAAAGACACATGGACTCTGAGACACGCATGGGGCATTTACATGTACAGTAATAGAGCACGATCAAGCCGTTGTGTAACTTCCACAGTGATCTTCTGAAGTACTAATGCTTTCATGTGGCAGAAAAAAATAACTTATAATACTTTCTGTACTCCCATTCAGGTCAGAGATGACTAACGGCCCTTTTGACGCAAGCTTCGGTTAATCTAAGAGGGAAGGACTTTCCCTGGCCCAGGAATACATGCCATTTTCATATTCCCATTTGTTAAGTACTTTATTTATTGCCCGGACAACTTATGCTAAAACTTTGGCTAACTCAGATTTGATTATTATTATTTTTTCACACACTTTGTCTTATTATTCCTTTGGCACTTAATGCACACAAAGAGAGGCTTTGCCAAAGAACCATGTTCTTCTTTATAATCTGGTTTCGAATATTCCGATAGGTAAGTTGTGGTATTTTGAGGAGTGCAAATCAGGCACCCATCAGAGAGATGTCTCTGATGAAGAGAGTCCCCTCCTAAAAAACCTCCAAAACAAGAATGTGGGGAAATGTCTTCTCTGCTTCATTATTCCTCCAAGCTTGTTTTGAACTTTGCTGTTGAATTACTCACCTTCTACCAGCACTCCCGTCTAAGTCATGAAGTATCTGAACAAGTTTCAGGTCAACGTGCAGAGGTAGTAAGTCATTTTTTCTACTGCTTTTCTTGGATTTCCCCAGCAGGCCAAGCAAGAGGAATTTCCCCTAAATGCGTAATTTACGAGTCTCCTACAGATGATGGATTTACAGTTTAGTGGTGAAAATGAAGCTCTCATCCTAGCTACCATTTGTTTGGAGGTTGCATGCTGGCAAAAAAGGAGGGGAGATTTGTATTTTAAAATTATGTTAAGCTTATAGTTAGTCTTGCTTTGAGCTTTGGGAATTATGAATTATTTATAGAATACAACTAGATTACCAAACTGCTAATAGTTTTAATATTTTGAGAACTCCTTTACTATTTTAAGGTGAAACCATTCAGGTTCGAAGAGTCTGTTGTGGATTTTCTTGTCATATATAACATGCTGACAAGATAATAATAATCAGAGATTAAAAATCTAGAGTCAAAGGAGTGATATTGATCCAGATGCACTATACTTATAAACGGATTTGTTGAGTTGTAACCCCTTTGTACAATGACTTAAAGACAATCAACATATCATTTAAGAAAATCTAAGGCCTACAATGTTTTAGATGATGGTTATTGAGCCATGTTTGTTTCCAAGGATTCCTCACAAGGTCTGAAGAATAGCTCCTGTGTTCCTTTGTGTATCAAATACTGGATAATTTATCACTCGATATTAAGGGAATTTAAGAAGTATTTTAGCTTCAAAGTAAGTTTTCGTTGGTTGCATTTTCCTTTTCTATTTTTTTCCTTGCCTAAAGTGAAGAATATATGTTAATAAAATATTAGAGGAAGAGCTGTGTGCTGGTAGCTCATACCTGTCATCTTAGCTGTTCAGGAAGCTGAGATCTGAGAATCATTGCTTGAAGCCAGCTTGCAAAACTCTTTAATTCTCATTACTGGCAAAAAGCTGGAAATTGAGGAATGGCTCAAGTGACAGAGCACCAGCCTTAAGAGAAAAAGCTAAGGGACAATGCCAAGGCCCTGAATTTAAGCTCCAGTACTGGCACAGACAGAGACAGAGAAACACACACATGCACAGATTACTTCCACTTCTAGCTGGAAATACATATTTGGAAAAGTCAAATATGAAACGAGATCAACAAGGACAATTAGGACTTGCTTACTCCAAGTTTGGTGACTGCCCTACCCTCCTATGAGAATGAAAGGAAAGACAAGTTTTGATTCCTATTCATTTCAAATGAATAGGAAATGTCCTGAGAAGGAATGGGTCAGTGTATGAATCCAGTAGTTATTTCATATTAGCTATGTGAATGGGTCAGTGTATGAACCCAGTAGTTATTTCATATTAGCTATGTGTTCTTGTTTCTTGAACTGTCCCTGTTCCTTGTATAAACCTGAATCCCTACTCATCCTTCTAAACCAACCTTGGTATCATCTGAGAAAGGTCATGAAAAGTTATTTCCATCTCGGGGATGCATGCTCAGTCCTTTATGTAACGTCCCATGTCATGTTGTGAATTTAAGGATTTAAGGACAACAGAACAGATATTCAACAAGTTAACACTTCCAAGAATCTATGACTAGAGAGGAGGAGCTCAAGGAAATTTGGTCCAATTGATTTGATCAAATTGAAGTAAATGGGTTGAAGCTAATTGGTAGGCAGGTAGCCCAACTATCTTTGAAAAGTGTTGGAAGAAATTGGTTCCAGAGAAGATATGCAATTTTCATGTTCATATGCCTTTAAGAGAAGTACTCCGCTAACTCCAAAGCATCAAGGATGCTAATTAACTGTGATTAGAACATTTATTTTCAGGACTTTGTAGAGGGATAGATAATTGTAATGTTTGTAGTGAACAAATTACTTATTATCTCTGAGGCATTCCCCATTTGGCCAAGAGCTCTTTGATCAGGGGGACATTTCCACACAGGCGATCATGTATTAGTTTTACATATGAAAGCCCTAGGTTTCTTTCATCCTGATGGGACTGCAAGATTTATCAGTGTAAAACAGATCTGAACTCTCCTGACCTCACCTTGACACCAGAAATCCTTAATTTGGCTATAACGACAGGCTAGAAAGAGCAAATACTTTTAACTAACGTCAACACGCTCTGGCACTCTTTGTAATTAATCAGGGCAGAAAATTTGCAGACAAGAGAGTAATGGAGGCGGCTGCAAGTCATATTCCTGTCTAATCAGCAATCGCACACACTTTTTGTTCACTTCACTTGGCATTTGTAAAGGACCATCATTTGAACATGACAACGGCTATTGTCGGAAATCACTGGAAACTTGGTCAGCCTTTGAAGACCCGGTGTTTATTGTTGCAGGCAAGGAATGGTAATGTGTTTTGGTTTCAATTAGTTATCCCAAATAATTCCTCTCCTCTTCCCCACCCCTCCCAAGAAACCACTCAATCCAGCCCTCTTACTGGGACAAAGAACTTGTCTCTATTAAATCTATAACAAGGGAGTATAGAAACATGAAAAAGAAAAAAAAAGCAACCCATGGTTCAGCATATAAATGAAAAAAATACAAGACCACAAGTGTGAGAGTTATAGTTCAAACGTGAATGATTTTATGAATGCAACTTCAAGGGGGTGATTTCACTTCGTCAGCCTGAAGCGCCAGTGTCCTCTCTCTAATGAAAAGCCATCAGGCTATTGGCAGAACAATCTGGATCCTTTATTTGGGTCACATATTGGTAAACACATTACAGGCAGCAGCTTAAAATGAAAATTGAGTGGCATTTTTTTATGTGAGTTGGAAGAGTTGAGAATAATTCTCATATTTTTCACAGGGTGTTATTTGATGTGTGTGTGTGTGTGTGTGTATGTGTGTGTGTGTGTGTGTGTGTGTGTGTGTGTGTGTGTGTGTGTGTGTGTGTGTGTGTGTGTGTGTGTGTGTGTGTGTGTGCTGAGACTTGAACTTAAGGCCTTGAACTCTCATTTGGCATTTTTGCCCAAGGCCGATGCTCTACCACTTAAGTAACACTGCCATGTTTGAATTTTCAGTATTAATTGGGGATAAGGGTTTCATGGCATTCTCCTGCCACAGCTGGCTTCTATCCATGATCCCTTGGATCTCTTTCTCCTGAGTAGTTAGGATTAGAGGTGTGAACTACCAATGCCTGGTAAGCATTTGCTTTGAAACACCACTCATTGCACAAGTCAGGAAAGAAGAAGAGAAGCAAATAAGACTTAAGCTGAAGGGAGTGTAGAACATGATGGTGAGGTTGTTATTCAACCAGTCTGAGCCCCAAGCTCTTTATTTATAAGATAAGGACTCACTTGCTTCTTGGTGGGTTTATTCAGAGATTAAATGAGATGGTCACCATGAAGAATCAGTAGATTAGATGGCAGGTATTCACTAAATGCGAGTGGCTGGCATGGTTTTTGTAACTGCAGAGGCACCCTGGTACTGTAAGTAAGTGGTGGTGGTGAGAATAAGAAGGAGTCTAGAGACTAGAAATATAAGAAAATAGGCATTGAGAAATTAAACTGAAGTGATGATACCACAAATATTGTATACCTGGTATGGCATGGGACACCAACCCAAATGGGTACAGGACCATCACTGGGTTTGGACATGGGGGTGGTAATGTACCAGTGGCTGGTCCCCTGCTCAGTGAGTCATATGGAAACATTTGTTGTGGCTGGAAAAGCCAGGAGGGTCTATAGGTGAAGACAGGCCATGAAGAAATGGCTCTTTAGGAAGACATGTGACTGAACAATTCTTAACTCAGAAATGTTCAGATTTGGGAAAATTTAGGATTTGAGAGCTAGGCCTGACCAACTTGTAAAGATTATCTAAATACTCAATAGGTAGAGTTGCTAGGTACAGGGCAAGTACAGACAAGTTTTCAAATGAACTGAAAAACACACAAAATCTGAAACACTTCTGGTCATCAAGCAGTTTGGATCTTCAGCCGGATCTCAACAGCTCATTCCTTCCTTAGTTTCTGAGCCCCTCTGTCCCTTCCAGCCTTCCCTCTTCCTTCTTCCCGTCCATTCTCCTGTCCACCTGACAATTCTGTACTCTCTTCCTCCCTGGCATTTCATGAGCGCTCATCTTTGCCAATGCAGGAATGGCCCCAGAACGTTCCTGTGGCTTTATTCTCGGGGTCTCCTGGAGAGGAACTCTGGAGATGGCCTCCATGAGGGATGAGTCCCTGGGGAAGGACATTTTTCTATACAGTAGACTTCGAAAGAAAGCTGTTATTAATTAGCCCCGTGTATTCTTGGCTGGGGAAATGTTGTAACCATTTATTTAGTAGAAAAACAAACATAAATCTCCTGGTAGGCCCTTGGTATTCATCAGACAAGTGGAATTTCAAGCTTTTATTCCTTGTGTTTAGTCTTTGTTGCTCCAAATGGGGCTAAGTCAGTTCTTATGGAGTCAGCATCACCTTTTGTCAGTCCGGCAGACTGCCATTTGAAAAATAACACTGCTTGTTAGCCATGTGACAGAGAACTCCTAACCTTAAATTCTTACTACCATGTGATGTTTGGAAATCAAGCATTAAAGAAGGGAGGGTCCTATTCTGAACTAAGCTAAACCTCTTGGTTGGAAAAACTAGACTCTTGTTCAGAGCTCATGGCTACTGTAATGAAACAGTGCCTGGAACTTTGACTCTTCTTTTTATTTCCTAGGTTCCGTTCCTGAACTGAAATGATAAATGTAAAGTATATGTCAATATATACATAAATACTATATGTTATATATAGTATATATACATATATTATATATCATTGTACCATATAATATGTATTAATAATATATACTATATAAATACATGTATATAAATACTATATACTATGTAACATAGACTATGTAGTATTTACTAACATATACTTATATATTATACTTGTATGTATTATATATCTATATATTTATACATTTTATATAATACTTATATAGTATATATACTTATATATACCACATAGTCTCTGTTACATAGACATATACTATATATTATATTATATATACTTTATATATAATAATATCTTTTATATATAATTTGGTTATTGCAAAGGCCCTTTTAGGAAAAGTACTGATTATCTGTGTTT
This sequence comes from Dipodomys merriami, assembly GCF_024711535.1. Taxonomy (NCBI): domain Eukaryota; kingdom Metazoa; phylum Chordata; class Mammalia; order Rodentia; family Heteromyidae; genus Dipodomys; species Dipodomys merriami. Next base: position 1,692,815 of record NW_027202804.1, read on the forward strand.
TAAAGGCAATGGAACAGATGATCAGATATGGAAAGTAGTTGATAACAAAAGTCCCAGTTGGCAGGGTGCTGTTGGCCTACAGCTGCAGTCCTTGCCGGCTGGGAGGCTGAGATTGGGGGAATACAGTTCCAGGACAGACAGAGGAGCAAAGTCCAGGAGGCTCCATCTGCACTCAGGGATGCTGGACACCGCACATCCTCCTGTTATCCTAGCAATGACAGGGAACTGGAAATAGGCAGATCATGGCTTAAGACATGTGCTGGGCAGGATCGGAATCCTTATTCTAAGAATAACCAGCGTCAGTCAGGGCTGGAGATGTGGCTCAAGTGCTAGAAGTGCTAAGTTCAGACCCAAATACACTTCCCTCAAAAAGAGCAGGGGTGGTTAGTGGAAAGGGGTCGTCCAGAATGATCCCTTTTCACTGAAGAATATCTGACCCCTGCAAAATGGAGCATCCAGATCATCTCTGGTGTTCATCCTTGTAGCCATCAACTCTGGCCCTTTGGGGTGGGGTTGGACATTCACAGGTCTGGGGCATGGGTTAGGTCATCTGAGATTCCAGATGTGGAAGCTATTGTGGAGGCCTCCGTCAGATCTTCTCTGACTGACTGACTAACAGTGCCCAGAGTTTGGGAATAGATAACCCATGCTGACATCTCTGTTACACTGCTCCACATTTGAGTAACCTTCCACAAGCTTCTTATCACCAAGGCTGTTTCCTCATCATTCTCGAATGAGTTCCTGTGCGAAGTACAATCACATTCGTGTAATTCCTGGCCTGTACTAATCACCAACATCCGGTGATGATTCATTTTTCCCTTTCTATCCAGTCTGACCCAGCTTCCTGTTATAAAGGAAGAAATAATCAATAGAAGAGTTAATGAAATCTAAAGAATACTCAAAAAAACAACAACCCCAACAAAATCCCCAAACAAAATAAAAAACAAAACCAGAGACCTGTGCCCGTCTTCTCTCTTGGTGTTATTCCATTGTTGATTCTTTTGGGGATTTTATTTTAAAGCCAAGCATGAATATCTTTTCATTCTTACCATAAAATCTGGGCCAAAATTAGACCCCTGATGGGAAAACTAGCTTTGTTCATTCATCCTTTGCAGCAAGGTCTTGTTCTTCTGGTTACATGATCTATAGCACTGAACTACTACTTTCCTGCTGAGGAAGGAGAATTCCTGCAGGGTCTGAGACAAAGCCCTGGTTGCCCTTGTCTGCTGGAAGGAGCTTCACAGATTGTATGATGCAGACATCCCATATTGCAGATGAAGACATGTAGTCTTGCAGTTCAAGTTCACCCAGGTTTGCTCTGACTTTCTTCTGTAGATACACTTGTATCTCATGGTTGAGGAAATTCCCAAAGAAGTCTTTCTGACATCATTCATGAGCCTTCTTAAGCAATTCTATCCAAAGGAGAACTACCCATGAAGAACAAAAACACAAGTTTAGAGGTAGAAATTTGACATGCTTCAGAATGATTTCCTGGATAGGAGGGAGAAAGGTAAAGGTTTTCGAGTCACCAGAGTCAGCTAAGGGCAACTTTCCTTCAGACTGCTCAATACAGGAGCAGAGGAATGATTTCTTGACTATCCTTGTTTTTTTTTATTGAAGAAATTTCTGGACTTTTTCAGTAGACAGGGTTATGTTTTAACTGGGCCTGGTCAGCAGTGGTAAATGGGATAATCAGTTCCCATGTCCCTTTCTTGAGGCTTGGTCTGTCAGGACCCTACCACAGAACAATACTTAGGAAAGTGAAAACTCCACTCAGAAAAACACCACTGGACTTGCAATGATGGATTCAAGTTCAAGATATAGGTCAAGGCTTGGAGACAGGGTCCACATTTCCATTTTAGACTTCCATCCTCTGGAACCCAGAGGGAACACATGTCTGTTTATTTGATTGTTGTTGTGGGAGGTGGTCAGGACAATCCTAGGAAGTCAACATGATCACTTACTTCTTTCACACTTACACATACCTGAGAGAACCACTTTAAAGGAAGATGGATTTATTTGGGCTCATGGGGTCCGAGTTTCAGTCCATAGATGGCTTGCACCATGGCTGTGGGCCTCTGTGGGATGTGGCACAGATTGCTCATTTCATGGGGAGCAGGGAGGGTGAAGGAAGGGACGGGATAAGATATATCCCTTACAGGCATGCCTTCAGTGACCTACGTCTGCACTGGGCCCTACCTCCCAATAATGCTACAATCAATGATACATCCAGAGCCCTCAGGACCCAGCCTCTCCCAAAGGCCTCCTCTCCAACTGCTGCTGCATTGGGAACCAAAACCTAACCCCTAACTCTTTTTAGGGAACACTTCCTAGCCAAACCCTTCCAGGCAGAAGGCAGGACACCATGGTGAACGGAAACCACACCATCCTCCCAACCACAGGTCCAGTAAGAAAGTCTGAACTTGAAGCTTGGTCTCTTATCTTGAACGTAGCATGAGCTGAGAAAGGCATTCTTGCTGCCTAAGCTTACCAGTGCCATGTTTTTCTTCATTCCAAAGGAATGAGTGACCTGGATCTCCCCCAGGTCCTCACATCTCCTGTAATTGGAAAAAGGGAAAATGGGGTTACACAGACTGCATCCTCTCTGTGGGGAGGTTTAGATTACCCTAACATGGACTTTGGATAATTAAAGGGGGAAAAAAAATAAAGTTTCATTTGCCCCAGAGTGCGTCTTTGCTTGAACAAGTGTTCCTCATTAACTAAACAAGGCTGTTTTGGGTTTTTTTCCTGTTTCCTTTACACCCTGCATAGCAATCACTGCTTTTTACCAGCCCAGAGTTCTTTTGTTTAAGGACTTGAAAGGGAATATGTTTCAATAGTGATGAGTTCTTTGGTGGCAGGAGACAGATGGCATCTCCCTAAAGTGGCCACTGACGGGCATGAATTCGAACCCACTCAGATACCAACTCTGTCTTCTGCACAGGCTCGTCACCATCCTGAGAACACAAATTCTTCATTTGCAGAGTTATTGGTAATTTGCAATTCAATAACCAGGCTGTCAGAAGTTTCTGCTGTCCTTAAGTCAGATGTTCTTACTCTAGCCTGGAGCCCTTGTCCTATAGATATATGGTGGCTGAGGAAATGATGGTTTTCTTTCAGGAACTGGAGCTTGGTAACCACCCAAAGTATTTCCTAATTGGCATTGCTCAAAGATGCACACATGGGCTGGGAAGGTGGCTCAATGGTAAAGCACTTGCCTTGCATACATGAGGCCCTGGGTTTGATTCCCCAGCACCACATAAGCAAAAAGAAAAAAGCCAGAAGTGGCGCTGTGGCTCAAGTGGTAGAGTGCTAGCCTTGAGCTGAAGAGTTGAGGGACAGCGCCCAGGCCCAGAGTTCCAGCCCCACGACTGGACCCCCCCCCCAAAAAAAAAAGATTCACACAGTACCTGGACACTCTCTGGTGGGCCCTCTGTGGGTATTTAGAAGGCAAGATTTCTCTTACCAAGATATTTCTTCTCACCTAAGATATGGTGGTGGAGTCTGAGACTTTCCCTACTTCAAGTGAGCGAGTTACTCTCCCAACATCTCTTGGATGTTATTAGAAAACTCGTGGGTCAGCAACAAAGGCTGACATAGAAAGCAACAAATGCTTCCCTTCACCCTCCCTCAGGACAATGGTAGTTCATGTCACAGGCGAGGACCCATGCTTGAGAAAGCAGAATCTTTTATGATGGAGAGCAAGCATACCTGTCCACACCTCCAGGGGAAGACACTATCTTTTTCTTTAAAAAAATTGGGCTTTTTGCTTTTGATTAACACCAATTAATTAGACACATTGGTGGCCTCAGTGTGATATTTCACATGCACTCCGGGTGTCCTGATCAAACCCAGTCTCCCTGTATTCATTCCTCTCTACTTCTTAACCACTAGTAATTTTTTAAAATCTTCCACAGTAGAAGCTTCCACACTACCTTCCACTGTTCTCATGCAGCATTTAACTTTCCATGTCTGGTCCATTTTGCTTAACATAACATCCTCCATTTCCATCCAATTTGTTGCAAATGACAAGATTTCATTCTTTTTTAATGGCCAAATAATATTCCATTGTATGTGTGTGCATATATATATACCATATATATATATATATATATATATATATATATATATATATATATATTACATTTTCTTTATCCATTCATCCAGTTGTGGGCACCTAGCTTAACCTCTCTATTCTCACTACTGTGAATCATGCCTCAGATATCTCCTTGGTGTGCTGGTTTCATTTTATTGGATGTTTATCTGGAAGTGAGGTAGCAGGATTGTCTGGTAAATCTGGTTTTCGTGTCTGTAGAAATGTTCTCCATAATAGCATTATTCATTTACCTCTCTACCACCAGTATATGAAAATTCCTTTCAGGAATTACCATTTGTTTGTACCTTCCAAGCCTGGTTATACACCCTTGAAAGAAAATGGAAAGCAGAACCAGTGCAAGCAGTCCATGCTTCTGCTTGCAAGATGTTCAGAGATGTGTAAATGGAAAACTGTCTTTCAACAATACTACCGATTTCTGCTTCTCGTTAAAAAAAAATCAAAGCAGCCGTAGTCACTTAGAAAACATCCCATGCCACTCTTCTCTCATCCCCCTTTTCCCAGCCCTCTTCTGCTTTTAATTCAGAGAGGGGACTGTGGTGGGAAGTAGATTGCTTTGGGAACTTGCAGTAGCTAGAATTGCTGGTATTCAAGCCTCACTCTCCTTGTAGTTGATTATGAAATCTTGGACATGTGACTTGCTATGCCTGAACCTCAAGTTTTCCATCGATAAAGTGGGGATAAGATGCCACACATACACACACCTCACCATGTGGACAGCAAGTTTGGTGCATGATAAAGATGAGGGTCTATCCTCTGTCATTTCATGGGGTAGTCAAGAGGGGAATATCACTGTTGAGTATACACTGCCAACACTGTAGTCGGCTAGGGGCTGAGTGACACATTTGGAGCCAAGGTGTCTAAACAGAATCTTGCTCTCCCCAAGCTTCTCTGGAGGCCAAAGGAGGAAGGAGAGCTTTGTGTAATTGTGGAGGCCATGAGCCAGCCTGCCTCTCCTGAATCAGAAGACAGAGTGCACACAACAGTGAAGCTTCTCTCTTGACTTCTCCATGAAGTTACAAAACATGTGCACACATGCGTATCATGCACTTTGCTCTCATCCCTGCCCCATCACCCTCCCTTCCTCCACATCCCCCCCCCCAAAGAATTTCTTGCTTCCGTCTCCTTTTCAATGGTCCTGTGGTAGAGTTAAATTCTGGATGGGTCCAAGTGGCCTCAGTTACCCAGGGAGAAGAAGGAAGGAGGGTCAGCGGTGGCCAGAGGGGCCCATGCCAAGGCTCTCCACAATCACGGAAGAATTGTTTGCATGTGCTCATTCTTGTTTATTGAACAACATAAGAAACAAACTCTTTGGCCATAAATACAGAAATGGGATGAGTCACTGGTGACAGACTCACTGAAATATTTTATTTCTAGAAAATGTCCATGTATGATGTTGAGGGGTGTTTGTTAGGTTCTGTGTTTTATCTAATCCTATGCCATGAAGAGATGCAGGGAAGGAGAGTAGAGGGAGTGGAAGGGAAGGGTGAAGAAGAGGGGTAAGGGAAGGGGAGGGGATAAGAGGAAAGGGGAGAGGAAGAAAGGGTAGGAGAGTAAAGGAGGGGAAGGTAGGGTAGGGTAGTGTAGGGTAAGTGTAGGGGAGGAGAAGAAGAAGAGAAGAGGAGTGAAGGGAAGGGAGGGGAGGGGAAGGGAGAGGGGAGGAGAGGAAAACTGAATGACAGGCAAGAAGATCAGGTGGTCGGTCTCCAAACAATGGGCAGCTAGAAACTGAGTTCACTTCCTGGTTCCCTAAACTTCACACCTTCTCCCCATCTGCTGAAACTTTGAGCCTAAGTCCTTTCCTCTCCTCTCTTCTCTTCTCCCACTTCTCTCCTCTCCTTTTCTCTATCATCCAAAATGCTACCTACCCTTCCTTCCCCCCTCCCATGTCCTCATCTCCCCTTCCCCCTCCCTCTCTCCTCCTCTTCCTTTCCTTCTCCTCTCTTCCCCTCCCTTCTCCCTCTTCCTCCTTTCCCTCCCTCCCCCACCCTAGTGATTAAAACCCGGGGCCTCAAGCATACCTGGTAAATGCTTCACCACTTTGGCTGAGTCTCCATCCCTTTTGCTTTTACTTTTTTTTTTTTTTTCCCCAGAGCAGATCTCATGCTAACTCTGCCCAGACTGGCCTTAGACTGCTTCGCCCACCTCCACCTATCCACAGCGGGAATGACAGAAATGCACCAGCATATCCATCCTGAGGCTAACATGTCTGACTTGCAAAATGTGTTAACAATATCGAAGTCACGTGGCCTTAAAGAAGGAAGGGGAGGGAGGGCTGGCCGCATGGAAGCACTCAGTATAGCTCTTGGCGCACTCCCCTAAGTGTCTCAAATGGTAGCCATCGTTAGCACCAGGTTTATGATCATCGTTCACATCACACGCAAGTGGAAAGCGCAGAAATCATCGTAAAAGGAGACGTTCTCAAACGCGCTGGTTTCATTTTAAAGCCTGGGAAAAGACATTATCTTCATCCTGCAGGGCAGTGCTCTGGAGAGGCTGGGTGGATCTGGTCGGAGGTAAGTGAGCCCCTTAAAGGTCGCGGCCCCCTTGTCAATCACGCGTCCCACACGCAGGAAGGAAGCGTCGGACTGGACAGGGGTGGGGTCTGGAGCACCCGCCCTGAGCTCGCGAAGGGACAGCCTTCACTGTGTGCAGACAGTGTTTCCAGCTCAGGCTGGGTGCCAAGGCCCGGTACCCTCAGCTCGTCAGAGTCAGGCGTGCAGGTCTCCCGGCTCTAGGTGCACCCAGCCTGGCTGAGCCCTGGAGGACGATGCACAGGTCCCGTGGGCGTCTACCGAGGCGGGAAGGAGCTCAGGGGATCAGAGAAGAGCCTTCCTGCCCCATGAAGTTCCTCTCCCCCGGGGCCACTGAGAAATCACTGGTGCCAGTTACACCTGCAGGAGACGGCGCATGCGTCCCATGCGCCCACAGTAGATGGCACATGCGCAGGACGAGTGCGACTGCAGAAGACGGCGCGTGCGCAGGACGGGTGCGCCCGCAGGAGATGGCGCATGTGCAGGGCGCATGCGTCCACAGGAGACGGCGCACTCGCAGGACACGTGCACCCCGCAGGAGACGGTGCGTGTGCAGGGCGCATGCGTCCACAGGAGACGGCGCATGTGCACAACGTGTTCTGCCACCATACCCTCACGCTTTCCCCAGGGCGCCCCGTCACTATGACGCTGCCTGCTGCTGCCCACGTTCTCAAACTCACGACCTGCTTTGCTCCTAGTTCAGGGACAGTGTCTTAAAAAGGGTCAGGAGTTGATTCTCCTAAGGACTGGTGAGGGATTTAACAGGCAAGAACGATATTCTTTTATTTTTTACGTGTACTTTTTTCTCCAATTGCTTTCCTTTGAGCATCAGGCTTGGCAAGGTTTTGGATGGGAGCTTATTGTATGTAATGTTGCTAGAGTCACCTCTGGCTTTTGGAACATGGGAAAAGAAGCTTCTAGAAGGAATCAAGGAGTCCAGATCTTTGTCTCAATCTCTCCTTAAAATGATCAATCAGAGAATCCTGTGGAATCTTCAGGTACCATAATGAAATCAACGAAGTTGCTTATAGGTATGTATGTATATATGTATGTATGTAAAGATGTGAGTTTGCATGTATGCATACATGTATTTATTGGTACTGGGGATTGAACTCCAGGGCCGTACCCTTGTTAGGCAGGTGTTCGACCACTTGATGATACTTCTAACCTTTTTGCTTTTATTTTGTTTTTGAGATAGTGTCTCACTAACTTTTGCCTTCCACTAACTGGGATTACAGGCAAGGTACATAACCATCATCAGCTCTAAATATTTTAAGTAACAGTCACTACCCAGGCAGGCCTAGAGCCTTATAGCAAGGACTTGGCAGGCCAGAGAGAAGAGATTTTTTACATTAACATCACAGAGCTCATGTAGCGAGCTTGGCTTTCCACAATCCACCATGTCCTGTTTTGGGGTCTGAAGATTCTGAAGATAAATGACATCATTAGCATTGGTCTTTTCTCTGTTCTGTTTTGTGCCTGACATTTAGCTGCAGTCATCACTCATGGTTTAGTGACTCACACCTGTAATCCCAGCTGTTCAGGAGATGGAAATGACCTAGACTGAATTTCAAAGAATAAACTAGGCAGTCGAGCATATGTCTGCAGTCGTAGCTACATTGCACACATACGGAGGAGGATTACGGGATAAGGCCCATCCACAAAAATATCCAAAAAATATCCCAAAAAAATATCCCCCCAAAATTCTTAAGCCAAAAAAGAGGCTAGGGACATGGTTCAAGCGTAAGCACCTGCCTAGAAAGTATAAAAAGCTGTACAAAGCCATGTGTGCAAATCCCAGTGTCACAAAAGAAAAGATCACATTTCTTCATTGTAGACAAAAGGTAATCATCAAGCTTTGACTTTGTTAATTATCTGTTTAAGCTTCGGGCTTATTTTGGGGATTGCTTTTAATGCCATAAATTACTGGCACTTTTCTAGTTTAGGAAGAAAATTTTTGCAATTATGCAGGAGGAGTCGTGTTTTATCCAGGTGAAAGGAAAACAATGTTAAGGTGACTCACTTGTGACCTTGGGCAGATCCCCAGTTGCCATGGAGACGGCTCCTCTGTCTATCCCAAAGCCTAAATATCTGCTTCTCTCTATGGATAGGATGACTGTTGGGGATTTCTAGGGAGGAAACCTACCACCCACACTGCTCTGTCTTGTACTCTTCGTTCCTCTGAGGGATGAATGTGAATCAGAGAATCGCCCCATGGAAATCAGTGCTGACATGCTCTATAAATCATGCTTGTCATCGTTTTCCAAACTCTGGTTGATTTATGATGCACGGGGACTTCTCACTGCCATGGGCACACCATTCTAGTGATATGAAATCACAGACACACACACCATCGGGGACTACTTAAAGATGGAAAAAGATGAAGAATTAAAAAACAAGGCATGATCAAAAGTTAGACAATGCTGAGACATGGATGGGATGCAAATATATCGCTGGAAAAAAAAGTGGGAGATGCTGGAAGTAAGTATTCCCACCAGGAGAGGCAAAGAGAGACAATCCCTTAGTCAACAATGGATTCCTTAAGGTAGAGGAGAAGGAAGGGAACATGTAAATGATAAAGCAATTGGATGCTCATTTCTAGAGGCAAGAGAGCTCCCATGGCCCGAGTTTCCATCAAAGCTGGGTGAAGATTCACTAGTCATGTAGTAGCTGAGTGGGGTGGGAAAAGGGAAAAGGAAGCAGTATGCTGAGGGGAGCAGTATGCTCGAGGAAGTAGAGATGTCTAATGGTAACATTCCATCACTGTGTAGAGAACTGGGGAACCAGGAGGCAACTTGGTGTCCTGGTCCAGGCCCAGCTTCACCCAGATTAAAATGGCAGATCAGAAATTCAACTGTCATTGAATCTCTGATTCATTGCCATGACCCTGAGGCTGTGCTTCCTCTGATCACTTGATACTTAATTTGTTCTCGGTGGAATGTCCTCCATTTCCAAAAGAATGCCAAGTCTTGTATATTATAGAAATCTGTCTGGGGTTAGTTTCTAAAACAACATTTCAAGCAGATAGGCAATGGCTAAGTCAGAGGAGAGGCTGATGGGATTTTCCTTCTTTTTGGACTACTGTAGAGTGCCTTCTCTGGAATTGGCTACAACCCATCAGAGCAGAGAAAGAGAGGAGGGGATCTGGCTTGTTCTTGGCTTTGCCAGGGCAGCTCGTGTCTTCCAGATGCCTGTCTATTCCAATTGTGAGTGACTTTCTTGCTGCTGGGTACTGGAAGGCAATTCCATACTTCCTGTGTCCCGTCGCTTAATTGGGTTCACTTTTGTCCAGTTCCTTGTCATCCCCTGGGGAATGGAATGCAAACTCTGGGTCAGAAAGATGTGAGTTCAAGTCTTGGCTCTGTCTCTTATACATTCTGAACCATGGATCAGATGACCTAACATTTCTGAGTCTTCGTTCTCCTATGAAATGAAGATTAAACAAACAAGCAAACAAACAACAGCTGGATTTGCAAGCACTTAGGAGAAATAAATAGATCTAAGTAGTGTGGTATGTGACTTGACACACAGTAGGTGCTTAATATGGCCATACCTGTGTGTAAATATATTAAACTTCTTCAGAAAACAAGAACTAAAAGGAAATTGGTCAACGGGTTTTAAGGAAATTGGTGCATAGAGTTGTGGAGATTTGATGAATCCACAATCTTGAGTTAGTTTTGAGGCTGAAGATGCACAGAAATGTTGAGACCCTTTGGCTGGCAAAATTCCTCCCATCTTTGTCTTCTTAAGAATTGGATGAAAACCAGTTTCATTATGGAGGACAATCTTTTCACTCAAAATCCATCAATTTCTATGCTAATCTCCTCCCAAACCACCTTCACAAAAAAACTCATAGCCCCTTGGCTCTGTCAAGGTGACATGTACATTGTTATACTGGGAGCTAAATAATTAATTGTATCAATGGTTTTATACATCAACTAATAAGACAGCAGTGTAGACTCAATAGTCTTTGTGTAGTCACGACTTTTTAATGTGGAAAAAAGTTGGGTAACTGTAGCTGGCCACTCTAGATCCACTTTCCACTCCCCCTCCCCCAGTATTAGGGTTTGAAGTTGGGGACTAGTGCTTGCTCAGCTGGTATTCTTCTGCATGAGTCATGCCTCCAGCCTGGCTTTTTGTTGATGATTTGGGAGATGGAGTGTCAGGGACTTTTCTGCCAAGGATTGGTTTGAATCATAGTCCTTCAGATCTCAGCCTCCTGAGTAGCTAATGCTTTATTCAAATGATTCCTCCTTTGATATTTTCTCTATTCAGGACACTGTTGATCAAGACTATTGAGGTTGAATTCTGGTACACAGGGATTTTTGAACCACAAGTTCTTCCCCAAAGATTCACTCTCCATTCCAGATGTCAACAGCATATATCTCTGGATGAACCAGTGAGTGTGATTCACTGGTGCATAAATCAAACCAATATACTTTTTAAAATTGGATCCCAATACACTTGATTTCATAAAATTCCCAATTACCCTGATTAGAAACTGAAAAGGTTGCAAACTTGGGGACCTGAGAACTTTGAAAACAGTTGTTTCTGATGTGTACTCCACCCATCCATTCATTCATCTAACCATCCATCCACCCACCCATACATGTACCCACCCACCCACCTCCCCGCCCACCCATTGTCCAACCTTCGTCCTTCCATCTATCCCTCCATCCATCCATTCATCTACCTCTCCATCCATTAATCCATCCATCTATCCATCCACCCATCTCCACATCCATCCATCCATTTATCTATCCATCCATCCATCCATCCATCTACACATCCATGGCATTCATGCCTCTGTAAGTAGATAGATTCCTGTTTGGATAAATGAAACTAGGAAGTATTTTTTCCCTACAATGATTTATTTTTTCATCTGCAACTTTTTGTAGTTATACAGCTAGTAGACCTTTCATGATCAGTGGGACCAAATCCAAGAAACAGAATGACACAGGCGCATCTGACGTTTGTTAACAGTGACTTCCAGCTCTCACCAGTTTTGCTGGGACGCCTGAACACACAGCATGTTCAGACAGGGTGGGGCTGGGAAGCACTTGCACAAGGCCCACCCTGGGTCTCAGCTGTGGGAACAGTAAATACAGGGCCATTGCCTGTGTCATAGACAGGGAGAGACCAGGATGGAGAGCGGAATGGCGGGGTCTCCTGTGGCTTTGGGGTGGTGTCATCTCGTCCCAGAGGCCATCACCACACACGTGTGGCACACACACCAGATGTCTCTGCCTTGGAGTTGGCAAACTGAAGCTCTTCTTGTCCCACTTGGCCAACACCCATAGGCGAGAGCTGGCAGGATGGAATTGCATTTGGAACTGGAGATAGGGAATACCGCCCCAAACATGCTTGGGCAGCTTGGCGGGGCAGATGGGAAGTAGCGAGGCATGGGCCGTTGTGTTGACTCTGCCACTTCCTAGAGCTGTGCATTCAGGCAAGCTCATTCTCTCTCCCAACCCCAGTTCTCTCCTCTGAGAAGCGAGCAGCTTCTCTCTGAAAGAGACCTTGGGGATTATCTAGTTAAAACAAGCTGTGGCTCAAAAAAAAATATCTGAAGAGGTATTATTCTGCTCTCCTGTAGAATTTCCAGGGGATTCAAATTTCTCTGGGTTTGTGCTTTACCTTGAGGAAGACGAAAGGAAGGAAGGGAGGAAGGAAGGGAGGGAAGGAGGGAGAAGGAAGGAGAGATTTCTCCTGGGTTGAAGTCCATCCTGGCCATTTGAAAGATTTTCCTGCTAAGGGAAGAAGCCTGTATTTTAACATGGTTGCTGTAATAGGAGTTTTATACTTGTAACTCCCCTCCCCCAAGTCCTATACTTTCTCAACAGTGACAGAACTGAAACCTCAGGAACTAGGGTCAAACATTGAACAAACTACCCCTCAGCTGTATGCGAAAAGCCAAATGCTCTTAGGAACTGGTGAAGTTTATATTTGTTCAGAACTACAGAAGTCAAACTGTTCCTAACCACACAAAACATCCCTAAACAAGTCTAAAGAATAGAGGAGAGAGAGAGAGAGAGAGAGAGAGAGAGAGAGAGAGAGAGAGAGAGAGAGAGAGAGAGAGAGAGAGAGAGAGAGAGAGAGGGAGGGAGGGGAGGGAGGGAGAGGGAGAAGGAGGGAGAGAGGGGGAAGGAGAGAAATAACCAACAACAACGAACTGAGCCTACTGGGAAAGTTAAAAGCTGTGGCAAAAACTTAAACAAAAAAAACCCCAAAAAGCTCTGTTATTTTTAATTTTTAACATGTAAAGTTTAATGTTCTGTATGTCACCAGGCACTTGAGTAGCTGGAGATGGTTCACTGTGGTGATGTGGCAGGAAGCGAGGCTGATGGTTTATAAACCGCAAGTGGGATAAACAGCGGCAGGCACCTGGGCCTTGGGAAGGGAATGGATTTCCTGTGGGCTCCGGGGCTAGCTGTTCCCAGACAAGGCCACCGCCGAGCAGATGGGAGCGCTGGGGGTCCAGGATGCAGGACAGGGGCTCCAATGATGAGTGTGAGTTGTTCTCCTTGGCATCCAAGTTGTTTCCAAGAGGAAATGAGCTTGGATAAGAGCAGAATGTGTAATTAACCATCTGAATTTGTGAGGGACTTTCCTCAGCATTCTCCTTAAAAGCCTTCGCAGGATCAAGTGATAACAGGTCAGATGATCGTCTTCAGGTTTAGAACCAAGACTCCGCTTCAAGGCCAGGAAGATGACTGTCACTTTGGAGCAAGTGTCCCTTGGAGCCTGGTAGGCAGGGGCTCAGACTTTTACGGGGGGTCAGACCTCCTCCATCAGACTTCCTGAAATCTGCAGTCATGGTCTGACCTGGAGATCATTCTGCCTCTCTTCTCTTCCTCTGCAGTGTGTGACTTGAACATTATCCAGAATATTCAACCGAGAATTTTTAATACAGAGATTACATGTTTGAAGATATTTATGTCTTCCAGAAACATGCACTCATGCAAAAAAAAAACAATAAAAAACTAGACATGTTTGGGGGAAAAGTGTTTACTAGAGTTCCTTAATGGAGCCTTGAATAAATTATAGGAGCCATTCCCCACTTCATGAGAATTCAAAGAAATGCGTGCCATTTGAAAGATTGCAAGCTTAAAGAAATTATCTTTGCTAGAGGATGTCTTTTGAAGATGGGGAAGAAGCTCACTTTAATTGGAAAAATTAACGAGGGACTTTGAGGCCCTGTGTGAAGTTAAATCACGGTAATTTGTCATGATGCTTTGCTGGAGTTGTAGGATGTCACTCTGGCTATACTAACTGCTTTAGTTCATTTTCTTTGATTCCTCCTAGGTGCCTTCTAAGTGCTAGTGTGTTATCAGTGTGAATGAACATCATGAATACACACACACACACACACACACACACACACACACACACACACACACACACACACACACACACACACACACACACACACACACACACACACACACACACACACACACACACACACACACACACACTGAAGTGGAAACTTTGTAGAGGGAGTCCAGGTCTGAGAAAGGTTTCCCAAATGATGACATTTTTAACTTTCCTCCAAGGATGACCAGATGTAGGGCTAGAAGTTCCTAGTGTACAAGTATTTTGATTTTTGCAGCAGTTTCCTTTAGGGATAAATCATTTCTCTTACTAGGGATAAACTCTTGGTCAGTGAATTCTCTTGATGTTATTCATCTGACCAGTACTCTGTTAGATTATATAATGATTAATTCATGTTTTGGTCGTGCATTCATTCCTTCATTTATTCATTACAAACCTGGTACAAAAATCCTATTGATAGTTTCCAACCCGTATTGGAGGTAAAATCCAAATAGGAAAACAGTCTCTTGAGTACAACATCATTTATATCAAGTATTGGTAATAGTAGTTTATGATGCTTGCCTGTAATCAATTCAACATAGGAGGCAGAAATAGGAGGATTACAGTCTAAAGGTGGCCCAGGGCAAAACCATCAAAAACCCTAAAAGTAAAAGGACTGGGGGTGTGGTAGAGTATTTGCCGAACAAGTACAAGGTCCTAAATTCAAGCTATAGTAAAACAAACAAAAATACATACAAAATGTATTTCCTGCTAATTTAGTCTCTTTAAAGCATATGACTTGAGTGGCATACATTTTATTCACAGTCTCCTACACCATCATCATTTGGAACAGAACTCTACCCCAGCACCAATCCTTGCTCCCATCCCTCTCAATATACTGCCTGTCTCTATGGGTCTCAGAGGTGGATGTGTGATATTAGTGGGATCACACAGCATTGTGCCTGGCTCACCTGTTTTCATTCATGTTGTGGCTTGTATCTAAACTACCTTTGGGTGACTGAATAATATGCCATTGTGTGGCTATATATCATTTTGCTTATTTCTTCATCTATTGGTAAGCACTTGAATTGATTCCACCTTTTGGCTGTTGTGAATAATGTTGCAATCAGCATTGATTCACAAGTGTTTGTTTTATTCCCCATGTTCAGTAGGTAGTCATGGCATTGGTGGGTCATGTGATCATTCTCCATTGAGCTTCTTGGTGAGGGTATAGCCTCTTTCTACAGCCATGTACAAAGGTTCAAGTTTCCAGGTCCTCATCAATACTTCTTCTCTACTTTTCTGAATATAGCCATCCTAGTAGTGGCATCTCATTGGGGTTTGATCTCATTTCTCTAATGACTAGTGGTACTCAGCCTCTTTCAATACATCTGTTGGCCATTAAACTGTCTTATTTGCAGATATAGCTCCCTAAGTCCTTTTCCTATTGTTTTCTTTTTAAAATTGGACCATTTGTGTTTGTTGAGTTACAGTACTTTATATCTATTCTGGGTATTAAACCCTTAACTAGATATGAGATTTGCAATATTCCTTCCCTTTCTAGTATTTCCCTCCATTGATTTACGAAGGATTTTTACTGAAATGTAGTTGGTCTCTTTTCTTCCTGTTGCTGCTGTTGTATTTTGGGGGAAATCATACCCTAAGTGTCCCTTGCCCAAGGTTGGCAAGGAAGTTACCAGAAGGTTGGCACTGGAGCTTACATTTGTGTTAAAGGGGACAGAAAAGAAACAATCTAGATGGAGTGGTGATGTTAGTTGGTAACAGGATCTATGACTGGAGGTACATATGAAATCACGATAGGTATGAGATTATATCAGATAGCGTGAGTGGGGGGAAGACAAAGATATTTGAATATTCAGGGAAATCCTGCACAACAAGTTATTTCATCTGAGAGCTGAGTGATGGCAGGGCATCAGTTATGGAAGGATCTAGAAGATACAGCATCATTGCCTGAGAAGTCACACACCTGATTCTAGGTGTCCTGATTACAATGGCAGAGCAAAGATACACACCCAGGTCTTCTATGGGTACCATTTTGAAATGGTCTCTTTTGAAATCATTAGTCTTCTGGAATTCCAGATTAATCAGAAAATGGGACGATGTAACAGCTTAACTCTAGTGGGAGGAAAGGTGAAAGGAACAGCTTTATACTTCTTTATGCATCCAGTGTATGGAATCTTCGGCCGTCATGCGGGGGTAATCAAGGGACATATTATTTAGAGTAGTATTTGGACAAGCTGCCCTGGAATGCAGGCTCCCAGAATTACTCAAGATCAATAAACAATGTTCCTCAGAGGGCACCGCAGCAGGCACCCAGACCAGCAATCCTGCAAAGGCCTGCGACACATGCATTCCATTCTGCAGACCCAGAACTCACTACAGCAGGACTTCCCAGTGGCTGGAGGAGAAACAAGTTTCAAGCACATGGTGTTTCAGTGGACTTGTATGATAAATACTGGAATGACAAATGGTCTTTCACTGTCCCAAGTGCTGAATGGTAAAACACAGTGATGGCTCCCTGGACAAGTCACATTCTGAGCTGGCAAGACTGTGGCCGAACCAAGCGCAAATTCCCAGAGTCCTTTGGCCCCCAGACCAAACTCTCTTCCTTGGGAAAACACCACCCAAAAGCAAGCACACCCCAAACACATGGCACTCTCCCACAGAAACAACTCCAAAACAGCTTCAATTCTCAGCACAAGCTCAACTTTTGAAAAACAAAGGGAAGATGCTTCTCTAGGGAGAAGAGTTTATTTCTGATTTCCCAGGAATTAGCCTTATTTGGCACTGTTTTCTAGCCTGAGCGATGGAGGGAAGATGTCTCGCTTGGGGCTTTGATGAGTTGTAATGATTATATGCTCTA
Source organism: Dipodomys merriami (assembly GCF_024711535.1). NCBI lineage: Eukaryota > Metazoa > Chordata > Mammalia > Rodentia > Heteromyidae > Dipodomys > Dipodomys merriami. The sequence goes on from NW_027202804.1 coordinate 1,709,661, forward strand.
TCACCCTAGTCTGCTCCAAGCAGAGAGATTAAAATCCAAAATTCACTTCTTAGCACCTAGACGTCAATAGTGTTTGTTTGGAGAAGGACATTTTCTACATTCAGCCTCCTGTTTCTGTGGGGCTTATTTTTATTTATGAATTATTTTATTTTATTCTTTTGAGGTGTGCTTTAGGATCTCTCAGTGATTCTGTCTGTCTCTATGAGGGCTGAATCTTCCTGGAGTCTGTGCTCATGTCCTGCACAGAGGGCCTCAAATAATTTTTGTGGTAGAAATAATGGTTGAGGTGTTTTGTTTAGCAAGCACTGAGACTTGAACTCAGGGCCTTGTACTACTCTTGCTTAGCTTTTTCCATTCACAGTTGGCATTCTACCATCTGAGCCACAGCTCCACTTCTGCGATTTGGTGATTAGTTGGAGATAGGCATCTCATAGACTTACCTGCCCAGGCTGGCTTTGAACCTCGATTCTCAGATTTCAGCCTCTTGCGTAGTCAGGCCTATATATCTAAACCACCAGCGTTCAACTTAGTGATTGTCGTTAAAGGTGTTCCATATTTTGTGTGCAATTTTATGAAGTCTGAAGTTGCCATTGTTGACTTATATGTAGTTGTGATCTAGTTAACATAAAAAAAACAGCTCTTTGGGAAATGTATGAGGGGGATACTACAAAGGGAAAACTGTTCAGGTTGCCAGCTTGCAAACTCTTACATAAAGAGAGTAACAAAACTTTATAGAATATTTTTTAAATTTTCTATTGAAAAAATTGGTATTACAAATGCCACAGTTTATATGCTGTCTAAATACCTGCAAGCTACAAAGGAAGGCTTGGTGGAATATAAAAGAGCAAGTTATTTAAAAAAAGAACACACACAAGATTACATACATGGTTGGGGGCAGAAAAGTACACGAGACTCTCTTCTCCAGTTAATCAGCAAAAAGCCAAAAGTGGAGGTGTGGCTCAAATGATAGAATGCCAACCTTAAGCAAAAAAGTTAAGGGACAGCACATAGGACCTGAGTTCCAGCCCTAATACTGGCACAAGAAAGGACATATGTGTATATAACATACATAACTTAGTAGATATTATACAAATGTAGTTTTCAGCAACATTTGTAGGTGATCAGTAGCACCACAAATTATTTTAAATGTTGGCAATTCACATTAAGAAGAATAAAAATATTCATCCAGTGTGACCTTAGCCTCTCTCCAGGGAAATAGCATTATGGAATAATTCAAATAAATGACAAAAATTATTTCCAAATATGGTTAGGCTTTTTTCATATTTACACAAAGTTAAAGACTACACTGTCTCTAGCCTTTCAAAGTTTCAGTATCTCCATTATAGTCTAGGGAACCATCAATGAGAAGTCTGACTTCAGTCTTATCACAGACTACGTAGCACAACCTATTTTGACCCTGGTTTAAAAATTATAAATGTCCGGGGCTGGGAAGGTGGCTCAGTGGTAGAGTACTTGCCTTGCATGCCTGAGGCCCTGGGTTCGATTCCTCAGCACTACATAAGCAAAAAGAAAAAGCCTGGAAGTGGCGCTGTAGCTCAAGTGGTAGAGTGCTAGCCTTGAGCTGAAGAGCTGAGGGACAGAGCCTAGGCCCAGAGTTTAGGCCCCATGACTGGACCCCCCCCCCAAAAAATTATAAATGTCCACAATTTCAAATTGGTGATGTGTGCAAGTTTCTAAACAAAAGCTGACTGCTTTTCAACATTGTCCTGAGGACTGATTGTGTTCCAGAAGCTGGTGGAGACATGGGACATGTCTAAAATCACTCCCGTGCTCTTAAAATGCAACGAGTAATCAGAAATAGCCCAAGGAAGATGAGTAAGAAGAGCTGAGCCATGTTTGGTAAACGAGTTTGCTAAAAGCTACTGTTTTGTTTCTCTTCCTCACTTATTTGGCAGTGACACTCCATGACACCATTCTTCTAGCAGCAAAGAGATCAAATAGATTTTTGGAGAGCCTAAACCACTCTTCTAGAAAGCAAAGAAAATAAGGATCATATGCCTCAAAAGCCGATCCCTTCCTTCAGGGCTTATGAAAACAATTCTGAAGTCTGAGGATTCATTAGAGTCATTTTCTATAACTTCTGAATTTTATTAGAGAACAGAAAAGATGCTGACAGACGAACACCATTCAGATGTTCTTCAAGCCACTCTGGACAACCAGACAAGTAGCTTATTTTTTCTTTTAAAAAGAAAAAGCCCGGAAGTGGCGCAGTAGCTCTTCTCTGAAGAGCCAAGAGTTGGTTATTACGTGGATGCGTCTGCACGAATAATGGCTGGTACTGATGTGCTCTGTGCTTCTTCCTCTATTGATGGTTTTCCTCTGGGGTTGGTAGCACAAGGACCAGGATGCCTTGGTTTCAGGGAAGCATTCGATAACATTGTTTCCCTGATGGTGACATGCGAATGGAATGGCAGTTCTGCTGGATGACATCAAGGACAAACTCGTTCTCTCCAGCCAGGCGTGATTAATGGCTCCTTGTCAACTTGGTGGGAGGTCTACAGAAAAGTGACACAGGGATCCCTTTCTGGCCCTGTCCTGTTGGTGTGCGCTCCCCCCCACCTCCTCAGTCCCTTGGGTTGAAAGTATGCCTATCACATTTTCAGCTGCCACAAAGTGAAGAGAGATTGTTAATACATACACGACAGAGCCAAGATACAAGAAGATCATCAGTTGGGCAGCACAGACCGAAACTGGAAAGTAGACTTTGATAAGGAGAGGTCATCCTACTTTGGAAGTTAGTAATGAGTTCAAGAATTTCAACATGAGAGATATAGACACAGCATAGAATCAGGGAGAAGTAATCTGACTTTTCAAACCCAGAACAATGAGGGTCCTTAAAATTTGAACGATTTGTGAATATATTACACATATTTTTGACTAAGCTTCATCCAAAAGAAATTCCTGTTTCAGCACCACGCAGCTCTATGGATGTGGAGAAGCTTCCGGTCAGTCCTGTGTTTCCATCCGTCCTCTTTAAATCATGAGATCTGCTGAGTATTTTTCTGCTCTTGTGCATGTGTGTGTGTGTGTGTGTGTGTGTGTGTGTGTGTGTGTGTATGTGTGTGCGTGCGTTTGTGCATGCATGTGTGTGTGTGTGCATGTGTGCGTGTGTGTGTGTGTGCGTGCGCACGCGTGCATGCGTGCAGGTGTGCGTGCGCACCCCAGGACTGGAGGCAGAACTCCGGGCCTCCCACTCTTCTTTGGCTGTTCTATGCAAGGCTGTCACTCTGCCACTCGAGTCACTGGGCCAGGATTTCCAAGGCTGGCCTATTCCCATTTCATCACGCCACAGCCCATTGTAGACACCAGGCTGTCCCTAGTAGAAAGCCAACAGCTCAAGAAGAAGTGGACTATTTCTGTTCTACTTGGTTAAATATATACAAATCACAGACCAAAAATTCTTCTCTCTTGAACCCTTCTTGTTTTTTTTTTGTTGTTGTTGTTGCAATTTTATCATTGAAATGTCTTTTAACTTTTGGACAGTTATGACATTTTAAGGCATCAAATCCAAATATTTGGAAAGTATGTAAAAATACCCAAATAGGAGTCCTCTCTCATCCTACCAACATACCCTTTCACATACTCTCCAGAAGAGAGCTTGGTTGAGAGTTGTACATATCCTTACAGGGTATTTTATTTATTTTCCAATCACAGAGAATAACCACTTCTCTGTCTGTGGCAACAATCACGGGAAGTATTGCTACTGGCTATGAGATAGATACAAAAGTCAGGTGAGTAAATGCAGGGCATACTCTCCCACAGGTAACAAGAAACTAACAGGCCTCTGACCTTGCAATCTAAATTAATTAGTTCTTCTAATACCAGGCTACTTTGAGGCTGTATGAACCAACCTTATCTGATTATGATAGAAAGAATTATAAAAACAACACAAAAGACTAACATCGAAGTTGAATTCAGTTAGCAACTAAAGCTTTCACATTAAAAGAGGGGAAAAAATGTGTACCAAACTGTATAAAGAAATATGTAAGCCACATCTCAGATCAACAATGTGCCCTAACTATTGGCTTTAAAATGTAAGACAAGAAAATAACCCCCCATATATTAAAATGATGATACGGGCATTTGGGTATTTTGTGTTGGAGTAGTCTGTCTCGATAGATTCTCAATTTCTAGCTATTTGCACCCAGCACCAATTTATGGGAGAAGTGAAAAACACTGCAATTCAGGGGAAGAAAATGCATGTCTTTCCCCCCCCATAATGCTTCCTTTTAGAGGAGTTGTTTATTTAATAATCAAAATCAGACATACTCCTTGCAGGTTTGGCAAGTGGCTACCAGTGTGAGATCCATTCTGATTTGATTAATTGGACCACAGAGAAGACACAGGAACAGGCCCGACTCAGTCTTTCCCTTTTTTTCTCCATGAAACTAAACAGTTGGGCTTTGCTTCATTAATATATATACATAAAACCAGAGTGTTACATGTTCTAAAGTCCATTGTTGGCTTTAGGGTGTTTTATTTTGCGGCTCCTTCTCTTCCTGATGGGAACCTGCTTGATGTTCAACTTCAGAGCTAGTTGCACATACAATGTGCAGACGTGAAGCATGATAGGATGGATCCCCAGTGGTTGTCCCCACACATGTCACGGAGAGACACGGGGTCTGGCAGACACCAGGGTTTCAGGGTAGCCCAAGTCCTGACTTACAGGGATTCTTTGGGAAGCTCAAACAAGATATTGGAGGTGACCAGGCTGGAGTCAAGCCGCAAGGTCTCCCAGTCATTGTTTGATTGCTTTAACCTTCTCTCCTCACCCCTCCATTTGAACTTGAGGCCTCCATGTGAGAAACACATGCCATTTCAGGCACTCCAGAAGGTTCTCGGGGATACCCAGAGCCTGCAGAAATTTCAGTAGCCTAACACCTTAGGTCATTCCTATAGCCGCATAAGACAAACTTAGTGTGTGAAGGAAGTCAAGTTGTATTACTACTAAGTAGTGCAAGAGGTACACAGATTTGGCAACACACGTGTGCATACACACATACACACTCACACATGTAAGTAGTTGGACTCCATTTCCAAGAATTCTATCCTTCTGATTTTGCTATTCCTATTGTTTTTCTTGTTCTTTAATAAATGTACTCAAAATGATACTTGATATTTTATTTTCTTTCAAATTCCCCAATTCTATATTTACTTACTAAAGTATTTCGTCTTCTTCAGCTACTCTGTGTGTGTGTGTGTGTGTGTGTGTGTGTGTGTGTGTGTGTGTGTGTGTGTGTGTGTGTAAGCTCACCCTTTGCTTTTGTTTTTGTGCAAGGCACTCTACCACTTGAGCTGTACCTTCACTTTGGGTTTTTGGTGTTCAAAAGGTGATAAGAGTTTTATGGACTTTTCTGCCCAGACTGGCTTCAGACTTTAACAATCAGATCTCAGCCTCCTGAGTAGCCAAGATTATAGGCATGAACCTGGCACCTGGCTGTATTCCATTTTACTCATTATTATCCCTATCCTATGCCTACAATCCAGCCAAAAACATAATAGTAATTCAATAAATATTAGAACAAATACTTTGTGGCAAAGTGCGATAGGGTTATTACATCCTTTTACAACTCTTTTGTGTTCCATCATTTATGGGAACAACCCCCCCCCCCAATCTTTGTCTTGAGAATAGGGATTCTAAAATGTTTTGGTGGAGACTGGAATCACCCTCCAAGTTGTTAAGAGAGAGGGCTGGGCTCCGTTGTTTCTGACACTGTAGGTGATGGGCTATCCATTGTGGAAGGCAAATATGATCAAAGTACCTTGTGTGCTGTGTGGCAACGATGAAACACCTTGTGTGTGCAATTAATACACACCCATAAAATATGCGCATCTGGTGAGTTACCTGATGATACTGCTCGGCTGGGCTCTGCACTTGAAGAACTTCAGTTGCAATCGATACACAGTTTTGGAAGACAGTTTTTGAGTCTCTGTGTTCTTAAACAGTCGTGAGGAGCCAGCTCCTCCTCGTTTACTGTAGCAGACATGGCATTGAATCTATGGGAGATGGAAAGAATCTATGGGAGATGGAATGAATCTATGGGAGATGGAATGAATCTATCTATGGGAAATGGAATGAATCTATGGGAGACAACCTTGCTTCTTCCTAAAAGCCCCAGGAGACACTTTGGTATGTCAGCAAACGTGTGTGGCATTGCTCAGGGGATTCTGTTTCCAGCAGTGATTTGCTCCGGGGGCAGAGTCGCTCCTGATTCTCCACAGGGACAAGTGCCTGCAACTGAAAATCCAAGAGGGAGGGAGGATGGGGAGGTTTAAGTTTCAAACATCTTTCACTGAGGAATTAATTCTAAGGAGTCACACAACAATCAAGCACGAGCAGAGTCCAGACGCTGTCATTCAGGGCAAGCTTACCCTCGAAGCTGGCACCATGCCAGCCAAGAGCCAGGTGCCTCTCTTGGATCTCAGTCAAATGCCCTCTGGCCACCTACAGAGCACTCAGGTAGGATCCTAACTCCCCCCTCACCTCTGTCTGCCCTGCTGGATTACTAGTTCAGGTCCTACCTAAAGATGCCCCACTGTCTGGCTAGGGTCCAAGCACTGAGGCTCAGTCTTCACATCCTCTGCTTTGCTGCGGGGATGAGAGCAGGCTTGTCGTGGTGAGGGTAGACCATAGGTCCAGCTCTCTCTCTGCTTTGAGCTCCCCTTAGAGACGTCCTGTTCACACAGGGTGACAGTGCTCACGTCTTATGGTCCCGGTCTAGTGGCTACAAAAAGAAGACAGAAGGCCAAACAATCAAAAAGCTTAGATCCATGGTTTCACATAAAACCAAACAAGATAATAGGACATCTGGGAGAGGGAAGCGGGGTGGAGTGGGAGATTAACTGTTCCAGTGAGGGGCCTTTCTGACACGCCCGCACGTCACCCAGTTCACTGGTTAAGAGAATACTAGGATAGGATGCTCAGGTTAAAGCTCAGAGGTAGAGAGGTGACATCCTGTTTACCCAAAAGACGTGTTTGAGAGTAGGCATGCCTATTGAATAGACAGAAGATTTGTGTTTGTTCTATGAAACATTAAATAATTCACCTCACAAACATTTAGCCCTAGAAGGGCAGCTGATGGAGGAACCAGTGGCTCTGGGCTGAATTCTCTTCCCGCATGGTGGTCTGGTCCCAAGCGGGCCGGAGCGGTCCTGGGGTAGGCCCTGGCTTTGACTGGGGGCCTCTTCAGTGGTTTCCAGCACCAAGTTCTATTATCTAAAAGCCCAGTGGAGTCTAAGGCAATGGTTCCACTCAACCACCCTTTCCTCGCTCCTTCACTTGCGATCACACAGGCATCCAGTCTGGATGGGCTTGCTGCTTCCCAGGTTCCCTATGGTGATTTCCCCTTACTATTCTTGCTTCCTAGTTCCTGGTAAAAATGAAAGTCCAGAGAGCATTCTTCCTTTGTGTGAAGAGATAGAAATGTTTATGGGAAAGAAGTTGATAGAAAGTCCAAGAAGTTCTCTCTCATGGTTTGAAGTTCTCTCTCATGGTTTGGTCTAAGTTTATTATTAGTGCCATTTCCTAGAATTCTCTCTTCCTCTTTGCTGCTATTTGTTGAGTTTTTCAGCACATCTCTTCCTTTCTCTGCCCGCCCCCCTTTTCCCTCTCCCTCCCCCCCCCACCAGCAGGTCTTCAGAAAGCTTCTCATCCCCAGGACATAACCTGGAACCCTAGATTTCTGCAATCATGGCCCCTTTCAGACTTCCAGTCTTCCTTTTCATTTAAAATGATGATCTAGCATCTTGTCCAAACCATCAACCACAGCAAAGATCACTCTTAGAATTCTACACTGGTGGAGTCATGAAATACACAAAATAAGATAATCTCTACAACAGCCTTCTGATATAATGATTCCCAGTTGACTTTTTCAAGGAAAGCGTGGAGGAGAAGAGAGGAAAGTAGTGGGGAGAGAAGAGGAGAAGCCACCATTAGAAATAAACTAAACACAAATGGATTTTAGGGTCCCAAAGTCCAGCAGGGTAGTCTTTTTTTGTTTTGTTTAATTTACTGGGTCCTATGACAGATGTTGGAAGAGACAGGGGAAGGGACGCTACCCATGGTGGAGGTTTGAAAGGTTCCCATGCAGAAATCTGAGCTCAGCTGATACCAAATGATGCGTTCCTCTAGTGGTGGCCGACTGGACTGACCTCCTATTTATTATATTTATAAATAGACCCCTTAGGTCAGTCCAAGCCCGTGATGAGAAGCCCAGGCTTGGCTTCCCTCCCAGCTCCATGGCTGAGAGAAGGCTTGGTAGCATTTATAGTTTAAAAATTGACAACATCTTGTGGTAGTTGTGTGAAGCCTAAACCAGTGGCTCATGGTGAGCCTTCAGATCAAAATGGTATTCTGTGTCGCCATGAGGAGGAAGCCTGCCTCTCCCTCTTGCCTCCTCTTCCTGTCTTGCCCCATTGCCTTATACTGATGGGCAATGAATGAGCAGACACAGCGTCTGCTACACCAAAGAATAAGAGAAGTAAAAGAACTACCATTTATTTCTTCCGGGCACATTAACAAGTTACTTGATATGTGCAGATGGGCCTGGGTTAGAGTGTGTGATGCGGGGGCGGAGCGGCTAATAGTTCTGTACAAAATAAAGGGGAAAGGAGAAGGGGAGTTTAGGGGACATGGGACCTTAAGCTGCCTGGTGGGTGGCCGAACAGCTTGTGAGGAAGGGATATCTGATATTCACTGTAAATCCGGTTCCACCTGTGTGATATAAAACTCGTCTGGTGGTGATGGTTGCACGCTATTGTGCGTCCACTTAGTGGCACTCACTGGTACATTTGCACATGGCTAAATGTGCAAATTTTAGGAGATGTGCATTGTAGCACAATAACAAAAAGGCCAATCTGGATCTCCAAACTTTATTGGGAACTGCGAAGCCTGCAGATTCCTTCCTGGCGTGGTTTGGAGCAGGGAACACAGTCCTGTTCTACATCCTGGTTGATGCAGGACCTGAGAGAACCCAGCAAGGTAAGAAGAGGGGACGGGCAGAGTTGGTGGATGTGTGCAAACGCGGGAGGGAGCAGGTCCCTGTGAAGCTATTCAAATCCCAGGCCAGGACGTCAGAGTCGCTTTGTACGGTAGGCAGGATTTAGGGATCACATCATTTGTGGTCACATTGAAAGGGACAATGCCAACTGCCATCTGGAGGACACAGAAAGGAGCAAAAAAACAGACTGAAAAAGACTTGGTTGGTGTTTCTCGATGGCTATATACATCACTTGTCTCCGAGAGCAGTTACAAGACTAAAAGGAGTAAGATACCAACACGGATCAGATGTGCCCTTTCCATGCCCACTCTCCTCTTTCACGTGTTTTAAATGGTTTATTTTCCATCCTGTTATGCCTTCCATAGTTAACCACTTTGGAAAGCTAAGAGACAGTCTGCACCCAGGCCCTGAGTTTTAGTCTCAGTGCTGGTGCACACACAGACCACACACACACACATGCACACACACGCACACACACACACACACACACACACACAAGTCACCTAACATTTGCAAGGTCAGAGGTAACTATCTTTTAAAACGTGCAGCTTGAGTGCTTCTACATAGGTGAGCAATAAAAATGAAGTGAAAAGGACAGATCCAGAGCTTGTTATGCCTGGTCCGTGGCCTTGACCTCTGACCTAACCCAGCAAGGGATCCCAGTTGCCTGATGTGTTGAAGAGCGTTGGTCATCACACGACCTTCAGTTCTGCAGCGGGGGAGGGTAGGATGAAGGACCTTATTGGGGGAAAAATATATGCTTGGCTTCAAATAACTCAAGAAATGCCAGTCTCTTCCTCCCTTCTCCATTGTGTGGTGCTCACAGATGGCTGTTCTACAGCTATGCTGTCCCTCGTCAGGGGTCCTTCTGCATTGCAGTAAATCCATCCATTATACTCCTTTAATGGATGACATCACCATCATTAACAATGATGGCTCAGGGAATAATAGTACCTGTGATTACTCTGAATATAATGCTAGTCAAACAACATGCGTATAAGAGTGTGTATAAACCAATCTCAACGCCATCAAAGAGTGCTTCCAGAAGGAATTCTTCTTAGCTCATATTTATTGGGCTCTTGAGGGAGTGGATGATGGACTGATCTGTCTTATTTTCTGTTTGGTAATACTAAGGATTGAACTCAGGGCCTTTTGGTGCTTGTTTGGCAAGTGTTCTACCACTTGAGCTATGCCCCCAACCTTTTTCTTTTTTGCATCGGTCATTTTCAAGGTAACTCACTGGACTGGATTGTGAGCCTCCCGTTTGTGACTCCCTGTGTGGCTGGAGATGGCAGGCGCACACCACTGTGCCCAGCCGTGGGTTGAGATGAAGTCTCAGGAACTTAAAAAAAATTTTAACCCAGGCTGGCCTTGAACAGATCTGTTCTTTGCCCCCCAAGTAGCAAGGATTACAGGCTTCAACCACTAGGGCCGGATGAATTATTCTTGGTCTCTCCACATTTTCCAACATATTTGAAGGCTTTTCAAGAAGAGCTTCTATTGTTTTTTGGTGGGGTTTTTTTTTTGGTCATCATCAAAAGTAAATATTTTAAAATTCAGTAATACCTATAAATTCTCTATATAAGGTCTATCAGTTGGTTCTAAATGCATCTGTGGTAATTAATGTGCTTTTACAGGGGGGGTGGGAGAGTTGTTTTGTTTTTGTTGTCTTTGTGTGCTTTTAAACCAAAAATAAACGTGTCCTAATTAAAGCAATGTGCTGAAGATTGTGTGTTTGCAAGAGCTCTTTCATTTACTATATGGTTAAACACACCAAGCAAAGCGATATTTAGGCAATTCTGAAGAAGTGTGTGTGTGTGTGTGTGTGTGTGTGTGTGTGTGTGTGTGTGTGTGTGTGTAAGGAGGGGGGTTGGGCATTTCAATTGTAATGATTTTTCTCTCTGTCATTTAGCAGTTTTGTTTTTTGTTTCCAGGGCTTTTTCATTATGGCAGCACCGGGCCATTTGAGGTACCTGCTCTCTAATCAGCCCTGGCGAACGTCCAGTCAGCCTGGGCGGAAACTCTGTAGGCCCAGGGTTTAATTGGGGCCACCCACCATGGAAGCGCTTCCTCGCTTTGTCCAGTGAGATGGAAGCTTTGACTGCAGTGCACATAAAAACATCCCACACTGCTGGGCAGGCACAAGTGGGCTCCGATGGCCTCGGGCCATGTATTGTGAGCTTTTCACACATTTCCAAAGGGCTCCCCGACCATCTGAAATGCAAGACATCCCATCTACTGGCAGAGGAAGATAGAACTCCCGAGAAAGAACAATACCAAGTGTTTGCTGTCTTGACAACCAGATGAGAACCCCTCTACATAGATCCCACAAAGAAATACACTCCTCGCCCATACCTTTTGCTATTATTTCTCAGGTACCTCAGACTTTTTCATTCCTTACACCAAAATAAAAAAGTGGATTGAGTTTCAGTCATTGGTTTTAAATGATCCTCTTCTTAAAATGTGGGTCCTGAAGTGTTGTGGAAATGCCAGGGCCCAATAGCTCCCCAGCTTCTGGAAACGAATGGCCTGTGTGACGGGTCACAGCCCCCACACAACACGTCTAGTGGGACTGGCTGTGTAGTGGGGAAGGCAGGGTGTCTGGAAGGGGCAGATCCTGGTAGGTGTTTGGCTTCTGCCCATAAGTCAAGGGTGCTGTGACCTTGGAGCATGCTTAAAATTAGAAATGTCTAAATTAGATGGGAATGTTGCATCTGTAGACATCCTATTGGCTGAGGTTTCTCCAGATCACAACAGCTGGCACCCTGGGAACAGAGACTCACCCTTCCCATACCCCACCATAGCACACAGGAGGATGGAAGAGAAAGGATGGGGAGAGAAGGTTCACAAAACTGCCACTTACCAGCACCTACACTGACACTGAGCTTGATGTTCACGGTCTGTTAGGGTTCAAATTATAGTGGAGACTGACCCGTCTCACAGGGTGATCACCTCCACCTAGGTAAGACAAATCACCCTGCATCCATGTAAGGTGATCTTAGCATTTTTACCATCTTGTGGGTGAGGAAATGGAGGCTTATAGAGGGCAGGCTCACACCTGTAATCCTAACCACTCAGGAGGTTCAGATCTAAGGATTACAGTTCGAAGCCAGACTGTAAAAAGCTAGAAGTGGAGGTGTGGCTCAAGTAGTAGAGTGCAAGCCTTGACTGAAAAAGCAACAGGATGGTGTCAGTATGCGTCTGTAGTTACCATTTCAAATGATGCAATTCTTTAAAGAAGATAACTGCGAGGGTTGGCTCATTCTCTGACATTTTGAATGATTCTGTTTTTGTGAATGGAGTAGAATCTCTGCCTTTCTGTTTCTATATATCCACTCATTCATTTACAACATTCCTTGCACTTCTACTTTAAGGCCCTTTTGCCTGGCTGGGCTTAGGAGCCAAGCAGTAGGTTGGTGAGAAGTGAGCGGGAAGTGACTATGGGTGTAATGTGTTCACCTTGGCATGTCACTGTCCAGGTAACGGAATTTGTGAGATAGCACGAGTGCCTGGAAAGATGTTGAGGAAATGGAGGGACACAAGGAAATCAGGAAATTAGAAAGGGCAATGCAGTTTATGGCTCTAAGTGGAATACCTTTTTGCTCTTACTCAGTTCTTCAATCCAAAGTAAGAATGGGTCTAAGAGAGGAGAAGATACCAAGCCAGGCTGGGCACTGGGAATGGTTCTGCCCTGCTGGGGGTCAGGGAGAGGGGGTGATGGGAAATGAAATCCAGCACACCCCAGGTTGTAACAGTCACATTTGCATCCAGGTCCCACCTCTTGGGCCAATAATTTCTGTCAGCATAAAAGTGACATGCTTTGAATTCAGAAGAAGGGAAAGGGAAAGTTGAGAAAGCGGACCACCCTCTCCCACCCAAACTCAAGTCAAACGAACTATGAATAAATATAGCCAAAAACGCAACAAAAGATACAACAAATCAACACCAAAGTCTTTATCACTCAGCGCTGGTACTATAGCAAGGATTTCGGTGCCAGGTCTACCCTGTATCCTTTGTGCTATACTTGGCTTCCTCCATGAAGAAGGAAGGAGAGAGAAACACCGCTGGAACTTTAAATCCTATTGGCTTGAAGAAAGCAGTATTGGCACCCAAGTGGAAATAGAAGGAGAGTGGGTCACAATGATTGTTTGATAATATATTTAGTTACACCAGAATCCAGACCGACTTAATTGGAATATTCCTGGGGATGCCAAGAATGAGTATGGCTAACAACCTTCCAGGTGCTTCTGATTAGCAGGGGTTCCCAGTCTCCACCGCTCGCCTCCTCCGAGCCCGATACTTACCGAGCACTGATGTACAATCCTGTACTCCATAGGATCATAATGGGGAGGGGAGCAGGGGAAAATGATCACTGAAAACGGAAGTCACTTACCCTTCCTGGCATCTTCCAGCCCTTTAGACTCTTCCCGGATTCAGAATGCTTTAGAACTTGTCTTCAGTTTGTGTGTGCAAATAAGTAGCCTAGTTTTCATGGTCTGGCAAACAAGCCTTTAGTAGTAGAGATAGGGGAAAGGAATAGGGAATAGGGTGGGGGAGGGGGCAGGTCATAGCTCAGTGTGATCCACCAAGAAAAATGGAAAGTCCTGAGTCCCTGAGTTCAAGCCCCGGCACTGGAGCGTGCATACACACACACACGAATTAGGGAGGGCACAAGGTTACTCTCAGATGAGCTTGGACAAAGCACCCACCCCTCTGATTTGCTTTCACGTTTCCTGATGGCTGGACTGTTGTCTCCAGCCCCACCCCTCACCCCCTTCTTTTTTTCCAGTATGCTGCTTGGTGACAGAATTTCAAGCACAGTTAGGGTTTTTGATGTTGTTTCCCTTCATGTCCAGCTCTTCCCTGATGTCACATTAAATACTGACCTGGGTCCCCTGCACGTAGATGCCTCCTACAAATGCAGACGTGGGCCTACACCAACGCTACACATCAGAATTGCGATGGATGTGACCCAGGGAATCTGCATTTCAAACTAGCATTGTGGGTGACTTCTCACCAGGAGGAGGTGTCACGTTCTGACTCTACAGCCCTAGCTTTCTTTACCTGTTCCCTGTTGCACTCAAACAGACTACTTAGGTTGATCCATAGGCCAATCTATCATTCATTCTATGCTTGGCACAGACCTTGTAGAACTGAGCAGGGCAGTATGTCTACCTTCACTGGCATCATGCGGTCCAAGGTCTTTATTATTGTTCTCCTTGATGCTAGCAGGGGACAGTGGCCTACTGTGCTCCAGTCTGGCCCCTGTTGAGTTCAGGACCTGCATTCCATAGGAACCCTAAGACCCACAGTGGCCATCTCCAGCATGATGCTGTACTGCACACACACACACACACACACACACACACACACACACACACGACCATACATTGGCTGAAATCTGAGTTCCTCGACAGCCTTGCAAATCCTTCCATCCAACCGCCTGCAGTGGCTGCCTCTTGCTCAGCTGGTCATTCGCCCATCAAGGCAAACGCTGAGTCCTCTTCCTTAACAAAGCTGACCTAGTCTTTTTGTTTTCTTTTTCCATGTCAGCTCCTAAGAGATGCTTTGCGTGCACATTTGTTCTCTTCCCTCGCTCAGCCGCCTCTCCCCCCTTCTCATCTGCCTGAGCATGTATATTACATTCAGTAATGACCTTGCTAGGAGCCTTACGATGCTCTCCCGTGATGGGGTTTGGGATCCTTTTCATTCATTCCATTACTGTTTTTGAGTTATCCACGGAAGTTATTTGCGCCCCCGGCACTGCCTTGGGAGAAAGTGTGGATAAATGAATCAAATACACGAATTGAATGGACGGCCGGCACAGCGCCATTGATTGTACAGGAGGGCGCTGACAGGCTCTGTGTGTTATGGCTGATGGTGGTGGATCTGGGTGTCCAGGGCTTAAGATTCAATCGTGCAGAACTGGCAGCATGGTTCCCCCCCGCCCCGCACCCAGGAGAAGGACCGGGGTGTGCATGGGGGGCGGGGGGGTGCTGGCTCCTGGCGCCAACTCTGTAGCCCTCTAGCCGCCCTGGACAGGATCCTGGGTGGGTGGGTGGGTGGGTGACGGTGCGTGCTCGCAAGCCCTACTTTGTCATGGGTGTGTGTGTGTGTGGAGGCTACCCTGGCCGGGCCACCCCTGGCGCTTAGGAGCTGAACTTTAGATTCTCCCCACTCTCGGTCCCGCCGGGACTCTGAAGTCCGCAGGGGCCGGAGGAAACGTGGCGGCGTCCTCTACCTGAGCCCGCCCCGTCCCGCCACCCCCTCCCCGGGGAGGGGGGCGCTCATCCCAGGCCTGACCCAGGCCCCCCCTTCTCTCTCTCCGCGGTGCCTCCCTCCCCCTCCCTCAGCTCGGAACCCCACGCCCTCGCCGCAGCACGGGAGCTCAGACGAGCCCGGTCGCCAATCAGGGCGCGGAGCAGAGGCGGGCGCTGAGCCCGGCGCGCTGGGGAGGGAGGGGACCCCCTACCCCCTACCCACCCGCCACCCACCCCCGGCCTCAGACACCGACCCGGGCGGACGCACGGACGGGCGGGCGTCGGGAGGGTCTCCCCGCCGCTGCCGGACGATCTCGCCGCAGCCCGGGGCGGGGTGGGGTGGCGGGGGGGGGGGGTGGGAAGCGCTCCCCCCACCAACCCCGCGTGCGGTCCCCTGTTTGGAGCCGCCGCAGCCGCCCCCCACACCCCACACCCGCACGGCGCGCGCCCGCCCGCCCGGCCCGGCTGCGGCGGGCGGCTGCGGCGGCGGCGGCTCCCACCTGGCGCCGCACCTGGGGCGCCGCGCTCCCGGGGCCCCCGCCGGGGAGAATGCGCGCCGCCGCCGCCGCCGCCCGCGCGCCGCGCCCGCCGCGCCCGCCGCGCCCCGCCGCCCGCACCTGACCATGGCGTGCGCCCTCCTGCTCGCCGGCGCCCTCGCCGCCGCCGCGGGCTCCGGCCCGCCCTGCGGCCCCGCGGGACTGGGGCGTTTGGCCCAGGCAGGTGCCACCCCGGGGGGGGGGGAGGAGGGGAGGAGGAGGCGGGGGTCCCGGGGGAGGGGGAGGCGGACGCCCCCCCCCATGCGGGGAGTCCCGGGGAGCGGGGTCGGGGGGACGCCCGCCCGGTGCCAACCCCGCCGCGCCGCTGACCCGCGCGCGCGCGCGATGTCACTTTTCCCCCTCGCAGGCGCTGCAGCTGGGCTGCCTGGGCGGTGCCTGGGTCGCCGCGGCCGGGGCCGGTGACAGCAGCGGCGGCGGCCACGGCGGCTTCAACGCGGGTTCGTATCTGCTCTGCGCCCCCTCCCGCCCTCCGCCCCCGCCCCGCCCCCCTTTGTCTGCCCCTCTCTCCGGCTGAAGGTGGAGGCGCGCGGGCAGCAGGTGTGCGCCGTCCGCGCGGGCCCCCGGCGCGCCCGTGGGGCCAGGACTGAGAACGCAGCACGCGGATGGATCGGGGCCTCAGGCTGCGGGTCCCAGAACGCAGCGGGGAAACCATCCACCACCGAAAAAGAAATCCTCTCCCTGTTTCCCAGATGGCTAGCTCTGTTCACAGACAGACAGACAGACAGACAGACAGACAGACAGACCCCTAAGGGCGGTGAGAAGTTAGGAAGAGGACTTCCTAGTCCCATTTCTTCCCTCCCTTTGGAAAGGTCCGCCGACCCTAACCACTGCGGGTGGGGTGGGAACTGGGAGACTCCGCTCCCCCACCCAACCTCCTCTTCCTCCTCACTCTCTCCTCCTGGCAACTCTGGGGGGAATCACCTGATGCCCACAGGTGGCCTTCTCCTAAACGGCAGTGCAGCGGGAGCTTGGGGGCTTGGCAGGCTGCATCTGCTGCCGCACACTTCTGCTTATCAACTCCCCCATGGAGAAGGGGATCCCTCGATTTGCACTGTGTGTGTGTGTATGTATGTATGTATGTATGCATGTATGCATGTGTGTTTATGTGTATGTATGTACGTTTCCACCAGCCGATGCCTGCCTCACTCATCCTGTCTAGCAAAAAAAAAAACCCCAAACCCTTATTATTCCAACCTGGATTCTTTGGTTCTTCCTTTCTGATCTTTGCAAGATTACTCTTGATGGGGACAGAAGCCAACTACTGGGATTTCCCCTCCCTCTCCCTCTCCTCTCCCCCTTCCCCAGGTGGAATTGTAGAAAAAGGTTGCTCAACTCTGGGTGACAGAGAGGGCAAGAGAAGCCCGGATATTATCCGCGGGTCAAAATGATCATTTTTGTCCAATCAGAGGCTGAGGTTTCTCAATCACCTTCCCCCCCCACACACACACCACCACATCAGGCCTGAAGAATGCTTCCATTCCAGCCTCCATCTCTGAAGTCCTCCTCTTGGGGCAGTTCCTGGAGTAGTGAATGGGATGACTTTTGACAGGATACCCCTCACTGCGCTTCCCAACAGCCTGCTGACTTACTCTTCCCTTGGAAGCAAACTTGTACATAGCAGGTGTGCGGGGCGTGTGGCTGAGGCTTCCACAAGGCCTCCCAACTAAGAGCAGGCAGAATTTCAGAGGATTTGGGACAAAGCTGTAAGAAACAGCATACGGTGGAAACTCTTGTCTGGACCGTATGTCAGACATGGCTTTTGTAGTCAGTTAGGTTTTACTTTGGTAGAGGGAGGAGGTAGGCTTTCTATTAAGAAAAAAAAAACCTTGTATTTAATCAAAAGCTACATCTCTGCAAAGTAATATATTGGAGAACATTTGTTTAAGAGATGTAAAATACACCCTGCTCAGGTGTTTTTTCCCCTCAGGTTGAGAGAAGGGAAAAGCTTTTTAAATTTTTTTCCTTTCTCAATTATTGAAAAAAATATGGATGCCAGTTATATAAGATAACCACCTGAAGGAGAGAAACAGGAGAACAATTGAGACAGGAATAAAGGATGCAAGGATGAGCATTGTCCAATCAATAGAAATCACAGATGGGGCAGAGACAGAAGACACCCATGGAATATGATTGTCACCATATTCCACACCCCCAACCTTAGTCTAATTAGAATATCATTGACATTGATCTATATCATTGATATCAATAACATTGATCTCTGCTAGCACAGAGTTTCTGTACCCTGTAGCTTTTTATTTTGTTTTTGATTGTTGTTGACTGTTTTGGAAAACATGGAAATTCCTCCTGCTTTTTCTTCTTCTTTTTTTCCCTCCCTCCCTCTTCTCAGTAACCAAGAACTGAAGTGACTCAAACGTGCCTCTTATTTGTTCAGAATCTTTATAAACACTTTCCAAATTACTTTCCAGTTCTGTGCTTGGAGAAGCGAAATGCAGAGCGTTGGTTAAGTGTGACTAGGACACATTCTAAATCATTACCAGGGGAGGCGGGGAGGAAGATGTTCTCCAAATTCAATGTTTAGTAAAAGAAAGAGAATGTGCTGGTGTGGCTCTCTCAGACTTGTTGTTCAGCTCCCCACCTCCCCCTTTAGAACATGCAGCAATTGGGGGTGCTCTGGGGAGCAGCGGGGAAGGTGGCTTTCAACATGTCTTTCCAGGTGTCCCGAGCTCAGCCACGCCCCCTTGGACATGTCTGAGCAAGGTTCAACATCAGACTCTCCAGCCTGGTTCTGAAAATTCTGGAGTGTTTTTATGCATGAGGCCGTGGTTTTAGGCTTGTGATAGAACCAGATTTTCCCTGGAAGAGCTGGTAGGAAAATACAAATGGCAAGATGCACTGAAAGTTTGTTCCTGCTGTGTAAATAGTATCGGCAACCTAGAAATGGCTGTTGCTTGCGAATGAGTTACCCTTGGTGAATTAAATCCTATCCAAATAATCGACATTGGCTCCCAATTCATTTTAAACACCAAGCTGTTGATCCCCTTGAAGTAAAAATCAGTTTACCTTTGTGATTTTATATTAAATTTATCTCCCCCGATGAGCATAGTATAATTGTACATACGGATCTATGGTGGATAAGTAGGAAGTGCCAACCTCTCTTCTAACAGACTGTGTATTTTCTGTAAGTGTTCTAGAAAAATGCATCATACTTGGGCTTGGACTTTAGGTCCTAGAGCTAATTGCAGATGCTGCCAGGTGCTTGTCTGGCTGGGCTATTCGGAAGTCTTGTTCTCTCTAGGTACATAGCAATAGGATGGAAGATCACTGGGCTGTCCCTATTTTCTTGGCCAGCCTGTCACGAAGTGACCATTTGGCACTGTGGGTTCTGACAGCTCAACTTTTCCCATTGCAGATTACGTCTTTGTCACGCCGGTAGAAGTGGACTCGGGCGGGTCTTACATTTCGCATGACATTTTGCACAACGGCAGGAAAAAGAGATCGGCTCAGGGTGCCAGGAGCTCTCTGCACTACCGGTTTTCAGCATTTGGACAGGAACTACACTTAGAACTGAAACCCTCGGCGATTTTGAGCAGTCACTTTATTGTTCAGGTACTTGGAAAAGACGGTGCTACAGAGACTTGGGAACCTACGGGGCAGCGATGTTTCTATCAGGGATTTATCAGAAATGACAGCTTCTCCTCTGTTGCTGTGTCTACCTGCGCTGGCTTGGTAAGTCTGTGTCCCACCCCCCTGTCCGGTTGAGTTCACTGTTCCTGGTTTGCATAGGTGTCATTGAGCAGATGTCTGCAAATATTAAGAGCTAATTTGTAGCTAACTGCCCGCCCCCAGCGGTCAGCTTTTGATACTTATAATATTCTCAATTGAATTAATGTAATCTGCTCTCTGAAGAAAAAAGAAAGAACATATAATAGAATTTTAATGACCATTTAGGACATTCTTTTGATGTTTAATGGTCTGGGCCTTCACGTTCTCCATGTTTGAGAGGATTCCCCAAGGAAATAAATTTGATGGATGCTATTCGCTTTGTGAAGTCTTGGGAGCTCAGCCTTCTATAAATCTAACCAGCTGCATGTATCTATGTGACTCTGAAATATGAAACTATATTTCAATGCAAAATTGCATTCAGCAGTCTTGGTCAGTCCACCTTCAACTTTGTACAAGGAAAGCCTTTTGGTCTCTTTTAAGTAATCTGTTGATGTTGTCTTGAAAACATAAAGAATCCTTTTAGACTGGGTGCTGGTGGCTCATGCCTATAATCCTAGCTATTCAGTAGACTGAGATCTAAGGATCACAGTTCAAAGCCAGCTTGGGCAGGAAAGTCTGTCAGACTCTTATCTCCAGTTAACCTGCGAAAAAGTTGGAAAGGAAGCTGTGGCTCAAGCACCTTGAGCAAAACTAAGAGACAGCGTCCAGGTCCTGGGTTCAAACCCCAGTATGGGCACACATACATGCAAATATCCTTGTAGAACATGGCTTGGTGGTGTTCCCGGCTTGGCAGGATGAAGTTTGATATCCAAGAAGGCAGAAGATTTAAAAGCATCTAGGACAAGTGTTATTTCCTCTCTTGGAATGCCAGCCAAGAATTGTGTTGTGAACGCTATTGTATACAAGGTCGAATCAACTAGACAAGGCAAGAAAGGCATGTAGGCTTTGACGTTGTGTTGCGATCAAGAAATGCGATTGAGAAATGTCTTGGATTGACAGAAGTGTTTGTGCCTGCGAGACAGAGTGACCATGCTGTGGCCTGTCCAGAAGGAACATGATAGAAGGCCCTTTGGGGGTGTCATTGGGAATGCATGGGGCACAGTGTGTCGTAAGCAAGAGGAACTGCATATTTGGGGGTGGAGGAGGGCTCCCGTGTTCTCTGCCAGTTGACATTTTCAGTTAAGATGGGATGTGACTTCTTTTTGTTTAATTTTAAATTTCATGGTGTGGCCTGAATTGCGGCTAAAATCTTTCCTCATCTGTACAGTCACAATATTCTTCCATCTATTTAAATTATAAAGTAAAGCAAAGAGCAATTCCCAACGAAGCTGGATCCATTTAAGCAATGACTCCAGCTCACTAATGACCTGTGTATTGTAACCTGGTTACAGCCACGTGTTGCACATGTACAATGCCCAACTAGATCTTGGCTTTCTGTTTGTTTTGTGGTGGCGAGTCTCTTGCTGTGTCTCAGCATTCGGTCATTCGCCTGGATGGCTCTCTGTCTACTCAGAATTCAGAGCCTTTAGATGTCTCCCTGAACCTTGTTTCACGACACTGGTGGTTAAGAGCTTTCAGCTTGAATTTGACAATCATACCCACACCTACCAAGAGGGCCCAAGGCATGTCATTATTTAAGCTCTATGCACCTTCATTTCTTCATCTCTAAAATGGGAATCATGGGACAGACCGCGCCCCTGACGAGGCTGTGAAGAAGTGAGTTACATGGAAAGCAGGCCAGCAGCCCCTGGCTCTCCAGCTCTTCTCTCTCTACAAAACTTAGCTTCCCTTGGGATTCCATTGTCTACGAGGGATAGGAAATCTGATCAGTCATCTCATTCATAGATTTTGGGGAAGAGATTTTTGTTGTTGTGCCAACACTGTGGGAGGGGTTTGGGGGGGGGAGGCGCTTGAACTCAGGGCCTGGGCACTGTCCCTAAGCCTCTTTGTGCTCAAGGCTAGCGCTCTACCACTTGAGTCACAGTGCCACTGCCAGTTTTTGAGTGGTTAATTGGAGATAAGAGTCTCACAGGAACTTTTCTGCCCGGTCTGGCTTCAAACTGCCATCCTCAGATCTACCCTCCTGAGGGGCTAGGGTTACAGGCATGAGCCACCTGCACCCAGCTAGTTCTTTTCTTTTTAAGGAACTCACTTTGGTTTGGTGCTGACAGAAAAACACCAAAGCAATGATTTCTCCCTACAGAGGTACTATAATAATCTATATTGCTTTCTAACTCTGCAGAGATACTCCATGAATAAGTTTTGTGGTCATGTAAGTTAAGGAAACTGTAGGTTTAAAGGAAGTTAGATGCCTTTCATACCTCTCATGCTTTTCAATATTATACATTGTGGATCTCCAAGAAATGGCACTGAGACCAATTTGACCATTCCCCTTCTCCTTAAGCTTATAGATCTGTCAGCCTCCTTTACCAGGATTCTGTGTTTCCTTATAAAACAAGCATTTTCTAGTCCTCAGCTTACTTGTTCTTCATTGGTACCCGATATGACTGATGGTCCTGATTTCTGGCTGAGGAAATAGATATGACTTCAGAAACTCTAAACCTAGCTCCAGTCTTTATATGAGGATCCCACGAGAAGACTTTACCTTGTGTTTCTGCCTAGGCCTGTAGTACATGGACTTGTTTACCTTTGAGAACCTCAGCAAACACCAAGCTTGTCAGAATGGTTAGGCTGCTTTGCTGTTTCTGTCAGACCCTGTGTTCAATGTCTGATTATTCCCTGGGCTCAGTACCCCACCAGAGGTTCCCAGTGGAATGCATCCCATAGTAAGAGTTTCCCCAGCAACCCTTGTGGTCTGGGTTCCCAATACACTACTTATTTTTGTCACTTGGTTTCCCTTCCTTTCTCTTTTCTTTTGTCCCCAACAATTATGTGGCATTTTTTTTTCAACCTCCATGGCTGGCTACTCTAATGTCCCCATTGTGTCTTTCTTTAGTGGTAGCTTTTTCAGACTAGGACTTCAGTGTTCCATTCTCAGGAGAGCCTGGGTCCTTGCAAGAAACTTGGGAAGCCATTGGCTTTCAAAAGGCACCAGCGGTGGGGATGCCTTGATCTCTCCTTTTCAAACACTCGTTTTTAACACTCAGGGAGCTCAGTCATTGACTTGTCTCTTGCTGGTCACTGCCTGCCAAGCAGTCTTTAGAAAGCTCATTTCCATTCAACAAAGGGCTGAAGTTGAATGACTTATCCTTGGCTCTGCTGGCTGGAGGCCTCCTGAACTCTAGGGATTGTTGAATTACATATACCCCATTGCAACTTCGTGGACTCTCTGGAGAGGATCACGTGAAATTAAGGATTAGGCTGGATCGTATTAACCAATTTTCTAATACAGGCTGACCCCAAATCAAAGGCGTTTTCTTAGGCCATTACTCAATTTGTCAAGGGTAAGAAAAAGAAAAGAAAAGACTTTTTAAAGTTTTTTTGGCTTCACTTCACTCTACCCTCTTCACACACGATTTGTGGAAACACTTAATTATTTGCTTATAACAACACTTTTAGCAACACATCAGACCAAAAACTCTTTAAAAAAACAGAAACCCAAAGCCAAGTTTCTTGCCAGAGTGTTGCGCTGCGGAGTAGCTAAGCCCAGGCTGAGGATCTCACAGTAGAGTGCACGGCACCCATGCTTCCTCCCTGGGTTTTCTGTTTGTCCACCAGAGACAGCCACTGAAGAATCCATTTCCCAGCTCCCTGAGCTCTGGGCTTGTGAGTCCTGAGCTTGCCGCTGCCTCCATCTTTCTCATCTGCACAGTGGGAATGGTGATTCTCTCATGTAAGGTTGGGAGGCTTTGTGTCGAGTACTCAGCTGGGCACAGCCTTGATTATTCTTGGCTTTCAGCTAGGTTATAAGTCTTAGGCAGGAAATAGCCATTGACCCTCTCTTCTCCCCATCCCCTGTCCTGAAGGGTTTTAAAGCCAGTCAGTCAAGAAAAGAGTGCTTTGGGTTTGGGCCACCATGTTGGTGGAGACACCGAGGTTTAGAGAAAAAAAGAATCATTACAGCTGGGTGCTGGTGGCTCATGCCTGCAACCCTAGCTACTCAGGAGGCTGAGATCTGAGGATTGAGGTTCAAGGCCAGCCTAGGCAGGAAAGTCCATGAGACTCTTATCTCCAGTTAACCACCAGAAAACCGGAAGTGGGGATATGAGTCAAAGTGGTGGAGTTCAAGCCCCATAACAACAACAAAAAAAGAATCATTACTTTATCCACTAAGAAGAAATAAGATAAGCAAAAGGACACACAACTTGTACCCATCCCATGTGAGGGAGCATTGCATGTCATGGCTTTGGTTCTGTCTCAAGTACCAGCTCCAAACCCTTACAGGTTACATGAGTCAGCCATATTGTTCATCCTTTTTGCATTTAATTTCTTCCTTGATATGATAAGGGTAATGATAGTATTCCTTCTCATGGGATCTGTAGATGTTTGATTGAAATATGATACTGGTGAACATTTAAGACAATACCTGGCATGCAGAAAGAATATTGGTGTAGCATGAACTTATCTAATCTGAAAATCTGAAATGTTCCCAAAGCTGAAACTTTTGAAGTGACAACAATTAGGAAATTCCACTGACATCAGAATGGGTTCAACATAAAGACACGCTAAAAATAATGTATAAATGACTTCATGATTATATGTATGTGTGTGTGCGCAACATAAATAAATTTCATGTTTAGACTTGGGTCCCATCAGCAAGATATATCATTATATATGAGAAAAATATTCTCAGATTCTCCCCTACCCCAAATCCATAACATTATATCCTAAACATTTTCAATGAGAAATACTTAACCTGTTGTAGTAAAGATTTGGTAATAATTACAACTATTATAGACCTTCTTCCCTAGAGAAGTTTTCCAAAGTCAGCTAGTACCAATACTTATCACCCACAGGAAGGAGAGAGGTTTATCCTAGATAAAAATAAGCACTTAGAGAGATTAAAACTGGAGCTCGTAGTTGCTGGTGGCTTAAGCCTGTAATCCTAGCTACTCAGATCTGGTCTCTCGTGGTTTGAGGCAAGAAAGTTCACTACCCTCCCTTCTCTGAAATAACCAGCGAAAATCAGGACTGGAGTTATGGCTTGAATGGTAGATTGTTAGTTGCATGAAATCCTATACTTTGTCAGAGAGACAGTCATTTCTTCTTGGCGAAGAGCTGAAATGTGAAATGAATTCAGGACTCTGATTGTGGGAAGAGATATATTTGCTTCTATTAACATGAGCATTCAACATCACTGTCAGTCTTAACTTGGATGCGTGACAGACAAAGCTACTGAGAACTCATTTCATCCTGGTTTTCCATGAGCCAGACAGTGCCTTTGAGTAGTCCCCTCCAGCAGAACATATGTGTCGGTAAAATTGCATGGTTTCCCACCATTAGCAATAAACAATTTGGGGAGAAAATGGTACTGATTAATTCCTGAAGTCCGAATCTAAACAGGCTTAATGATAGCACTGCACAGGAAGGCTCTCGTGACCAAAACTATTTGCTTGGACTTCATACACATCTCTGTCCACAAGCCTAAGAGTTCCTCTTTAGTTACACTAAGTTATTCTCATGAAAGCTTGTTCCCACGGGTTCTTTTTTTTTATCCAATTACAGGACAGAATACATTCAAATAGCAAAGTGCAAGTCTGCTGAGCTTTCTGTCTAGACAGCAAGCTCACCTCTCCTGAAGGGATGGATGCCTTTGATGGAGCTAAGGCTTTCATTTTCAGTAGACTTCTTTTGATTGCTTATTCATGCCATGGAGCTTTGGAATAATTTATCTGCCCTTTATTACCACCACAAGTCAAAGGGGAAGCATGCTTTGTAATATAAATGATATAGTGCCCATCATTAATTTGAGAGAAGTTGGCTATGTGCACACCCCTATTTGAGAGACGGCACTTGAAAGAGATTGAGATAAGCTTATAAAGAAGATTATATCAGCTGATTTACCAAGTTCTCTAATAGGGTGTGTTTCAGCCTCTATGTGTTCTCCCTGTGATTTTGCAATTTCCATATTCCCTTTTTTATTTTAATTGACCACTGCCAGGAGACAGATGAAGATTTACTCCAAATCAATTTCTCTGGGGCTAATGAACATGTGTGTGTGTGTGTGTGTGTGTGTGTGTGTGTGTGTGTGTGTGTGTGTGTGTGCGTGTGTGCGTGTGTGTGTGTGTGTGTGTGTATGTGCGCACATATGTGCTAGTACTGTGTCCTGAACACAGGGCCTGTGCACTATTTCTTAGAGTTCAAGGTTAGTGCTCTACTACTTGAGCCACAGCTCTACTTCTAGCTTTTGGTGGTTCATTGGAAGCAAGAGTCTTATAGACTCTCCTGCCCGAGCTGGCTTCAAACCAAGATCGCCAGATCTCAGCCTTATGAGTAGCCAGGATTATAGGCATGAGCCACTCGTGCCTGTCTATGAACACACTTTTTTAAAAAACAGATAGATGAGGCTGAGTCTGTTTTATGTGTATCAGAGATGAGTAAAATATATTATTTAAATGCATTGCTACTACCCATATATGTATTCTTATCTTAATAACAGGATTTTTCAGTAAAATGCGTGATAGTAGGATGAATTCGATTCTTGCCAAAGGTATAAAGAAATATTAATTGCTGTTAAGTTATTACATGTTAAGCACAGTCCTTTACAATTAAAACATAATTCTAGAAGAATGGCTCTTGGATCAAGGAGGCATAAAAACAACGGCAACCCTGCTGCCATGTGTCCTGGCGGGGTTGGAGGGCACGGTTGTCCTCAGCTGAGAGCGTGTGTCGAGAGCCCAACCACAAACTGACTTTATTTACAAAACACATTTCCACAAATTTATTCTTTATTTTCAGAGTATACTTGACATTAAGCCTGGTGACGTCAGGTAGAGCTTTGAATATCCCTTATCCAAAAATGCTTGACACCCAACGTGTTTCAGATTTTGGAGTTTTGTTTTGTTTTTACATGTTGGGATATTTGCATAGACTTTACTGATCGAATGTATCTAACCCACAAATCCCAAATCCAGAAAGGCTCTGAGATCTGAGAGTTAGTGTCACATTGATGCTCAGAAGGTTTCAGATGCCAGAGCATTTTCTGACTCTCGGATGTAGCTACACAGTCTGCAGCACACCTGTCTTCAGGGGCTTCAGCCATCTCATGAACCAGGCAGGAGTCTGGGGGTGGTGGGACTGCAGCAGTCAAACCATCTGGGAATGTTTTAGAAGATGTGTATTTGCTTTTGCATTTTACAACATGCCAACCCAGACTACTGAAAATAACTGGACCACTGAAGAAACAGAGAGGATATTTATAATGAAATGTGCCCTTACTTTCTCAGGAGGAAAGAGGTCTAACTATATTGATGTGGGGTACAGATATGGATACTGTTTCTGGGTTTGGAGTTGACCTAAGAGAAGCATAGAATGTTGTCTCTGCTCTCTTGACCTGTATATACGCAGGGGCCATGGGCAGTTCTGGGAATGAAATCAGGAATGTCCTCTGTGTTTTCTAAGTATGCCATTGCCCACGACTCTTGAAAAGATGTTTTCCCTTGTTCCTATCTAGTGCATATAATTGGACACTTTACACATACATATCTTTTTGAAATAGTAATTGTGTTGGGGGGGTATTTCACTGGGATGCAAGGTGTACAGCTTAGTTCTCTATTATGAATAGTGTTAGCGCAAGACCCAAGCATTCATCTGTCTTGTTTCATCCTTTCCTTTGAAGACTAATTTGCCTACATGACCGGTACACTATTTCTGTAATTCACAATATCCTCTAAATTGCTCAATCTTTGATGAATATACCAAGTGGGCACAGTCAAAGTCACACTGGAGTGTAGATTCTTTTTCTTTTCCTCTACTTCTTCCTCTACCCCATCCTTCCATCTCCCCATCCTCCCAACTCCAAACATTTATCCTAGGCTTATTCTGTGCTACAGAATTATGAGAGCCTCTGGGCAGATGAGAGTAATATGGTTCCTGAGTTCTCTGACATTCCAGCGTGAAGGCAGAGAGTAATGACGTCATGAATATAAATGCACATGGATAGTGTGACAAAATGAACATTACAGTTGAGAAATGTTTAAATCACCATAGGTGCTAGACCCTAAAGTTGAACTAGATGAATGAGGGGAGAGGAGAGGAAAGGAGCTGTGAGGAGAAGAGCAGAGGAAAGGGGAAGAGAGAGTGATTCCATTCGTCGGAGAAAACATATAAACACCAGGAAGAGGTCACTGCTCACGGACTTCCTCCCTGTGAGGGCTTTGGACACTCACTTTGTGATTTCTGCTCAAGGTTGGTGCTTTACCACTGAAGCCACACCTCCACTTCCAGCTTTTTGCTGGTTAACTGGGGATAAGAATGTCATGGATTTTTCTTGCTGAGACTGGCTTTGAACTTTGATCCTCAGATCTCAGCCTCCTGGGCAGCCAGGATGACAGGCTGCGCTCTGTCTTCCTTGCCCCTACCTAGTGGGATTTAGATGAAGGTGACATGTCTTCCTCAGTCCCTGGTCAGAAGGTCAGATAATATTGATTGCATGGATTGGTTCACTGTAGTGACTGGAGACAAACATTTCCCGGGATCAAGTTCTGGGCCACCTGGGGTAGCAAAGATGAAGTTGCTGGCAGCCATTCTTGTTACCTGAGAACAGGGTCACACGGCCCCGATGTCCATATATTCCTGACATGAAAGTTCTATGGGCTTTTGAAGCACTTGAACCATATACTAGTCTTCTCTTCCCTTCCCTTTCTCTTCTCCCCTTTCCTTTCTTCTCCCCGCTTCCCTTCCCCTTCTTTGTCCCTTTCCTTCTTCTCCCATGTTCTCCCTCCTCCTGCTCCTCCCCCTCCCTTTCTCCTCCTCCCTCATCCCCTTTTCTCCCCCTTCTTTCCCCCTCTCAACTTCCCTCTTCCACCTCCTCCCCTCTCTTCCCTCTTCCCCCCTCCTCTACCTTATTAATCTAGTTCATTTGAAATGAAAATCCAAACTATGATAAAAATGATTGAACTGTGGATTCTTTCCACGAAGAGCTCATGGGCTCATAGAGGAACTAGGCAAGCATAAGCAACATTGCACAGCATCAAGGGTAGCTGGCAGGTTAAGTGCAGTGGCCATTTGCCCACACACATCATGAATCAATATTATTGAGTACAGTGCCCACAGCAAGAATATCACAGCATCTTGTACTGTCAATATGTGGTCTTACTAGGACATCTTGGATACATTATCTGCCTTGTTGACTCACTACTTCTTATGTCAGTTGTCTCATTGGGACATACCTCTCCCCTTGTCTGCTGACAATAAGGGCAGATGGCATGAAAGCAGGAAAATACCAGTGAGTACATCATACGCCTGTCAGCAGGCGGCTGGAAGGAGGCAGAGACTTCATGGTTGGCTTGGAGGATGACTTCACACTCTGCAACCACTGTTAATTGATTTCTTTGAATAGTTCAGATGATGACAAGCGGGTTAATGTTGGAGACCAAGAATACTTACCGGTGGATTACATTGCCCCAAACTCATATGCAGTTCATTTGTGCCTTTGAAGATGTCTAGTTCAATGAGTCTAATTTTAGTGTGTGGTAGACTTTTATTTTTAACGAATGACAACATAAGTGAGGTGGGTTTTTTTTTGGAAGGGGTTGTCTTTACTCCATGAAATCTTGTATTTATTCTTTTGTGTTGCATGGAACATTACCTCCTGTTTGCTCTAGCACACCCTTATTCATTGAGAATATAATGGAAGCCAAGACACACACACACACACACACACATGCACGCACGCACGCACACACACACACACACACACAATTTTAAGTTCTCTAAGATCCACACTAAAAAAGAAAGACAGGAAGAAAGAAATGGATATAATTTATGTTGGTATTAGATTGTATTGTATTAAACCTAATATGCTAAACATGTAATTATTCCAAAAAAATATAATCAATGGGTGCCAGTGGCTCACGCCTATAATCCTAGCTACTCAGAAAGCTGAGATCTGAAAATCGTGGTTTGAAGCTAGCCTGGTGAGACTCTTATCTCCACTCAAAAACCCAAAGTAGAGCTCTGTCTCAAAGTGGTAAAGTGCTAGCCTTGAGTAAAAGAGTTCAGGGACAGCACCTGGGCCCTGAGTTCCAGCCCCATGACATATATATATATAATGCAGAAACTATTAATGAGATGCTTTTATTTTTCATATCAGACATTTAAGTCCAGGGTGTATCTTCTAACTTGAGCAACTACCATGTAAGAACCTCCTAATGTCTACCACACTGCAAAGAACAAGTATAGTCTCTAGTATTCTGAGTTTTACTAATGGGACAATGAAGCAAGCCAATATGATTCTCTTTTCCTTGAGTTGTTTGCTGACATTGTCTTCCCCAGAGTGCTTTCAGAGTCCATGCAGTTTTCAGTTGGATGCTGTGGTGTGGACAGGGTGGTATTCTGGTTTGCAGACACTTAGTTATTATACAATTATATAGACATTTGCACAATTCTGTTGATGAAAGCCAGATTTAAAGATGTTGAATTAAATATTTCCCTTGAAGAGAAATGAAAGAGATTATGCTTTGAAAATTTTCAGAAGTTACATATGCATATTTTCTTCTAATTATATCCGGTTAAAACTTGCTAGCTGAATTAGCTTTGCTCATTTGTTTCCCTTCAAATAAAAACCTCTTTATTAAGTTTCAGATGTATGGTTTGTTTTCATAGTAACTTTCCTAGGTACATTAAATAACACATATGGGAAGTAAAAGAGAATATAGTTTTACCAAGATCCCTGATCAGGAAATTTAAAAGCTAATGCCACATTATTACCAATCCCCCCATATAACAACAATAACAGCAACAAGAATAGCAAGAATAACCCAGGTCAATGGATACATTCAAAGGTCTATTGTTATCTGACGCAATGTCATATTTAATGTATTAGAATCTTAGCTTTTCTTGTGTTTCTGCTCATATGGATATTTGAGTGGATTTCCCTTGCTAGAAGAAACGCTGGCCAAAGCAGGCATTTCCACGGAAAGACAGGAGAAATCAGCCAAGTAAAAGATCTTCTTCTTACTGCATCCCAGAATGTCTTCTTCACTGATGGAGAGTTAGACCCTGACTATAGTTCTAATAACACATCCATGTGTTGATTCCTGGTTTCTCAGGCCCCAAAAAGTGTTTAGGGGGGTGTCGTTTCCTGGAAAGAAGAGTAGGTAGTGTTTATTCTATGGAAAAGATTCGCAATACCAGTAAAAATGGCAGTGGATGCTTCCTTTCTCTAATCTGACTGGTAGACTGAGTGTGGTTAGGCCTGCATTAACCCACATTCCCCAGAGAAACCAAACCAGTAGTTCTGTTTTATATATCTGTGCTAGGGAAAGGAAAGGGAAAGGGAGAGGGAGAGGAAGAGAGAGACAGACAGACAGACAGAAAGAGAGAGGAAGGAGAGATTTATTATAAGGAATTAGCTTGTGCATTTTGGATACTGAAAAGGCGAAAGATCTGTTGTTAGCAAGCTGTAGACCTAGAGAGCCAATACTATATATTTATCTATCTCAGAAGGCAATAAATGACAGGTGTTTCAGCTCAAAAGACAGGCAGTGGTCATGGATGCCACATCATTCAGACTTTTTGCTCTATTTATTTAGTCCTTCAATATATGTGGGTGAAATCCACTCACATTGGGGAAAGCTATACGGGTCTGCCAATTCTGATGCTAGTTTCATTCAGAAACACCTTCACAGGCACACGTAGGATAATGTTTAGCTATCTGGGCATCCTGTAGCCCCGTCAAGTTCATTAACCATCACAAGGTCTTTTGACCATTCTTTGCAAAGTTGGCTTTTACACTTCCCCTTTTCCTGACATGGTTCCCTCTGTGCTCTTACAACTAATAATATGATTATTTGAACGATTTCTCTCTCTCCTGCCCAGAGGTGGCTTGTGTCAGGAGGAAATGAGCGTTATTGTAACAATACATTCTTGTACCCAAATGTTTTAAATATAAATGATCCAGAGAAACTCCTCATTCATCAAATGTACATTGAATATGATGAACTCGAATGATCTCCAGGAAGCAGTAGGGCCCAGTCATCCTCAAGAAAACATTCACTTGAGAGATGCTTCATTGTATCCTTCCTTACTGGCTTGATTTGACTAGTGAACTGAAGGTTGTGCAAAGATCAAGGATAGATGTAAGACAGCCAGTGCTGTATACTGGAGAAGCAGGGAGGCTGGGAGTGGCATTCCGCCGGTGAGTGCCAATGGTTGGTGTAGTACAGTGGACATGAATCACCACATTAAAGCATTGCGGTCATACCACTCACTTCTGCTCATCATCTGAAATGAGTAGTCAGTTTATATTAGGCTCCACGGGCATTTTTTGCAGAAAACAAGAGATGCCTTCTAATGTGACAAATGAACCAGTTTAAAATGATGTGGTGGTCTTATAAAATTGCCAGGCTAGCATATCATACCATGTGTTACACTATATGATTCAGTGGTTAAAAGAAATCTTTTGAAAAGATTGAGCATGCTTGAATGTGAGGTTGCCATGTGGAGCAAAGGAAGGGGGATTTCTCAACCACCTGTTCTCAGTCGTGGGTTTGGTTCCAGCCCCTTTCTGCAAAGTCACCTCCAGTGTTTTTCATTGTTTTCCTTCTTTTTCATGTTTGGTGGTATTGCCTCTTCTCATTTGCAGCATTTTCTCACAAGGCTTAAAATTCTAAGATGGCACAGGAGTGGGAAATGTGAGACTTGGCTTTACTTCCCAACTCTTTGCAAATGTGTGTCTGTGAACAAATCCTTTCTCTTGTCTCATCTGAAACAAAGGGATGGGTGGGAGATACATTTACCTAGATGTCATCTTCGGTGCACCTGCACACTCCCTGTTTGGAATGCTTCATGATTAAAAAAAATTGGTTCCTAAACCTATCCCAGATCTATTGAATCATAATCCCTGGGCCTATGCAGTCTGTACTTTCATTAAATACCTTGGAGGATTCTTAGACCATTTTGAGTGTCAGTGAAATTTTTAAAAAGGATCCTGGATCATGCACTTAAAACCACTTTCCTTCTTTCTTTAAAAAAATTTTGGATTGCAACCATTTGGCAGATCCTAACAAAATAGAATAAAACAGGTATTGATTATGTGATAGCAAAAAGGGCAAGTATTTCATGACATTTGGCAGTATGAGTTCGAGTAGGTTCACTGAGCAATGTGATTGGAGGTAGCTTATAGTTCAAATGAGTGTGTGTGCTTTTTTTTAAGCCACAGCTTTTACTCAAAATAGTTTCAGACGTGCTATTGTAAAACATCCATATTTAATGGATGTATTGCATAGTCCACGCAAATGTCCGTCGAGATAGTGACATTGCATGAGTTGCTGAGAGCCAGGCAGCTAAATCCCAAAGACCAAACTGTGCTAATAATGGCAGGAGGTATGGAGTCATTGGGTAAATAAATCTTTTCTCGCATTGATGGGTCTTAAAGACTATATGGATCTCTGTACATCTGTGCCATTTTTCTCTAACCCCAAAGCACAAGAAAGATTTCCATTATTTGAACAGAAAAGGAGCACATTTCCCTCCCTTGTCAGCAGAGGCTTGCCTTTGATAGTCCAGCTTTTAGCTGAAGCCAGACTCAAGACAAGGCTTGTTTGATGAAGCAGACTCGTCAGAGTGCTTCCCCATAAATGCCATCAACTTGTTGATTTAAGGGTTTCAGTGTATACTGCAGGTCATCAAGACCCAAACATAGCACATGGGTTTCTCTTTTTTCTTTTTTATCTGAGGATTCAGTTCTCCATTGTAAATCTGTCAGCCTTGGCTGTTGAGTCAGCTACCGTGAACAGAATGTCTGTGACACTATTTATCCTGTCATATCAGCTTAGGAGAACAGTTTTTTTTTTTTTTTTTTTTTTTTTTTTTTTTTGTGGCTCTCTGTGGAATAAGCCTGTCCTGACTGAATGCTACTTTTGATTCTAATGCAGTTTCTTATCTCTATCTGCTTCAGTGTCTGCTTTCCTAGGACAAAGCTACAAGAAAAAAATGTAGTTTTACTCTCAGGTTTTGTACTAAAAGGTACCTACCACTCAATTTACAAGGTGCTTCTGAAATCCTTCATGGCATTTTCCTTCCCGTTTTTAGAAAGTTTCAGGGTCTGTCTTTAAAAAATGAACTGAAATAGCATCTAGATGGAAAGGCATACACAAAAGTCTATAGCTCAATGAATTTTTGTGAGTTGGCCACTTTGCAGTAATCAACTCAAATGGCCAGCAGTAATATTTTACAGGTACCACTCTACAGCTGCCTTGCTGAATTATTTTGACTGATATTTTTGATGCTAATAAACATGAAATAGTCATATTGATTTCATTTTTGGGGAGCATTAGTATGTAGAAAAGAAACTGATTTTTGTATATAGATTCTTATCTAGAAACCTGTCATCAATTTTGAAAGTTTATTTATGGACTCTTGAATTTTCTGTGAGTTTCTTGTATGTACAGTCAATCAGATTATTGTTGGTATGATCTTATGTTGCTAGTTTTCTGATCATTTTTATCTGTTTGTTAACACCTGTTGTGATTATATGATTTCTTCTGCCTTTACTAAATAGATTGAGCCAACTTAAAGTAGGCCTTATTTAGTAAAATATATTATTCATTTTAGTTATTGCTGTGCCATTTTGACACTTTGTGTTCTGGATACGCTGATATCCCCAAACACAAATCCCTATAGTCTATTTTTTTTGAACAAGATTTTGCTTGAGAGTCTTTCTCTTGATTTAACCTTGTCTTTTCAGGCCATATCATTGAATGCTTTCAGGGGAAAAATGACATCTGATGATCAGATCACCTCATTTTATTTCCTTTTTCTCTGAAATCTTAAATCTTAACCTGTGTGTGTGTGTGTGTGTGTGTGTGTGTGTGTGTGTGTGTGTGTTGTGTGTGTGTGTGTGTGTGTGTGTGTGTGTGTGTGTGTGTGTACTGAGGCTTCAACCCAGAGCTTCATGCTCTGGCTTGGCTTTTTTCCTCATGCCTTGTGCCATTGAGCCACACCTCCAATGCGGCATTTTACTAGTTAATTGGAGGTTAAGGGTCTCTCAGACTTTTGTGCCCTGGCTGGCTTTGAACTGAGATCCTCTAGGCTAATGGCTAGGCAATAAAGGTAGTGAAGATAGACAGGGGCATAAAAGAGGGTCCCAATTCTGATAAAGATGGCTTCCCATATAAGAAGAAATACAGAGCCAGAGTCTGGTGGCTCATGCATGTAATCCAAGCTATTCTGGAGACTGCAGCTATTCAGGAGGATCTCAGTTTGAAGGTAGGTGGGAAGGAAAGTCTCCAATCAACCAACAGAAAGCCAGACAAGGAGCACGGCTCTAGTGGTAGAGCACTAACAGTAAGCAAGAAAGCTGTTCAAGCATGTGAGGCCTTGTTCTTAAGCCCTAATGCCAGTGAGAGTGAGTGCATTAGAGAGAGAGAGAGAGAGAGAGAGAGAGAGAGAGAGAGAGAGAGAGAGAGAGAGAGACAGAGAGAGACAGAGACAGAGACAGAGACAGAGACAGAGACAGAGAGAGAGACAGAGAGAGAGAGAGAGACAGAGACAGAGACAGAGACAGAGACAGAGACAGAGACAGAGACAGAGACAGAGACAGAGACAGAGAGAGAGGCAGGCAGGCAGGCAGGCAGGCAGGCAGGCGGGCGGGCAGGCGGGCGGGCAGGCAGGCAGACAGACAGACAGACAGACAGACAGAGAGGGACCAGAGATTTCTTCTCTACTTTGTGAAGGATCAAGGCGAAGGTAGTCATCTGTGAACTAGAAAGAAACCAACAAGTCTTTGTCTTGGACTTGTAACTTCTATAGCTGTGAGAAGGAACTCTTGTTTCTGTTCATGCCTCCCAGTGTGTGTGGCATCTTGCTGTGACAATCTTGCCACAGTGGTGCCGGAGGTTCATTACCGAGCAACCTGTGGAGGTAGAATACTTTTCTCTTATATGTAAGAGTGCAATGGAAGGATTCACTTCTTAAGCAGAATTTATTCATTATCACGTGGAATCAAAGCTTGGCTACAGTCTCTGTGTTCACTTAGAGCGTTATGACAGATCTGTTGCATTGACGACTGAAATGGGCTCTCTGCTGGCCCCTCGAGTGGACCGTGTGACCTGCTCTGCCAAGAAGATTGGGGGAGGCACGCCAGACCCCAAAAAGAATTCCAGTGTGTCAAAAGAATTCCATCATTTTTGGTGTGAATTTTTTCATTCAGGACGGGAACCATTTTGGATGTATTTGACCAGGGGCTGCTTGTCTGGACATAAACCCCAATCCACTTTAGCTGTCAACATGCCATTGAGGAGTCCAGAATTTTCTCTCTGAGCCCAGCACAGGGGTGGCCAAGTAAATGCTGTTTCAAGACAAACACTTCCCCCTTTGTCTGGAGGTGAATGTCACTTTCCGTCGAAGGCTGATGTGCCTGCAATCACTCTGAATTGTTTTTTTCCTCACCAGTGGCAAAGGCAATTAACAGCAGCCTTAAAACATTTCTTCCCCCAAGGGTTCTTTTTTTTTTCCTTTCATTAAGACACTGTTCAAACATCATTTTCAGAAAGAAAAACAACATCTTCGATACTCTCAGACTGAGTTAAGCGCTTCTGCCCTGGTTTCTCAGGGTTTTCCCATGTCATCATGATGCATTGCGATTCCCCCTTCAGGGAGTGGGTCCTCTGCCTGCTAGACCGGATGTAGCCGAGGAAGATACCCATCCTGACCATGTCAGCATCCTTGGAACCTGGCACTGAATCGGTCACATCCCATGCCAAGAGCGGGCTGTCTATGAGATACATTAGGAAAGGCAATGGACCCAGGGCCCTGGATGGGCCTTTGGGAAGCGAGAGCCGTTCTTTATTCACAACCCCCAGCTACCATGTATGTAAGAGCCAAGGGATGTTTACTCTCATTCCCAGTCTTCTTTTGAACAGTGTAAGCACACAGACTGTACTTTCCATGATTTTATTATATTTTTCCTCATTATTAGATTAACTGTCATTAATCATGTCCTGGAAATGGCTGGAATCTTCCTCTCTGTGGGTAAAAAGCATATGGTGGGTCAGATTTTGTGTTTGTGACAGGGAACTTAAGAAAGTGGAGTATCTTCTCATGTAACTAAAGTTCTAGATCTCTGGGTAGCATAATGACTAGGCATCTGGAGCCAGAGTGGATTCAAATCATGCTTTTGTCCATTCAGTGCCTGTGGGTTAGGGGCAAGTGACACTCTGTGCTTCACTTTCCATGTCACTGAAGTAAAGATGAAGTTAACAGAGGGGTCAGCAGAACCTTCTAGAAGTTTTATTTCCCACCTCCACCAAAGATGACAAAAACAAAGTGATGTCTGTGGTTCATCTAAAAGACAGCACCTAATAAGCAGTTCATATCGAGGCTATTATATGTTAGAGTTTATGATAATAAGGATGATAAAAATGATTACAGCCTGATCATGTATCACTGTGTAACTGTTACCTACTAATTGCTTCATCTGTACTTGATAGATGTTGTATTTCTACATCAGTGGGAGAGCATGTCTCATGAGGAAATGGGATTCGGAGGTAAAGCACTCAATCATGGCTAGAGTTCTTGGTATTGAGCCAAGCCTCTCATAAAACTACAGAGAATTGGGGTAGTTTTGTTAGACTAAGAACTGGAAAGTTAAGACATTAGCTTGATGTTGTTGTTGTTGTTTGGGGGGTGGTGGTTAGCAAAATCTAGCCATGTTTTTCTTTGTTTTGTAAAAAGATATTTTCTACTGGGTACAGGTGCCTCACTCCTGGAATCCTAGCTATTCAGGGAGGTGAGATCTTAGGATCACAGTTCAAAACCAGCCCGGGCAAGAAAGTCCATGAGACACTTATCTCCAATTGATCACCAAAAAAACCCCAAAACTGGATGTGAAGCTGTGGCTACAGTATTACAGCACTCGTCTTGATCAAAACATAATGGAGTGCTAGCCTTGAGTTAAAAAAAATGCCCAGACCCTGAGTTCAAGCCCCATTAATGACAAAGAAACCACAGGGGGGATGTGTGCAAAGACACAGGATGCTGGCACGTTGGAGGATGCCACTCACTCTGACTGTCAGCTGCAGCTGGAGCTGGAATCAGAGAGGAGCCTAGGTCAAAGCCACCAGGAAATTCTTCCTGGGGTCCCTGAATTGGAAGGAAGATTTTCAACTGTTCAAGATGGAAGATTCCACTTTTCAATTTTATTGTCTTACTGGAAAGGTCTGGACTGGGGACACCAATTAATTCTAAATGCTACCATACCATCTATTTCTTGCTACCAAAACATTTTTTAGGGTAAATGACCAGGTATTCCAACCTGCACCTCTCTTCTTAAAGATCCACGTAGGATTCCAGATGGTAGTCAACAAAGCTGCCTGTAAGGATGCCTGCGACAGTTATTCAGGGGTCTTGCAGCGATCGTGCAGTAATTACCACAGTTGGTATTAATAACAGCAGCTACACTAGTGGTAACCAATCACACACCCACATTGCATGAAATGTGCCCAGTGCAGGACCTAACCCAGCACTTGACTTGATGCTTCACAGTGCCCTGCTTGTAGCCAAGGCATCTCTATGGGGTGTGTGTGTGTGTGTGTGTGTGTGTGTGTGTGTGTGTGTGTGTGTGTGTGTGTGTGTGTGTGTGTGTGTGTTTGGATCTTGATACCAATAAGAGTCTTTCAGAGCAAACAACCAGACATCAGTTAGTTTTATTGTGTCTTAGGGAAAATAAAACCCATGAATCTTTTAGAACACCTCCAGCATCTCTGAAGCTCTTGTTTCCAGGGGTAACAGTGTGGTGGATGGAGGATGTGCATGTGACTTGGGAGGAAGGCAAGTTCTCAACAGTGTTGTTGGGAGCTGATCTCGCTGAGTCTCTGCTGCTCCTCTTGGTTGACTTGGTTCTCAGCACCTCCTGAGCGGTGGCAAGAGTGGCCATGAGTAGTTCTTGTCCTTTGTCCCTCCAGGGAGCAGTTTCAGACTAACATGACAGACTAACATAGCCAGATGACGGAGACGAGCTCATTTCTTAACCAGAATAAAAGTGAATTGTGAATTGTACATCCAGCCACCACCTGCATACATGGAATGAAGGAAGGGTGATAGCCACAACTCCCCAAGAGTTGCTGTTGCTGCTGGTCCACAGGAATAATTACAACAATGACAATGTTGGCTGGGAGACGTTAATGGAAAGTTCACGAGTATTGATTCTTTAGACACGGTCTTTGAGGAATCTGACATCTTCTCATGATTGGACTTAGGCAAATGGGAAGAATCATTCTTCTCTTTCCAATGTACCTCATTTCTGTCCCAGTAAATAAACATGCCAGGTACTATTTCCTTTTCACACCATGGAGTTTTCTTCTTTCCCATGTCTAAATCAGATTCTCAAGCTATTTTTCTTTCTTGCTCGCCATGTAGAAATAATAGCATTAGATTTGGACCAATATCGTATTTTAACAAAGCAACAGAGATTGGCATGTTTCGTGAACGGAGCGGGGGAGCCTTCAGTAATGGGGTTGGAATTCACCTGGTTGCTGACTTGGGTTTACAAAATAAACCAATCCTCATTTCTGACACGTGTTCTTGGAATCTTGGTTTCCCTTGTGTACTGGAATTTAGAATTTCCTCTTTGCAGGTTTTTTTCCTCCCTGACCAATTCTTTTACCTTCCACATTTGTTTGGGTTTCTCCCTCCTCCCCACATTTGTTTTTTGATTAAGCTTTCTTTTTTTTTCCTTTTAACCTTTGAAATTTTCCTGTGGTTTCGGTCTAAAATGATTTTTCAGCCTTGTGGGTCTGATAATAACTTCCTTCAAAATTTATACTAATCATGTGAAACTGGTTCATAACCCATGTGGTGTCTGGAAATAGTTACTTTTAAATGACTTTATGCTGAAGTGTAGTCATATTTTTGTAGAAAGGCTGTGATCTGTTTTTAATTTACAGCAGTTTGAAGTTGTATTGATTTTTTTTTCTGCTGATATTTCAAATTTCCCTTCATGGCAAACACCGACAGTTGATTAACCTCTTGGCTTCACTGTCAAGTGGAAATAACTTTATTTGCCCAAGTGGATGTCTACAGATTAAAAATTCTTAATTCTAAGTGGGAAACAAAAGCTTGAGAACTATAGAGTGCTGTGGTTGCTGATGGAGTAGGTAGTCAGTGGCTAGTGAAAATCTTGATGCTGTACTAGCTGGGTGGCCATTGGCTCATGACTTAATTTTTCTTTTTGAGGAACGGTTTCCTCATCTACAAAATATCAGTGTGGTATTTTCCCTGCCCTCAAGGGCTCTTAGGAGAACTGAGATGAAGCAACATGGTGCCCAGCTCATTAGGGGAAGTGCTTCACAAATACGAAAAAGTACCACTATCACGGTGAGTACTTGCAGCAATAGTGGTTAAAAATAATAATAACCTTGCACATCACTCTCTTTAGAGTAGACAGGACTGTTGAAAGGCTTCTCTAGATCTGGTTTCTCCAGAACTCTGTGGCTGTCATCCATCCCCTCCTTTGGCTATTACTATATTTTGGCCGTTGTTAACTCCTACTCAGAGTTCCAGCCTTTGGTAGCTGATTGCTGAGTACGAAAAGTATGATCCTTGCCTTTCTGAGACGTGCAGTTCAGCCTTCTCAGGGTGGCAGTTCCCTTATTCAATCAGTAACACATACAGCTTGAGGCTTGGCTTCAAAATGAAGGTGCATGGTGCTGTGAAGGCCCTGTGGAGGCGGAGGCAGCTCTGAATAAATAAAAATGGTGTTTCCTCCGAGGGGTGGTGGAACAATACCCAACCAGGCACAGAAGAAGTATGTGGTTGGCCGGTATCTTAGTCTTTTGAGCTGCTGTAACAAAATACCATGAAGTGTGACTTATAAACAGCAGAACTTTATTTCTCAGAGTTCTGGAGGCTGAAATCAGAGATCCAATAGTAGCATATTCAGGATCTGGCGAGGGCCCTGTTTTGGGTTGCAGCTGCCAGCTTCCTGCTGTCTGGGCCCCATCTCTAAAGGCACTAATCCCTTCACGTGCTTTCAGAACCTAAACCACATACCCCAGGGCCCTGAATCCTAAGACCACCATGTGTGGACTATTTTTTGAGGGAAAATTGTCTCTGCTGACTTAAACACCGACGCAGCGTTCAGAGTACTGTTCATTAGGGTTGATTATCTCAGCCCAAACAAAATGCTTCCTGATAGCTCACACCTGCTGGGCAACCCTTTCCCATGAGTCCATGCACTCCGGCAGCCTTTGGTATGGAGACCTTCAAATGAGGCATGTGATAGGGTAACACGCCAGGGAATTGAAGGACACTCACAGGAGAATGTTACGTGGCCTGGTCAGTGTGGCTACCACGTGACCTTGAAGAAGTCCTATTCTGCCTAGGATATCCAGTTTTACCTCCACAACAAGCAAGGGGAGCCCTTTGAATGCTTTAAATGTTATTTGTAGAGACATGGCCGACTTTGGGTGAATTGTGATTGGCATGTTATCCCGTTGTTGGGGCTGGCTGATTCTGCGTTCTTTCCTTCTGTGAATGCTTACCTTCCCCTCTTCTTGTAGATACTGTGAACTTTGCACTGGCTATAACCCTCTGCCAGTCCATTCATCATGTCAGTATAGAAAAGGACTGGGTTCTTGCATTAATAATCTCCTGCTTTAATGACTTATTCACTTACTAGGAAACAAAATCCATTCTTCTTATTCTAGCCAAAAGGTATGATTTTTGTACATCACACTTTTGCACAGGAACCTGCTCCAATGAGGGGAAAATGGGCCAGAAACATAGGCATTCAAAGTCTGTGTCAAAGCGTTATAAAGGAAAACCATGCCAGGGCCAGGCATGAGGAATTGTATGCTGACCATTTAGGGAAGTTCTGAGAGTATCACATACAAGGAGAAAATGTTCTAGATAGATAGGGTCTTGTACTCTTTGCCTGGGATGGCTTTGAACTACCATCCTCCTGATCTCTGCCTACCAAGAGCGCCAAGAATCGTGAAGTAAGCAGCCTATTTTGATGACTAGTGTGCTAGACAGCAATGACCTCTTGGTTATCCATAGGAATGCAGCAGGCCTGGCAATTCCTGAGGGGTGATAAAAGATGAGATCACCCAGACAGACAAAAGGGGTCCATGTGTCCTCTTCCATGGGGCAGCTGGATTTAACTTATACACTGGTAAGTGAATACGTTGGGTGGTATGCAAGTGTATGCAAATGTATTAGCTAAAATATAGTAGATTCAAGGGAGATCATAATTCCTTAGAAAAGCAGAATCAAAGTTGAGCAAAATAAAATACCCCAGGTACTCCAAAAGATAGGGGGGGGAACCAAGAGGAAAGGGGTAGAAGAATGAAGAAATGAAAAAGGGGAGAGTGCAGGCAAGAGTCCAATGTATATATCCTACAAAATTCAGAGGTGTGAGGGAAGGGGTCTGTAGGGGAGAGACGGGTGAGAACATTGAAAGGGGTGACATTGATCAAGAGGCATTGCATTCATCAACTGCCTTTTTAAATGGAAACTCCTTTGTACAACTACTTAAAGATACCTTTTTTTAAAAGAAAGATGAGACCTAAGGTTCTTTGCTTCTTTCAACTACCCAGTTGCTTACACGAGGCCCAAGTTCCCTCCTTAGTCCTTCTCTCTGATCATTATTCCTAGTTAAATCCCTGTGAATCTGCGTCCTTCTCTTCCATTTGTATATCCCTCAATCCATTAGTTGTTTTTATTACTCTTCTATTCCAAGCAGTAGCTACTAATGGCTTTCCCTCCTCAGCTCTTCTTGACTTCCTCCCCATCGCAACCCAGCCCTTTCTTGAAAATCTTTTCGGAATTGACATTTTTCTCAGGCTAGAGTTTAAAGTCTTCTAATGAACCCAGCAGCATTTGTGGGTTTATTCCCAGTTGTGTAGTTCTGCCTGTTTCACGTCTACCAAAGGGAAGTCTTGCTAATAATCTGACTGCATATGAACTTTTTCTGCTGAAGTATCTGTCCCTTCCATTGTCAGTAGTGGATGCATGCAAATACACATGGACCTTCTACGCTTCACCAATCAAATAGCCACAGGCCACTGGACCCTGCTTTTTCATTCACCTCTGCCCCTATATCCCTTGTTGTAA
The DNA here is from genome assembly GCF_024711535.1 of Dipodomys merriami. NCBI lineage: Eukaryota > Metazoa > Chordata > Mammalia > Rodentia > Heteromyidae > Dipodomys > Dipodomys merriami. The sequence continues at coordinate 1,752,357 of NW_027202804.1, forward strand.
GAAATCACCCCAAGAATGCATTCAAATCCTCTTACTTATCTTCCTAGTTCTTGGGTGGAGATGGGGCTAGGTTAACGGGGGTGAGGGATCAGGCTGGTGGGGGGGGGTGTCCCTGGTCAGAACTTGAGCTTCTTAGGGCCATAACCAGCCTAAGGCTTGAGGCCTAGGGCACTGCTTAGCCCATTCTAAATGTTCAATAGTTGCTGAATGACTTAATTGGATAGCCACCATCCGTCACTAAAAGACTTTCCCAGATTACTGTTCCCTGTGGAAAGAAAGGAAGGAAGGAAGGAAGGAAGGAAGGAAGGAAGGAAGGAAGAAAGAAAGAAAGAAAGAAAGTAAGAAAGAAAGAAAGAAAGAAAGAAAGAAAGAAAGAAAGAAAGAAGGAAAGAAAGAAAAGAAGGAAGGAAGAAAGGAAGGAAAGAAAGAAGGAAGAGAAAGAGAGAGAGAGGGAGAGAGAGGAAGAGGGAGGAAGGGAGGGAGAGAAGAAGGGAAGGAGGAAGGGAGTGAGGGAGAGAGGAAGGACAGAAGGAAAGAAGGAAGGAAGGAAGGAAGAAAGGAAGGAAGGAAGGAAGGAAGGAAGGAAGGAAGGAAGGAAAAAGTAATATGTGATCTTATGATCTTATCTCCCTTTTGTGGATCTAGATGACCCCCAAGCTGGGGCTACTCTTGGTTTTTATTTGCTGTTGAATCACATCCCTGATTCTCCCCCCTTAAAGATGTCTTCATTTAGTTAATGAATGTCAGTTTCATTAGAAGCTGCTCTCTTGTTGCAAAAGCATCTTTTGGGTCATAACCCCAGGTTCTTGGGAGGCAGAGATAGAAGGATCATAATCTACGGCTAGCACCCGGCAAAAACACAAGATCCTATCTGAAACCACCTAAATAAAGCAAGCAGGGCTTAGGCTGTGGCTCAAGTGGCAGAGCACTCACCTAGCAAGCAGCAGGTCCTGAGTACAAACCCCATTACTACACTCCCCCCTGAAAAAAAGGTTAAAAAAATCCCAGTGCATTTGGACATTATTCATTGAATCAACACATACTTACTGAGAATCTGTTATGCATCAGTCTCTAGCTATTGGTTCTGAGAAAACTAGAAATAGCAAGGTCTGCTGACCTGACTGCTGGTAGGGAAAGAGGATCAGGGAGCACAGTGCTTCCAGAGAGGAGCTGGGAATGCAGTGGGCTCGCTCAGTGCTGGCTGAGTCCAAGGTACTAGTCGAAGTGGTCAAGTAAACCACTTACTGTATACGTAACACATTTGTGTTTTCAATGCCCAGAGCGAGCTTGCGTCCTAAACGTGTCCTCTCTGTATGATGAGGAAACCGAGGCATACAGGGTCACGGGTCTTCTGAGCAGTAGAGCCAAACTTCCAACCCAAACATGGAGTTCAGTCTGTGGCTATATGAAATTCGGACTCTCGGAGGACCTGTTTAAGTTGAGCAGATGGAGAAGAGCTTTCCCAAAAGAGGAATGGGACTTTTTAGGAAGATGGTGTTTATCATCATCATCATTGTGCTCCTGCTAGAGAAAGCCAGAAACAGGTTTAGCAAGTTTAAAAAGAACAGGCAGGAAAGTAGGAAAGGCTGGGGGAGGGGTGGGTAGGAGATCCTGGTGAGAGATGAGAGGCTAGAGAGAACATAAACGCAGGCAAAGATGTCTTGTTCTGGGCTGCATGGACGTGGATGTATCTGTAGCTGCACATGAGAGCAGTCGTCAGCGCTTAAATAAACCCCTGGAGAGAAAAGGCCCAATTTTCCCCGGCCTTGTTTGTTGTGGATGGACTAATGGTAGATATTGACTGTCATCTCCAGTCACCTAGGATCTTAGCCATGGTTGGAGAGTCAAATAAAACTCTCTTGGCAGAAGTTAAAAAAACTCTGAGCATCCTGACGTTGGTTTTCTTCATGTCATCTTGGGAAGCCATGGATAATGTGCTCTGTAATTGCCCCTTTCGAGGAAAAGACAAAGGAGCAGACAGACAGAATTCTCTTTTAAAATACTTTGTTTTACCATGCCAGAAGTGTGCATGGAGTTTGTGGCTGGGCCGCCAGGAGGATGGCCGAGCTGCCGCTACATGCGTGTCTTTGAAAGGTGTGCGTTTTGCAATTGGTACCATTGTTTATGTCCTTGGCTTGTTGCAGTGCAGTTCATCTCACCGTGCGGGGGGCCTGAGCCCCCTCACATTTTGAATAGATGGAAAGGGATCCCACACAGCCTGATCTATAACCAATGAACCAAAGAGCGGCCAAAGGGCCACAGTGTGGTGGCTTCCTGTCACAGTGTGCTCGTGACTGGAACAAGACCCGCATGATGGCTGAGTGAACTAAGGATCTAGGGGAGCATGAGGGAAACTCAGTCATGCGTCCCCTCGGTCGTGTGGTGGTGAGTTAACAACTTACGCTCTGTCTCCCACGTTTTCCAATCCATGGCTTAATAAGGCTGAATCTGGACAGAGGGTGTTAGTTTAGTGGAATGTAATTAGCTCTTGGCAATTTTTTTTTTGCTCCCAGGCTCCCTCCTTCACTCCCCTTCCCCCACTTCTGTTGGGAATGGCAATTTGGGTGCACCAGAGGATAGCTCCCTGAACAGAGCTCTTGACTCACGGGCAGTCTTCTGTAGTTTGTTTCTGCATGAAGGCACCAAGAATTTGCAAACTCACGGGCCCTGCGAGGTTAAATAAACTATGCTTCTGTCCCAGCCTTCTAAGAAGGCTGTGTTTATCTGCCAGGCTCCTGTTCACAAGGTGAACCATTCATTGAGCTCTTGAGGCATGCCCTTCCCCTAGCAGTGTACTCTGCGTGCATGCATATTTACTGCTAAGCAATGCTAAAACGAATTTTATGTTAGTCTCATTTTATGGATGAGGGAACTCAGGCCAAAGGAGATTCTGCAAGGGGTCCAGTGTGGCAAAGAATTTAAAGTGTGAAGTCAGAACCTGAATCTAAGTTGACTCAGAATGCATGTTCTTTTCCCTTTACTTCACTAGCGGCCGATTATAAATACTCCAAGGTATTACCTCTTTAATGACTAGATGTACAAGTGACACATTTGTGGAATTGACTTTCTGCTGGATGATCTGGCAGACACAAAAGAAAGAAAAGATAAATGAAATTCCTCAGTTCACGAGACATGTCTTAATACATCAGAAATACAACAGCCAGGGGCTGGTAGCTCACCCCTTACAACTTGTTTACTCAAGAGACTTAGAGCTGAAGGATCACAGTTTAAAGACAGCCTGGGCAGAAATTAATTCCATGGTACTCTAGCTCGAGAGAAAAAAAAAACAGCAAAAATCCAGGCTGGAGGAATACCTCAAGGGGTAGAGTCCTAGCCAAGCAAGCATGAAGCCCTGAGTTCTAATCCCAGTGCAGCCAAAAGAAATGCCTGCAAAGGTCACAAAGTCAGCGGTGTGCAGACACCAGCTGTTAGTTCAGAGGAGGGTAGGGAGCGGGGACTTAGAACTGGGAGCTGCTGCCTTCGGCAGAAATGGCTTCCGTATCACAGAGTTACCCGCTGATCTTCCCAGGTGAAAAACTGAACAGACTAACTTTCAGGACCCATCGAGTCCAATCTTTCTACTTAGAAGACAGAAAAAAAGCCTGAATGCTAGGTGACAAATAACCTGCCAGTAGTTGGTTTTGACCTTTTTTTAAAAATATGTATTTATTGATATTATAAAAGTGATGGACAGTTACACAGTGGGTGACAGTTACATAAGTCAGATTTTTAAAAAGTGCATTTCTTTTTGAACAGCGTCACCCTCTTCCTTCGCTCCCTCCCAGTTTTTCCCTTCTGTCCCCACCCACAAGTTGTGTAGTTCCTGTTCCACATGGTGTCTGGTACCCTGCCCCTTACCTTCCCAGAGACAAACAGACTTAAGACACAAGTCAAATGTAAAGACAACAAAACAGCCATAGCAACAACAAACATCTCTCATTTCAATTTCTTGGAGTTCATTTCCTGACGTAGTATTTGATAGGATCACAGGTGCATAGCTGTTGAGCCTTGGTGATCCGCTCCTATGAGTATCCAGCAATTCTTTGATCTTCCCAGATCCCGTTTCCTTCCTCTGTAAACGGAAGGGAAATTGCAAACATCGCCTAATCCTATGATTATTTTCCTGGGATTTACAATAAGGCAGGGAGCAAGGGGAAGCAGAAGATAAATAACTGCAGAAAATTGGGACCAGCCGTCTCCAGCATGGCGGTCACCCTTGGGAGAGCTTATGAATCCCAGCTTGTCATTCCAGCCCCTCCCTCTCTGTGGCCACCCAATGGGCTGGTGCCACGTGGCATGTATTTCACTGCATGTTTAACAGCTGGTTCCTGGCATGGCTTCCTGTTCCAGCTGTCTGGTTAACAAATGAAGGCTGTCAGTTCCAAGAGAGGCAGGGCAGGGCAGGGCGGAGAGCTTGACATAACCCATCACCACTGCAGAAACAAGTAGAACCATATGTCTTCCTGGTGGCGCATCAGCCGGCAGCAGCCTTGGGGATGGAGAAGCATCATTTATTCCAAAAGAAAAAGAAAAAAAAAACACCAAAAGATTGTTCCACTAGCTTGCAAACATAATATCCTATTTGTGCATTTCTAGCTGGAATATAGCATGCCTGTCAGTTGTTCCTTCTTGGAAAGACATTGTTTTCAGCCAACATGTATTGAGAGTTGACCACATGAATTCCTCACTCCCCAAACTTAGCAACCAAATAAACGGAACTTAAATAGCAAGAGATAACAACAATCTGATGGTCAGATTGCTAGGAGTTAAGAGTTTTTCCTAGCAAGGGATACTAAACTTATAGCAAAATAGGCACCTGTTCAGATATGATATAGAAGGTCTAGACTTTGATGTGTGGGTAACCTATATTTCTAATGCTTAGATATTTCTTTTAAAAAGGAAATCTAGAGCAAAGATGGTGTATTAATGAGACTTGATACACTATAGATGATAGGTAACGTGTGCGTGTGATGTCAGTTCCTCCTGTCTAACTTCTTACCATATTTCACAATTCTTTCACGGCTATAAGAGTCAGAAAATCCCTACAGGGATGCACTGCTGGAGTTTTCTATCACATTGCTTGGTTCTTAGGGCTTTTCCCTTCCGAACCTTTGGCTCCTTTCCACTGTTGAAGTATTATCCTCAGAGATGGCCCGCCCTAATTTCATCCTTCCCACAGAGTCCAGGATGTCCCTTTAGGTCTTTGGCATAATCTCAATGCCACACCAAAGCCATCTGTGTCCTCAGGGCACAGAATTAGGTACGACATTATCTCTGCTTTGTGGGAGGATTTAGATCACCAGGACTAAGCAGAACCTAGAGAAATAATAGTCCCTTCAAAGGGGTCTTCAGAGTGTGCTGTGACCAAGTGCAGGATGGGCCGGGGCCTGTGGGATAGGTCTGTAAATCAGAATGAGGACTTGGGAGAGAGACAGATCTAATTCATCGGTTGTGTTCCTCTTCCATAGTAGGGGGGGGGGCGGTCAGGGGAATCCTTAAATTCTAGGCATCCATGTCTTGCTTCATTTTTAGGTCTTCCTCAGCACTGAGCATGTTATGTGATGGGTGGAATTAGTCCACAAATATTTACAAAGCATCTACCATGCGTGAGACACTGGGCATGCAAAGTCAGCAATACAGACACACGTCACAGCCTTTGTGGCACTCATTGTGAGCAAAGGACAGAAAGCACAGAGGGGAGCAGCTCCCTGTGGGACCAGCAAGTATTGATAAGGCATGTTACAGGTAAACCAAACTGACTGATGTTGAAAATGACAGGAGTTAGTTGTGTCTTGATAGACTGTGATGGGGAGAGGGTACTAAAAGAAAGAAGATCTCTAGGGCAAGGCACAGAAAGTAGCCACCACAGAAGATTCTGGGATGGGAGCTTGGCCTTCCTGTTTCTCAAACAGCAGTAGAACCAGTGCAGCTCTAGCTCAGCTAAAAGGAACAAGAGATAGACAATACCAGAAAGGCTACCTGGTGGGATAATATCCTGGGCGTAATATCCCTACTCTTGGTCGGTGACCGTTCAATGCCATGCTTTGGGAAAAGTAACTATGGAGCAAGAAAGACTAGAGTTTGGCAACAGGGGAGTGAGCTAGAAGGTCATTCTGTTGGTTTATTGAGAGGTGACACATGACAAACTGGCCTAGGGTATAAGCTCTAGAGATCTACTCTTAGGTTGATATTTGCTAGCATTCTCCCTTCTCCTCCTGCTGGTACTGGTGGGGGTTGAACACAGGGCCTTGTGTTCTTGCTTGGCTTTTGTCTTTGTGCTCTACCACTTGAGGCATGTCTACCATTGCGGATTTTTCCTAGTTAGAGATAAGAGTTTCATGGATTTGTCTGCCTGAGCTGGCTCTAAACTTTGATTCTTAAGATCTCAGCCTCCTGAGCCACTGGTGCCTGATGACTTTTCTTGTTTTGCTACAAAGAATTAGTTTAGATTTTTACTCTTGACACTCTGAACTGCAGTGTGTGGAGCCAAGATAGTTGTCTCAATAGAAGATGGCTATATTTAAAAAAAATCACTTTCTCAATATAGAAATTTCTATTAAACAATTGAGTAGCCCACTGACTTCATGGAATAAGAGGGAAAATAGAAAGCTTCTAAACCGGTTGGTCTAGTCCAGGCACTTAAGTAGCTTAAGCCTTTGATATTAGTTCAACCAAGTAAGGAAGTGAGTAAAGCTGGAGGGCTTTCAGGATAATTCACTGTTTTTTTTTTTTTTTTCAAATTCCCTCCCTCTTCAATCACTCTGTCTTTAGGGGACTATAAATGGGGCCTTTTGTCTTGTTACAGCCAGGAAGGGAAGAAGGGAGGGCATGGTTTGGATGAGGGGCTCTTGCTCAGGGGGAATGGGGAACCTGAATTCTACCTGTTGCTTCCTGCTAGGATTTCCTAGCTGTAGGGTTAAAGAAGACATTGCACAGCCTGCTCCTGGCCTCACTCTGGGGCTATACAAAGAGTTTGTTTCATGATCTTAACTGCTGCTGATGGTACCCTGACATCGTTCAGTTCTTGGGTACAAAGCCTAATATTAGGGTACCCCCCCAACCGCTGTACAGCAAAGGAACCACACAGGATAGGAAGATAGTAAAGAGTGGTTATTAAGAAAGAGGAATTGCTATACATCTTGTGGGTGAGAATGGCAGGGGAAAACTGGGAGAGAGCGAGGGAAGGGGTGACGTGGTTCAAAAACAGAAATGTATTCATGACCTGACTTTTGTAACGCTTCTGTACATCACCTCTACACCAACAATGAAATATTTAAAAAAGAAAAAGAAAAAGGAAAGAAGGGGGAATTATGCCTTAGAGGTGAGGTAAGCAATCCAGCTAAAGCCTCACTGTGTAGAAGTTCTTGGAGGCTGGGGTTTTATCCAAGATGGCAGGGTTGCTAGGTGGTGCAGAATAAGACCCTCCCCATATGACTTAGCCACTGAGCAGAGACTTCCTGTCCTCTTTGCTCTTCCTGGTTTAATCTTGACACAGGGAGTGGGTTCCATAAGGGTATAGACCATTATCTTATTCGCTGATGCTGAGTGTGGACTACCAGGTGTGAAAAAAGGAATCTTTGTAGCCCAGGGTGTCTCCCCATTCCTGCTCACGTCTACCTATCTTCCTTTTCTAATGGAACTCGTCCCCCACCTCCTAGTTACATACCCCCAACTTGATGTGACCTCTGCATCCCCGCTGCTCTGGCATGTGGTGATAAACATCACTGTTTGTTGCCCAACATAGGGAGCATGTGCCAGTGGTATCTATGATAGAGGCTGTGTAGAAAGTAAGGAGGGGCGTGGAGTGAGGACTGGCCAAAGTCAGGACACAGATGTCCTTCGTTGAGAAGCCCACCAGCAGACTGTGGCCTGAAGATTATTTGCCAGTGGGAGTGGAGAGTTTTTGGAAGCACCGCTGCTCTGAGGAGATGGCGTCAAAGCCAGGACACTGGAGACAATCCAAGAAGTCCAGGACCGATCTGGAGAAGGAACACACGTGTGCACAAAGACCGCTGAGTGTGAAGGACTGAGTAGATGTTTGGAATGGCGTGACACTGAGGGACAGGGGACAAAGGCCTACAGGGAGCAGCATGTACAGGAATCTGTGAGCCCCAAAGAGAGATTCCTAACCGAGTCCAGGGTAGCAGTGGATGTCCGTTGGGTTAGAACTCCAGGTTGGAGAGGACAGGTGAGGTTTGGGGCTAGTAGGTAAATAGTTCAGAATGTGGACTAGAAGCTGCTAGAGGCCATGGCCCAGGTGAGAGGTGGATGGGTGGGCACCTGGGAACGTAATGCAGGCGATTTCTGGAATCGTGGGGCTCATTTTAACCTTTCATTCTGCCTGTCGATCTTCTCCCATCATCTCTGTGAGGATATGACTAGGAACTATTTTGTGAAGCTTTAAAAAATACCCAGCATGTACTGGGTGAGCCAAATCATCCATCTGGACATCCAGGTTCTAGCCGTGTGGGCCCATAAGATAAGTTCTCCGAAGGCAGTAGATACTTGAGGTACTGGGACACTAAGGGCCACACCTACATTCTAATGGGAGCTTATGAAATCACGATAGAATACATTACCAACACATTAGTGTGGGCATTTATATCTTCATCACCCTCTCCCATGTTTACTAGCATCTGCCAGGCAAAGGCAAACAAGATGCCCCAGAGTTAAGTCCTGCAAACCCACATACACATCAGAATCAGCGGCCTAGCTGGCAGCTCAGTGGTAGAGTACATGTACATGCCTAGAGTGTGTAAAGACCTCGATCTCTATCACCTCCCTCCCCCACCTCTCTCTCTCACACACACACACACATACACACACACACACACACACATAAACTTGACAGCATAGTAGCAGTGAGCATTAGTTCAGGAGATGGAGGACCATCCGCCTTACTAGTAGCCATGGCAACAAGGTATGTAATGATGCAGATAAAATTGGGATGGTAGATGTGGAGCCATTTCCTGTCTCTCCACAGGAAGTTGTCACTACACAGATGCTGGGAACGGCCCAGGAGAAAGGGGGCGCATGTGGGATGGATGCATGGCATCACAAATGTGTTCTCTTGTGTTTGGCTCTTTAGTCAGGTCTGATAAAGACGCGAAAAAACGAATTCCTCATCTCACCGTTACCTCAGCTGCTGGCCCAGGTACATAACTACAGTTCCCCGGCAGGCCACCAGCCTCATGTACTGTATAAAAGAACAGCTGAGCAGAAGATCCAGCAGTACCACGGCTACCCCAGCTCTCACCAGACTTCTCCCGGTCACTCCCCAGGCCAGAGCCCCCCGGCACCCCAGAGTCAAGAGACAGAGCACTACCCCCATCGAAGGTGGCAAAGGCAACATTTTTGTGGACGACGCAAGAAATGTATGTAAGGAAAGTTTTTTCTTGTTCTGTGCTTAGGAGGGACTCGCTCCACAGGTTGTCTTGGGAGTGGGTGGGGCTGCCCACTGCAGGTTAGGATCTGGGCTAGGCAGCTTCCCCACTGCCCTGGATGATGGTGGGTCAAGGAAGCACGGGTAATCATCCCGACGGCCCATCTGTCTGGGTTAAATTCAGAAATACTGAGATGTGGGTTTAAGGGTTAGCTGCAGGTCTCAACTTTGGTTCTTGGGAAAGACTTTGAGATGACCCCTTGATGAACCAAATTGGAGGTGAATCTGTAGGTGTGGTTGGGTGTTCCTTCTGGGGACAGGAAGAAGAGATCGTCCAGAAAACAAGAACATGGGCTCTAAAGGGAGGGGAGAGTGCCACACGCCTGGTGACTCTTGGGAATACTTTGTGAGCCAGTAAGAGCTCTGGAATGTTCTTGATCAATATTGTACAATAGAAATATCATGCAAGCCCCAGATATTAAAATTAAAAATTTATAACAGTCATTTTAAATATGTGGAAGGTCAAATTAATTTTAGAAACATGCCCTCTAACCCCCAAAACAGATAATATCATCATTGCAACATATAGAAGAATTTCTAATGAAATATTATGCATTGTCTTTTCACATTATATTTGGGACATCTAGTGTTTAGAGTGTTCACTTTTTAATTCTATTAGCCAGGCGCTGGTGGCTTAGGTCTGTAGTCTGAACTACTCAGGAGGCTGAAATCTGAGGATCATGGTTCAAAGCCAGCCCAGGCAGGAAATGTCTGTGAGACTCTTTAATCAACCACCAGAAAACCAGAATTGGAGATGTGGCTCAAAGTGGTAGCGTGCTGGCCTTGAGCAAAAAAGCTTAGGGCCTTGAGTTCAAGCCCCATGACTGACAAAAAAAAATTACTGTTATTATGAAGGTGTTGTTAAGTTACGGGTTAAAGTTACATACGGCAAATAAAGAGTACATTTCTTTTGAACAGTGTCACTTCCCTCCCTCACTCTCTCCCAGTTTTTTAGGTTTTTTGTTTTGTTTGTGTTTTTGTTTTTTGTCAATTGTGGAGCTTATACTCAGGGCTCGGGCACTGTCCCTGAGCCTCTTTGTGCTCAAGGCTAGCATTCTACCACTTGAGCTGCAAGCCACTTCTGGGAGTCACAGAGACTTTTCTGCTTCAGCTGGCTTCAAACTGATCCTCCAATCTCAGCCTCCTGAATAGCTAGTAATACAGGCAGGAGCCACCAGCACCCCACTTTTTAGTGTATTTTTATGGCTCAATTTCAATTCAGATGATCAGTTTTCATGAGAAGTTATCTGTATTTTGATTTCCACAAGTTTTCAAGTTGAAAAAGTCGATTTCTATAGTCCAGTTGTCTCAAAGGTACAAGCTTTCCAGTTGCTGAGAGAAGTATTACAAATGTAAATTATATTAAATAAAGAATTGGATTTATCTGTTCACCAGCCACATTTCAGCGGCTCTGAAGCCACACGTGGTAAGTGATACTGCACTGAATGAAGGACCAATGAGGGCTCTTAGGGATGAGAGGAGCGAGCATGACAGGACATTCATTGCGAGTTATCATACAGAAAATGTTCTACCATTTCAACAGGCTTTTGTTGGTGGTTAGCTCCTCTTTAAGGACCATCCCGCTAGCATCTCCCAGTAATACTGGAATCCATGATACTGTGGTGTTATGGTGGTACTGCTGTGTATGTAATATGAGACATCAAAGCTAATGTGTAGGATTACCTTATGCACGGTTATCCTGTCCTTTTCAAGAAAGAAGCAACAGAGACCCAAGACGATAGGGCTAATGAATGGTGAACTTTAGTAGACTTTGTTTTAAATCTAACACTACATGAGGTTCGATCCTGTGTTCTCCTTCTGTGGAAGGCTGATTTTCACTAGTTGTTGTAGTATTACAATCTTCCTTTATGACTTCAGTCCAACATCACTGTCCTCTGTTTTCCAAATGCCATTGTCTTTATCTCTCCAGGGCTCACCAGACTTATCACTATTCGCTCACGCCAGGTGTTGTGCCGGTCCCAGCAAACACCTGTAGGTCTCTAATCAGAGTAAGGCCAGTATAATTACGCTGTTAAGTTTTAAACCCTTTATGACACGTTTTTGAAATCCCACACCTGACTTGTTTCCCCCAATAATGAAGTCAATATCAGCTTAAAAAGTCCTTTATTTAGCCACTTCTTTTAAAAATTATTTTTTATGATCCTTTAGTTGGACAAAGGGGTTTCATTTGAGCTGTGAGTACGATGCATCTTGAGCAATCTCCCCCAACCTCACCCATCCCCTCAGCTGACCTCGGGCCATTTTTCCTTATACACTTCGAATATTTTGCCTGCATTCACCCACCCTTTGACCATTTCTTGTGTGTTGCATTTAAGTTTACGTTGATGAAACAAAAATAGAAGGCACAGGTAGTATTTCATAAGAGTTTTGTATTTTATTCATGAAATAACATATAAAATATTATCAAGTCAGCTCTGACTAGTAATGTATATTTTCATAATTTTAGGGTAATAAGCATTACCTCCTTCAAAGACCTCTACTGATTTTTGTTGATTGCCTTCTGTACCAAGTAGAATTGCAGTTTTTTCTTTTTTCTTTTACTGTTTTTGTCTTTTTCTTTTTTCTATTTTTTCTCTTCAGAGTATTTTTCAGTGACTAAATAAATCTACCCACCATCTACCCATCCATAGATCCACTGATCTACACTTCCACCCACCTACAAGTCCATCCATCCATTAGTCAACTCAGCCATAATTCCACCCATACACTGGTCCACCCATCCCCTGGTCCATCCAGCCATGCATGAATACACATCTATGAAATAGGTCTTTGTTAATCGCTTATTAGGTACAAAACATCAAGGCAGGTGTTGGTGATGGCATTATTAGTGAAGTGAGGGTGGCATCGTTTTTCTACCCTTGTGTAGACATTGCCTTGTCTTCCTCCTTCCCTTCTTCCTTCACCTCTTTTGGTCTACTGAGCTCACCTAGTTACCCTCTACTGACATTCCTTCCAAATGTTCTTATGGTCCTCATAGATGCCCCCAAGCCTCCTTCAGAGGACACCTACCTGAGGTTTGATGAATATGGGAGCTCAGGGCGGCCCAGAAGGTCAGCTGGAAAGTCGCAGAGGGGCCTCAATGTGGAAACCCTCGTGGTGGCAGACAAGAAGATGGTGGAGAAGCATGGCAAGGGAAACGTGACCACGTACATTCTCACAGTCATGAACATGGTAAGCGAGGTGGGCTTGAGCCCTTCCGGGCCCCCTAAGGAAGGGGCCTTCTGGTCCCTCTAAATCATACAACAGGGTTGATGGACTCTGAGATGCAGCCACCTGGTTTTATGGAGGCTGACAATGAATCCTAAGAAATGGATTCGTAAGGTTGTACCTGGTTTGTCAAATTAAAGCCGACACACTTGTCAATGTCTGGTTGATTCTCACCATACATTTTTCCATTTCTTTGAGACTTGATTTTCCTCCTTGTACCAGGTTTCCAGTTTGTTTAAAGATGGGACTATTGGCAGTGACATCAACATCGTTGTGGTGAGCCTCATTCTTCTGGAGCAGGAACCTGTGAGTGGGAATCTTTTGTTTATTTCTCCATTCATTCTGCTGTCTTCCAGCCACGCCATGGAATAGTCATGATAGTTGAAAATCTGAAATTATGTGGATCCCTTTCCTCAAGGCAAGAGCTGTCTAGTTGGACTGTGAAACCAAGAAAATTAACCTACAGCACCACAGAAATCATTGTTTTCACATTAACATAGGCAATACTAATATATGCATTCATGCATGCCAAGACAGTGGCCCACACCTATGAAATGCCTACATAATATAAAGAAAAGATGAAAGATATAAATACTAGGTAGGACTCACAAGGTCATAGAGGAAAGGGGTAGTTGGAATTTGCAAGCTTGGTATACCAGGCCATCCTTGGTAGATGCAGAAGAGTAGGTTGACAATAGATGGGGGGAAAAAGCAGTAGAATGTGCTTGTAATTCTTCTGTGCTATGGAGACTATGCAAGGAATGCTTAATCACCCTTGAATCAGTTCCTGAGAGGTATAAGACATTGGCATGGGGCAAATGACAAAACCAGAACATAGAATAACGTGTCAAATTGCATGCCCCTCACTGTTTTGTAGTGCTTTGATGTTTAAGTTGTATTTTTTGACAACAGAGATCACCAGTCTGAGGGACTGTTTTTATACCCGATGGGGCTTTCTCTCTTCACCTATAACCCTGATAAAGAATTCAAAAAGCAGGGAGACAGAGATAACAGAGAAAATGATCCAATTGCCCAGGTGTGGACAGCTCCAAAGGTTAATGACTTATCAAATTATCCCTGGGATTTTTAGAAAGGGAGGACATGCATCAGTTAGGTGACATTTTTGCCTCTCGTCTCTCCATATATGCACTGCACAAGGCCGTTGAAGCCTACAGCTCCCCAATTCAGTGATGATCAAAGATCTTATCTTAAAACCTTCCCCTTCCCCCCGACTCAATCATTTTGACTGAGCAAACATTTTGAAAAATTATTGTTGTAAGGGTAATCCCTCTCTTGCCTTTTAGAGTCTTATGACTTCATTCACTCAGTGGACATTGTATTGATGGTTGGTTGATGGATTGTAGTGTAGGATGTACCAAACCATTGGCTGGAAATCTCTCAGGAGAGGCAAATAAGTTGTGGCTACTGCCTTGGTTACATACTCTGTTGAAGACATCATCACACATTCATTTATTATCTTCTAAGATTTTATAAAGGTGGTACCTGGTGGTGTGAAGAAAGGTACCTTTAATGGATAGAGGGTTATTGCTGGTAGAAATAGAATTGATTTGTAAAACCATATTACTGAAACATTGTATTTGCTTGAACAATTATGAGCGTTTACCATTTCGTGTTTATGGCTCTGACAAAAATTACACTCTGATTTGCGTGGGTTTCCAATAGGGAGGATTGTTGATCAACCACCATGCAGACCAGTCTCTGAATAGCTTTTGTCAATGGCAGTCTGCCCTCGTGGGAAAGAATGGCAAGAGGCACGATCATGCCATCCTGCTCACAGGCTTTGATATCTGCTCCTGGAAGAATGAGCCATGCGACACTCTAGGTATGGTATGACTAGATCCTTCATGCACACCTACTTGGTAAAAAGCACAGTATGGAAATTTTGTATTAAATGCATAGTGCCTGTGAAGCTCATTGAAAACATAGAGTCACACCCTACTTAATAACAGGGACACATTTGGAGAAGATTACAGAGATGGATGCAACATTCCTAGATGCTATACTCTCATGAGATCACTGTCATATGGACAAGCAACCCACTGTTGATTGAAACATCATTAATGTACATTATATACACTAGTACATGACAACCATGTCTGACTATGGAGTACCCTCATGGTACCCTGGTGAGCGCAGTGTGGAATGGGGAGCTACGTATTCTGATCTCTTCGGTTTTCATTGAGGTGTAAGATGACGCATCATTGTGTAACTAAACAAGTTGTTTCATAAGCATCATTACTATAGAACTGGGATACTGGAGACAAGTTGCTTGATTTTCGTGGTGCTTTGCTGTCCCACTAGGTACCAGGGCTTCCTCAAGGTATTTGGTTTTGAAGGACTCACTTCATCCAAAGTTGCACAGGATACTGAGAGTAATGACTATATATGTTTTTATATTATACCTGTGTTGCATTTTCTATATTCCATTGCATATAACTGGAATTTAGCCTCTCCTCCACCTTTTTTGATGAATTGGTGATTACTTAGGGCTCTGTAAAGAGCCAGAGAGTAAGTATGTTATATTCTGCAGACCATCACTCTGTGGTAATTACTCATCAATTGCATTCGTGCAAAAGCAGCCACAGGCAATGCATAAACAAACGAGCATGGTTGTATTCTACTGCAATGCACTGACAAAACCAGAAAGCAGAAACTAGCAACCGTGGTGCAGATGGATAGGTAAGACAAGGAGCTGAGAAAGTTTACGTGGTTTCCCTTCACCAATCATTTCTTCTCCAACGTACTTTCTAATCCCCTATGGTTTATTAGTGATAAAAGTAGATTGGGCTTTATGTAACATTTTTTAATGCTTTAAAAATTCTCTCTAATGTCTCATGTTATACCTTGGAAGACAAGCCTCTTTTAATTCACTATTAATCACAGTCTTGAATAAGCACAACTGCTTTGGGAATTGCTTCGTGAGAAGGGCTTTTAAAAGTGAACTTTGAAATTCCTATTCTGAGTTTGAGCTGCATAAGGTAATATCTGGTTACCAATGCATTGTTAATGTTTCGAAATGATCTTCTGAGAAAGAGCCAACCAGAGACCAAAGTATAAGGAAAGACTTTGAAAGACAAAAACATCATCAGGAAACCCACAAACTGCTCAGACTTTTAGCAGCATGTTCTAATGCAGGCAAATGAACGATGCATGATTCCTGAAGTTGGGGTTATTGACTGTGCCACCTGAAATGCATTGATTTTCCCTTTCTGGGCCCCAGTTTCCTTATCTGTAACTCTCTACAGGAACACAAACGCATACTAGACATAGAGATAGAGCAGGGCGTGGTGTTTGGCTAGCATCTGAGGCTGCAGTCACCCAGGATAAGGGTCTTCATATTCTGTTTCCCTGAAGATTTTCACATGGGATGGGTGTGGTCAATTCATAAGCATGTACTTAAAGTTCAATGGCTACATTGTACTGCTCTACTGGTTGTAAAGACACAAAACTGAGAAGAAAGACATCCACACCCTATAATATAGATTGACATGGAATCCAGAGTCGGCTGTACTGCTTTTATAACTGCTTCTGGAAGGAGGCGACTTTGGGAACACTTATCACATTGTAGTAGCTGGGAGAAAAATGAGCATTTCACATTCTCTGCTCTAGAGAAAGACCAAGATGTGTGTTTTCTCTTGGAAAATGTATCCGGTGTTAGGACAGTATCACCATGGTTCAGCTAACATGGTGCATTGGAATAGTTAGAATAGTTGGAATAGCTAGCTAGCTGTCTGTCTGTCGTCTGTCTGTCTGTCTGTCTGTCATCCAGGACAAGCAGAGAACCATATACCATTAGTGTTTTCCTGCAAAACAACAACAAATCCATTAAACTAAAACTGTGTGGAAAATTTCGAGGACAACAGAGTGGATTTCATCTGTGCTCCCCCCTCCGGTTGACATTTGAACCCGATCTCTCTACAGGGTTTGCACCCATCAGCGGAATGTGCAGTAAGTATCGAAGTTGTACCATCAATGAAGATACGGGACTTGGCCTGGCTTTCACCATTGCTCACGAGTCAGGGCACAAGTAAGTGGCTCCTTGGTTCACAGCCTTATCTGAAAACTGGCCAAGTGATTCACCAGCATTCCTCTCAAGATTATTATTGATTCAGGTGGGATACATGGGATAAAATTCTTAGAATAATGTCTGGCTGTAAGAAAGGCTCTGTCAAGGCCATCTCGTCAGTGTCTCTGTGTTACAGCATTTCTTGTCTGCACAAGTGGACTGCCTGTTGTTTAAACAACTCTCAGGTCTTCCCCATACTTATTTCCCTTCCTACTACTTCAGTGAAGCTACCTCTCAGCTCATCCTTTACACCAAGGAAACAATCAATAACAGAGACATATAAATCCCCTGAATACAATTACATGTGGTTAAACTTTTGTTGTTGTACATCCTGGGTATTCTTTTAGTCAGTGACATGTACATGAATATTCTTGTAATGGGTATTCATAAATCTCGCTTTCATGAGACTAAAGTTAGAAATGATACTAGAGTTAGCAATGAGAAAAGTTGAGAGTAATAAGATATATTCATTTTGGTAGGCATGTAATTTTGTGTGGAGACAATGACACATAGAACTTTCCAGCATTATTTGAGTAATAGCTGTAGCATTTGAGGAAGCACACCACTTTACACAGTGACTCATTGGATATACCAGTTTAGAAGTGTGTGTGTGTGTGCACACATGCATGCACGCGCACCCACTCACTCATGGGCGTGTGCACGTGCGTGCACACAGGTGCATGTAGTGTATATATAATATGCACATGCAGGTATATTTTATTCAACATGACTTCTATTACATATTCAGAGTATCCAATTCTGACTTAAAAGCAAAGATCACACATTGAACAGCAGTTGATAGCAACTCGTTTTTGTCTGTCTCTTTCTTACAGTGTTAATAACTATCTCTCACCTGGGTTTATTGATTCTCAGTGCATCTCCCCCTTCCCTGCCCCCTGGTTACCCCTTGGCGAATGGGTTCACAGAAGGGTGATCTCTCCCCTCTGCCCAGCTTTGGCATGATTCATGATGGCGAGGGCAACCCCTGCAGGAAGGCAGAAGGCAACATCATGTCTCCTACGTTGACTGGAAACAATGGAGTGTTTGCGTGGTCTTCCTGTAGCCGCCAGTACCTCAAGAAATTCCTCAGGTAAGACAGATGAGAGCAGGTGTGTGCCCAGATCTGGTAGCAGTAACAGGGAATAGTGTTTAATGGATGTAAAAAAAGAAAAGAATAAAGTTTCTTTTGACCTCGCAATAAAACAAAAATAATAAAATTTAATAACAACAACAAAAACATCCTGAATGAATGCAATGATGATCAGATGGTATTATTGTTATTGCTGAAAAATCAAAGGCCTTCTATGGAGTCAAAGCCTCTCCATATATTTAGCCCTGTTTCATTCCCCCAGCAATGCTATTATTCTCTTCATTCTAAAACTTAGGAAGTTGGGTCTTAGACTAATTGCATTGCTTAAGGCATGAGAGCTGGTAAGTTGCAGATTCACATTTAAGTTCATGCTGACCCTAAGATTTGCCTTCATAACTCCATCTCTCTTCTTTGTCTTCCAAAGGTTGCTGCACATATTGCCTTTCTACTATGGGTGGAGAGAGAGAGAAAGGGGGAGGGATGGAGGGAAGGAGGGATAGAGGGAGAGAGAGAGAGAGAGAGCACTGAGGTTATTGATTTACTGAACCTATTTTAATCTCATCAATCCATAGGTCCTAAGAATATTAAAGATACTCTAATAGTGCATATCGTTTTTTTTTAGTAATAAAAAACACGTTCTTGATGGGTCATTTTGCTTAGAAATGGTGACAGGCCAGCTCAGTGTCTAGAAATCATCCAAAGGAGATGTAGCTATAGATAGTCATTTTGATAAGTCAGAACTCTGAGACTTGTATAAGAAGTTAAGTACTACTTGATTCATACTAAACAATGACCATCAAGTTTAATTATGAATGAAGATGTATCCTTGCAGACACGCGTAGATAGAGCATTTGTAATCTGTGTTGCTACACGTGCCTTTCAGCAGACATTAGTGGCATTTCTTCGGGAATTTATATTCTCGATGCATTTATACCACTACATATTATTTGTAAATATTAACAGGATCAGCTAGATGTGTGGGCAAGGCCAATTCAGTATAAGAATGTCTAACCCAACGATGCCCAAAGGGTGATTAAAAACATTGAAAAAAACACTTTTGCTATATAGTAAGCATTACCAGTCAGATATTCTTGTTAGTTTTAAGTTCATGCTTTGAGGGCATAAATTTTTCTTTTCTAACTCATGTGCAATGTATTCAATAAATATGATAAATCAAGATCATCTTGATGTAGAAAAAAATCTCCACCATGCATATATTATAGTTAACTGCTTTAGGGCAACAATAATGGTAACAGCAGCTAACTTTGATTACTGTGCTGTGATAAATGTATTACATTCTCGTTTGATCTGTGAAACAACCCTTATCAAAGTCACTGACAAAAATGAAAGTCTTGGATGTATGATCAATAGGCCCTCTATTTATCTGACCTCCGAAAATTATGTGTAACCACCTTGATACTTAACCTCTTAGTAATACCGTAGTTTAATTATTTAAATAAGTGGAGATAAAGTTTTTTTTTTCTAAGAAGTGAGTCTGTCAAGACTGATTTTCATCTCATCATGTCATAAACATACCTCACCCATCAGTGTATCCCTCCTCCAGATTCTTTCAATAACCTTAATGAAGTTTTTGTTGTAGTTGGTCATGAGGCTCGAACTCAGGGCCTGGGCACTGTCCCTGAGCTTCTTTGCTCAAGGTTAGCACACTGCTACTTTGAGCCACAGCTGTACTTCCTGTTTTCTGGTGGTTCATTGGAGATAAGAGTCTTACAGACTTCCCTGCCTGGGCTGGCTGTGAACTGTGATCCTCAGATCTCAGCCTTCTGAGTACCTTAAAGTTGGTGACGCTTATTTGAGGCAAAGCACATCCTTGACCTGTGCCTCCTCACCTGTAAAAACAAAACAAAACACATCAGGATTTAAAGTGAAGGTGCTCATTGTCTCTGTCTGGGTTGTTGTATAGCTTTAGTGCTTCATCCTTTCCCCAGAGTAGACATGCAATAAAAAGTGGTCAAATGTCATAGGAGATTGTTGAAGGAAATTTCATAGTTTACTGTTCCCATCTCCTGTCCAATCGCAAGACAGGTCCCTTGAATGTCTGGGCCACCCAGTGCCCTGGGACTGTGGCTTATATTATTCTTTCAGATAAGACTCACTTTTGGGAATAAATAAGTATTAGAACTTTAAATTTCTACTTGTTTTCTTTAACTATGTTCTAGTTTTCTTTGTATCACTGTATTCAGAGGGGGGCAGTTTACTTTAAGTGGAGAGATCACAGATGACCTGGTAATTAATAGGGATGTGTTATCCACTCTAGCACACCTCAGGCTGGATGTCTAGTGGATGAACCCAAGCAAACAGGGCAATATAAATATCCGGACAAACTCCCAGGACAGATTTATGATGCCGACACTCAGTGCAAGTGGCAATTCGGAGCCAAAGCCAAGTTATGCAGCCTTGGTTTTGCGAAGGTATGTTTGCTCGTGATGTCCAGCTTGCATTAAGATTCTACAGCCTGTCTGTGTACCTACAGGAAGGATAAACATTTGCTTTGCCGAGGTCAAAGGTGAGAGTCTGGGTTATCTCTAAAATGTCAGTTGTTTGGCATGATGATTCAGTGGCAATTTTACTGTCGATGTGTTATCCAGACCCAGGTTAAATAGCACCCTTAGAAGGAAATTCCTCCCGTCTACACATAGACTTCATCCGCTAGCAGTAAATCTGGGAAGAATAGCTTTTACTTACTTCTCATCACTGATTCTATAGTCTTCACGTTTATAGAAACTTCATCACTAAATGCCTCCATGTGCCTTTTATTTAAAATTGTCATTGGTAACCAATATTTTTGTAGAAATTCAAGGTGTATCTTGAGTGTTCTGGAGTATGATTTTTCTGTTGAGTCCTTTTTCATTCAAGACATGAACAAGAAAAATGGGAAAATGCAAGAATTCACCCTGTAGAAAGGAGAGCTCTCTCACTGCACTTCGTCAAGGATCGTTATCATTGTCAGTATTACCAAAAATTAGGACCATTGTTAAGTTGGCATATTCTCCATATCCAGTGAGAAGTCCTGGGTACCTGAACAGGTCTATAAACATGAAGGTAAATAAACATGAAGGATATAAAACCAGTGATAAGTATAAACTATTCTTCCCAGATTTACTACTAGCAGATGAAGTCTATGGGTACCAGACACGCAATTAGGGAGGTTTGAACTTCCTATCTGCCAGTGTCTTATTACTTGGCGTCCTCCTTTACTACCTCCTCTTTTTCTTCCTCCTCTTTCTCTCCTTCACCACTTCTTCTTTCTCCTCTTCCTCTTCCTCTGTCTCTCCCTATTCCTCTTTTTTACCATTACGCACCACCAGCTCCCACGTTATCAATATCAACTATAGAAACATGCGTAGGTCATATCAGCGCCATCATAATTACCACCACCACCACCACCACCACCACCACCATCCTCTACCACCATTACCATCACCATCTCCACCCGTCATTTCCAGCAGTAAGGGATTTATTTAAGATTTGTTTGACTTGACCTCAAACTTTTAAAAAAATCCCTGAGAAGTTCTTGCCCCTTTTCACTTGGATCTTAGAGAAAGTATTCAGTTTTCCCAAGGCCACAAAACTATTTTAAAGGACAGAATCCAAACAAAAAAGTTTATTCTGCAATGATGAGGAGCTGCTGCTTCTCCATTGAAGACCAGCTTTTCTTGAACTAATACTCAGTCATTAGTAGCAATCTTCATTCATTGTGCAGTATCTCTGCCTTTTTTTCCTACCTAATTGTTTTTGTATTACTCTACTCACTTTCAAAATACAAATCCTGAGAAATAGTATCTGTCAATCATAAGTATGATAAGGGGATATATGTTAAATGCTGAAAGAAAAAGTGTATCCAGTCACATTTCTTGGCATACCTTCCGTGACACATGGGCTTCCCTCTGGCTAATGTTAATGTGTAATATGTGAAAATGAACAGATTCAGGGCTGACTCTAACTTGCCTGTGAAGTTGAGGCTCTTAGGCAGAAGCAAATAGCCATTCACTTTGCTGGAAGAGAGTTGAGTCCTAACATGGCCTCTTCATCACTTTGTTCTAGAAGATTTATTAGTGTCCTCAGTCATCAATCAGGTATTTATTATTCGCTTACTCTGCAGCGAGTGAAGCACTGGTAATGGAGTTACTCTCTTTAGAAATGCAAAGGAAGTTTCTCAAATGACCCTCATTCCTGCAGAATCACACAAAGGTACAGACATTTTGGGGGTGCCTGTTGTGTGTCAGTCCGTGTACAGGGCATAAATAACCATGCTGAAGTTATACGTCATTTTCAAGAACCACACTATACTTTGAAAA
This sequence comes from Dipodomys merriami, assembly GCF_024711535.1. NCBI lineage: Eukaryota > Metazoa > Chordata > Mammalia > Rodentia > Heteromyidae > Dipodomys > Dipodomys merriami. Next base: position 1,774,523 of record NW_027202804.1, read on the forward strand.
GATAGTATCTCTGTCTTGGAGAGGGTCTTTGTAGAGAAAAGGAGCCCAGGGCAATGAAGATTCCACACTAGATGGGGACTAAAATGATGAAAGGCACAGAGAGGAGAATATCTGGAGGATGGGGAGGATAGCTTCAGAAAGAGATGTTTAGCTGGGCATGACGGTGCATGCCTGCAATCCCACAGCACTGAGCGTGTGGGGCTCTATTGACACTGTCTTCAAGAAACCAAAAAACCAAAAAGGAAAGGTGTGTTTAAGATGGCAAGGAGGTGAGGTGGAGAAGGAAGGAAGCATTGGTGCATGGATCCTGAATGTGGATTATTCCCCCACAGCCTGGCTTTTGGCATGCTCATAATTCTACTGCTTGTACCTTTCACCAGAGGCTCTACTCCAAGATCATGCACAGTGCCCTTGTGAGGCTGGGGGGGGGGGGACTTCTGAAGCGATGGAACCTCCTGCATGTCCAGCTTAGCACTGAGAGTACTGAGCTCAATTTGGTGACACAGGAAGTACTTCTTCCACGTCTTCACCAGCCTGTCACTACTTCCTCTTCCTGTCTTTCATTCCTCAGTTTGTTTTATTCCTGCCCCTCCCCGAGACCATGATTCCTAGAAAGGAAGGGTTAGAGCACCAAACAAACTCAAAACAAATTCCCCAAGTACCCTACCCAGCTAACGATGCAGCATTGTCAGTATCACAGGGAACTTGCTAGAAACACAAATACGCTGGTTCTATCTGCACCTATGGAATGGGAAACTTTGAACAGTGGTTGAGAACCACTGAGCTAGACAATCTTCATTGTCACACACACACACACACACACACACACACACACACACACACACTTTAGAATTATATAGACCTGGGTTTAAGGATCTTTTTCTACCACTCCTGAGAGGCCTTTGGCAAATGACTCAGCCTCCCTCAGTGCTAATTAGTGTCTACATAGGTAACTGCTAACAAGAAGATAATCATAGTACTGCAGGGCTTAATTTGGTACAGTTGCACCATTCAACAAATGAGAAGGCTTTCTTCTTGTTCAGACAGCATCATGGCTGTCTTTTCGCCCGTCTGGCTATTCACACTGGCTACCTTGTCAGTGTTGGGGCTGGGGAGAGTGTGTCTGAGGCTGCCCCTATTTTATCCCTCATCTTTCCTCTCTCAGCCTCAAATTTTCTATGTGTTTGGTACACCAAGTGCCATCTTGGTTCTCTTCTGAAGTATTTGTATTATTCAGTGTTTCGTGGCTGCCACAAAATACTTGAGTTGGGGTCCTTGTGAAGAAAGAAAGCTTCTGTAGCTGGTAGTCATGGAGGTTCACGGCCCTGGTTCTGGCCTTTGATGATAGTCTCCTTGGTTGTGTCACAAGAGAGCAGGTGGCAATGGTTGGAGCATTGACCATCATCCGGTAGAGAGACTGAGAGGGCCAGATTCAAGTTCTATTACTGTCATCCTTTGAGAACCAACAAAGACCTAAGAGAAGTATTATACCTTCCAGGACATGTCTTATGTTTCCTAATACCTTCTCCTGAGGCTCCATTCCCATCATTGTCAAAGTAAGACCAAGACCATCAGGCCAAGGGTCCTGTAGCATTTGGAGTGAGTACTCCTGGCTCAGTGGTGAAATTGTATTGTCTTTCCGACGGCCCTAGACATGGAGAGAGTGTTAACAGTACTTCCCTGCTGGTGGTTTTCTTGCACTGGGAAAGACCAGCTGGACCAAGGGACATCTTTTTAGTTGGTCCTGTGACTCAGTAGCTAGCGCAGGTACTCTCATAGAGCAGGGGACTCAGCACAGGTACTGTCCTAGAGCAGATGCTCAGTCACCTTGGCTTAGAGGCTCACTGCGAAAGTTTGAAGCCAAAGAGAATGGTACTTCCATGAAGACGTTTCAATTCCAGTGAGTGTCTGGAACCCATCATTTCCCTTGAACAAGAGTAGAACACTTATGGAACCATAGCTCCTCTGTACATCACCTTTATAGTAACCATTTAAAATTTGTTTTAAAAAAGCATAGACTGTGTATGTCTTTCCTCTTTGGGAGTAAATAGAAACCTCCTACCATCTAATCACACACTCTCCACTGCAATCCACCAACGTATTATATCGTTCTTCATCTTCTATTAACTTTCTTCTTACCCTTGCACTCACCGGATATTGATGGCCACATATGGGTTTCAGATATTTCCTTGCTCAGGGGTATAAACAGTGATCTGTGTGTCCTCTCCTGTGAATGAGTAATCATTGTGCATCCCAGGTAGTGAGTCAGCCATGCATGAGGGCTCCCTCCTTTAAAACACCTTTCTCTGGGCTCCCTCTCACCTTAAGGTGTCACAACCAGGAACTGGTGATGCTGCATTGTCACGGTCTGTGTGCCAATCCCTTGCCTGACCAACGCAGGGCTTCGCAGGGATGTGACATAAGAGCTGCTACTCATCCTCAACCAGTCACTAAGTTTACACTGCTGGTTGGAGCTCACAGTGGGAGGGGGAGGGGCGCTTTTCATTCATCCCTGTTCATTCAAGAATCCAGAGAGACTTCCCCAATAAAGGGTACCTCTGAGCATGCGCACAGCTGGATCTGCTGGTTTTGTGCTACTTGGATTCAGCCCCCACACTTCTTGCCCATGACCTCTAGGTAGAACACCTCAGAAGGAGAACTATCTATGCCAGCACCCTTCTGCCTACACACAGGAAGGAGAAAGTTAACCCTGGGAGACCGTGCCAGACCTATTTGGCCACAGATCACAACCATTCTCCAATGTTTCTTTATCTGTGATAAGGATAAGATCTTGATCTCCATTTGTTTGACTCCAGTGTCTTATTTTATCTACTGTAGAACAGACAGGGGACATTAATTATTGTTCCCCTTGAAGTAAGGAAATGGAAGTTCAACAATCTGCCCAAGATCAGGGGAAAGATAATAGAGAAAGCAAGCAAGCAAGCAAGAAAAAGAAAGAAAGAGAGAGAAAGAAAGAAAGAAAGAAAGAAAGAAAGAAAGAAAGAAAGAAAGAAAGAAAGAAAGAAAGAAAGAAAGAAAGAAAGAAGAAAGAACCTGAATAGGCTTTAGAGGCAAAGTTGTAGCAAAATCTTGCTGATACGTTTTGAATGCCGCTCTTAGAAAATGGAGGAAAGATAGTCATTCTTGTGTATAAAAATAGCTATATCTATTTAGTTTGTATTCTTCAAGCATGTTGTGTGTGTGTATGAGTGTGTGTGTTGTTGATACTTTTGGGATATGTGTTTCTTTCCAGATTTTCTGAAATAAATGTTTTGCTCACATTTATACAACTAGTAAGTAGGAGGGTAGCAGAGGTAATCCTGGGGTTTTGGTAGAGTAGATTCTTGACCATTATAGCCCTACCTCTTAGGTTATCATTGAGAATATAAAATCAGCCCAGTGCCAATCCCTTAATGACAAACATACACAAAAATAAAGGAAAGAAGGGGATCTGATATATAAACAGCTCATTGCAAAAGATGAACAGCAGAGAGTCAATAAATACACGGAAGTGTTATTCATTCTCATCTGTCAGAAATATATAGAATATGTTGCCTAGTGGCATTACCAAATCTTATCAATGATAAAAATGAAACCACTGGAACTCCTGCTTACTGCTAAGCACTGGAAAATAGGGAATTGCATTTCTGAGCAAGTGCTCTACCAATTGACCTATACCCTTAGTCCTTTGTTGTTTTTCCAGACAAGGTACTTGAACGTTTGTCTAGACTGATCACAGACCACGATCTTCCTACTCTCTGGACTAGCTGAGATTACAGATGTGTGCTACCACACTCAGCCTATGTTTTGTTTAAGCATATGAAATTAAATGTACCTTTATCCTCTGTCTTAATCTGACAGAATAAAATTATGTCCACAAAAAAGACTTGTTCAGGAATGTTCTTAGTTACTGCTTGATTCAGAAGAACCAAAAGCAGGAAGCAAACTAAAATGTCCTTCAGAAAGAGAAAGTGAAGAAAATTTCATTGTATTTATTCTGTGAAACTCTATATATCAATAAGAGAAGAACAGCTATTGACATACACAAAAACATAGATAATAAAACCCACATTGAGCAGAATACCAAAGGAAGTCCACTTGGTATAATTCCATTTCTATGAAATTTAAGAAAAAGCATCCCTGATTTCTAGTTACAGGCATCAGAACAGTGATTGCCTCTGTGAAGGTTATTTTTTGTGGGGTGAGATGAGTGTTCTGTCTAAGATTATGGTGGTGTCTTCAGTGGTGTATATATTTTGTCCCAACTTCTATAACCATGTGCTTCAAATGGGTGCCCATTATTGTAGTAAATTATACCCCCTGTAAACTTGATTTAAAAATGATAGCAGTCACGATTCTTGTTGATGGTTACATCTTAATTATTGCTTAGCTTATAATCTTGGGTAGTGAGGTTAAGCATAAGGGGATTGAAACCCAGGCTGAGCAAAAGCTCACCTGCATAAGGCAGGGAAGGGTTTCTTTATCTTGATTGTCAGTTTTCCCATGAGTACACAGGAGATAATACTCTGTCTTCCCCATGGGGTCATTGTGAGGAGCCAGGAAAATAACCAAGGGGAGCCTGGGGAAATAGGATCTATGCTTATTTTTTGTGGGGGGGGTCACATGTTTCATTTCTAATTCTTAAATTGCAGGCTCTTCTGAAGGATTCCAGAGACTTCAAAAAATTATTGATGTAGATGAGTTTTCTCCTTATAGAATTAATCATGCACTTGGCTTACAGGAAATATTGATTGTACTAGGCATTTCTATTCTAAGCTCTTGGGATGCATCAGAGATAAAGTGAACCCATGGACATCCCCCCTCCCTCACCCCCATCCTGCATCATGCCATGATGAAGGGAATGAAGGCCAGGAGCAGAAAACATTGTAACTGAAGCTGTAAATGAAGTCACTAGTAATGGCATAGGATAAAATAATGAGAAGGCTGATTAGGTATTGAAGTTGAGGTGTTAAAGTTTGTGTGTGTGTGTGTGTGTGTGTGTGCGCGCGTGTGTGCACACGCATGCGCGAGCTGGTACTGAGACTTGAACTCAGGATCTCATGGTCCTGATTCAGTTTTTATAGTCAGGGCTGGTACTCCATTTCCAGCTTTTTGCTGTTTCATTGGATTTGTCTGCCAGGGCTGGCTTCAAACCTGGATCCTCAGGTCACAGCTTTCTGAGTGGCTTAGGATTTCAGATGTGAGCTCCTAGTGCCTGGCAGCTGCTACTAGTGCAGCCATGGAGGTAGGGGTGGAATTTAGGCAAAGAGCTGGTGAAGGCAAAGAAGTGTTAGGAGTTCAGATAGGTGGAGAATTAGAACAAGCAGAGACAGGCCCTGGTTTGGAGCAAACTGGAAGTGTTGGCAGATTAGCATATAACCAGGGAGAGCAGAGCAGAGTGAGCTCATATAAGACCAAATTAGAGATAAAAGGGACTTGATGACATATGGCTTGGAGGTGCATTTTCTGTGAGTGAAGTTGTTGGGGGGGGGGTTGTGCAGAGGAGTTGCATGGGTCCAGGCAGAGGAAGAGCTGGTTGACCTGATGTGGGAGGATTTGTCTGTAGAACTTTTCTTCCCTGCCATCCAATATGGTAGACATGACTGTCTCTTTCTCTTTCTTTTATTGTCTTCAAGTACTTGTACAGGGGAGTTGCTGTTTAACAAAGCAGTTGATCAATATCACCTCTTTCAACATTCTCACCCATCCCTTCCCACTCACCCCTTCCCTGTTCTTAATTTTGAATGATTGATCTACATGGAATTCTTGACTACATTTTCTCCACCTCATTTATTCATCCCCCTTTCCCACTGACCTCACCCCACCCCTTTCCAGTACCCGCTTCTTGGTGTTTATTTTCTTGAACTCTGACTTTGCCTTTCCAAGGCATTTTACTACTTAAGTTCTCCCATAGATCTACCTTATTTCACTTAATATATTTCTCTATACTTACATACCACCCAGCATATTTACTTACTTTAAGAACATGAACAATGACTATGGTGACAGGGAAAGTGAATTTTTATTTAGTTTTAGGTCATCTAAATTCCCATTTAACAAGTCACATGTAATGACAGGCTGCCATATTGGAGATCACTGTGTTGAGAATAAACAGGGTAAGGGTGATCAGGTGACAGATTTACTGATGGAATGTGAGAGGAAGACAGGAATCAAAGATGGCTGCAAGATTTGGAGCCTGAATGGCTGGAAGGAAGGATGGAGGTGTCACAAAGTAAGATTGGGGAAATAAGAATGTGGGACAGTCTCTGGGGAGAGCAAGGAGGATTGTGTTTGGATGGTATCTAGTTTGATTTTTGCAAGTCGTTAACTCCTCCAACATGTCAAGTTTTACTTCTTAGGATATAGTGAATATAACCAGAGAACATGCAGCGATGACACAACCAAATACTGACAGCTTCAAGCATCTTTCCTTAAAAATATGGTCTTGTTGGGGGAAAAAAATCATAGCCAGGCAACATGAGACTTTAGGGGCCTCTGTGGTTATTTCTCTTTTTCTCTTAAATGACGACTTCAGGCCAAGTAATTATAGATAAGGAAAAGTTGGTTGAATACGCTTGGAGGAAAGGAAAAAAAAAAAAGGACAAGCTCCCCTCTCTGTTTACTTTGAAAGGAAGCCTTCTCAGAGGGCTTTCATGGTCGCCAAAACATGTAGCTGGCTATAATTACGTTTGACTTCTGTACCTCACCACAGAAGAAATAATACGTTCATCCAGTCTGTCTTATTTCACTCTGGAATTTGTGTGCTTTTTTGTTGTTGTTGTTGTTGTTCGGTTTGGTTTTGCTTGATTTTTCCTGGTCCTCTCTGAGCACTGTGTGCTGACATTCTGTTTTGAATAAAATTTAGAAAAGAAGACTAAGCTCTCCTGTTCTTTGGTCTGTTTTACAGTCATGGTGGCCGCATGGTATGGGTTATGACTCTCCCCTGGCTGTAGGAAGGAATATTATTTAATTCTGAACGCTTCTCCGTGCAAAGGTTGAATTGCTTCAATGGCTGCTTCTCATTCCTTCCGTTGGACCTGGATGGTTCCTTTTTCCACACCAGTTGGTTCTCTTCCAGACAAAAGTGACTCCTTATGGAAGGACAAGCAATGCTACTGCTGATTCCATTTGTGGAGATGCTGTCTCATGATAGTTAAACTTCTTTCACAGGACTACTGTCAGAACCACATTTCCTAAAGGATTAAAAGTGGCAGTGAAGGTGAAGACAGTAATGATGACCATGATAGGTGATTTGGTGGGGAGAGAATTGTGTGAACTATGCAAGTGAATTTACAGATATTACGTATAATTTACATGCATCACAACATCCTTGAGCACCACTCCTGAAATGCTAATTTTATCACTTTTTTTTACCATGAAAACTAAGAAATCAGCCATGAATAGCAATTCAAGGAATTCTATAATATGTCCATGACATGGATTTCAATCAGGATTGCCTTAATTTAGTTTTGGTCTATTCTGCTACACACTGGTTACAATAATCATTAGAAACAATATCCCTTAGATCACAACCAAGTATCTGCTGATAATTGCCACAGCCCAGCTACTGCTGAATTCATGTTCAGTAATTAAGCATGTAGTTTCTAGAGAAACTTTAGCCTTCCACAGTCATTAGAGTGCATTGCCTTGCTACTGCTGACTTCATTTGCCTCCCCAAATAATTTGTCTTATTCCATCCACCCCAGAATATAGAACTGCATACAAAAGCTTTAAATGTTTTCATTTTTGCTTATGTTATCACCCTTACGAGTGTCTGCTTTTCTTTCAGGACATTTGCAAATCACTGTGGTGTCACCGGGTGGGCCACAGGTGTGAGACCAAATTTATGCCTGCAGCCGAAGGGACCGTGTGTGGCTTGAGTATGGTAAACTGCATACTTGCTTGTTTTGGTTTTTCAGTCTCTGGGGAGGTGACAGGGCATAGGATCCAAATGACTTGTGTTGTGACTTAGCATGGAATGCCTTGGCTGCATGTGTTTTCTGTCTTCTCTGGAAAGTTAACCAACATTGCCAGGCACCGGTGTCTCACACCTGTACTCCTAACTACTCAGGGGGCTGAGATCTGAGAATTGCAATTTGAAGCCAGTCTGGGGAAAGACAAATTCAAGGGACTCTTATCAGCAGTTAAGCAGCAAAATTCCAGAAATGGAGGTGTGGGTCAAGTGGTGGAGTTTCAGCCCTGGGAGAGAAAAACTAAGGAAGACTATGAGGTCTTGAGTTCAAGCTCCAATACTGGCATGCATGTGCGTGCGTGTGCTCACACACACACACACACACACACACACACACACACACACACACACACACACACACACACACACACACACACACCACAGCGTCCATCAATGAGGAGTTGAGTTGAAAGTTTGCCGATCTTTACTGTTGGCTATTGGAAAGCAGCATGAATCTGTATAGAAGTAAGTCTTTGGAGTCCTTGCAGGGAGGGACAGGAGACAGTAGAGATACAGAGACGAAGAAAACTCAAACTCCAGGAAACCACAATTCAGTGATGAAACTATGCAGAAGCTAACACTCTCTCTTTTTAAGATTCATCTTCCTTAAGCACTAATTGCTATCCAGGCTCCAATGAATAAAAAAATGAATCCTGCTAGGGACTGAGTATGAACTTAGAGTTTACAATGTGGGGATATGCCAAGGTGGACATTGCAAGTTTGAGTTGAAGTTCCTCAGCTGGATAAGAGAAAGAAGAAATTTTTAGGGAGAGGCCAAAAATAAAGGCAAATCACAGACACACAAGAAGAAATGGGTGAAAACCATGTACTTTGATCCCAAAATACATGTGCAAGGAAAGAGGTGTTTGTATATACTCTCATTGAACACTGTTGGCATAGCCAGGTGCTGGTAGCTCACGCCTGTAATCCTAACTACTTAGAAGGCTGAAATATGAGGATTGTGGTTCAAAGCTAGCCCTGCAAGAAAGTCTTTGGGACTCTTATCTCCAATTTACCACCAGAAAACTGGAAGTGGAGCTGGGGTCCAAAGTGGTAGAGTGCTAGCCTTGAGTGAAATTGCTTAGGGACAGCACCCAGGCCCTGAGTTCAAGTTCCAGGATCAAAAAATAAAAAAGATATTGGTATAAGTCATAGCCATTCAATGGTACTGAATATTAGAAGTAGCCTAAGAGTTATGGATAGATGGTGGTTGGTTCTATCCCTTTGTGCCAACAAAGCAGGCACATATATTGGTTTTACCATTAGAACCAAAACATACAAAATATACATGTTAAGTATGTATATATTGTATATTTAATCCGACATGTAGAATATTATATAATAATAAACACATTTTCAAGCAAGGAAATGATATTAAAAATTAAGATCTGTTGGCCAACAATTTGCCTCAGGCTTGCAGATAGAATGAATCCTAGTGAGGAGCTTTGGCTACTGAGTGAAATTCAGTCTCAGCTACTTATGTGGTTATTTGGGTAGCTATGTGACTCTAAGCAAGTTAGTATTTACTACTTGCTCTCATCTATAAAATGCTTTATCTCCAAAATGCTTTTGGGCTAGATGAGATTCTGCCCCCCATTTTAAGGACACAGAAGCCACTTCTTGGGCTGTAGCTGGTGATAACACTGGCTATTTGCTGGCTCTTGTTTTTGTTTTGTCTCAGCCCAGTAGAGAGAGCCAGTGAATCCTGATGGGGAAGATGTATGCTCATGATAGACAAAAAAAAAATCCTCAAATAACTGACTGCTTTTCCCCTCAAAGTTATCAACAATGTTTTATGATTTCATGCAAATGCTGAATCTGGTGATTAATCCAAGAAGGGGAAAAATTAAAAAACGGAAGAATGGATCAGTACCTGGCAAGAATTTGAAGAAAGGCAGCAATATCTTAACCTTGAGGAAGTGCACTAGCAACAAGACTATGCAAAAAATAGCCATAAAGCCAAATGTGTCACAGGATAGAGTGAAGATATAAAAGTCAAACAATCTCTCCTTAATTTTGTAATTGAACTCCTAACTTCTCAGCAAACCAAAAACAAAAACAACCCTGGCATGGTCCAAACCCACCCCTTTGCGTTGAATTGCAGAGGGTTCTAGGAAACTCTGCAGTTCTGAAGCCACACAGAACTTCCGTACAATAAAAACACCACTGGGGGCAGCTGGGGTCTATGGGAGACAATGTAGCCTCCAAGAAGAGAAGACCAGTAAAGCTTGGTGTCTGTTACACGGGAGAACTAACCCAGGAAAGTTAGAATAAATCTCACCCTCCTCATGCAAATGGTGGGCAAATAAATATCATGTACAGAGATAATCCATTAAAGACACCACAGGAGTTGATTATCATCAAAGGGTCAGACATAGAGACCTTTAATCTCAACAAAAGGGAAATCTGTGTTACTGAATGAGAATGTTTTTTTCAGACTTAAAAATTACTCCATTTCATAAGACAAAAGCATAATGCATAATGTGTGTGTGTGTGTATGTGTGTGTGTGTGTGTGTGTGTGTGTGTGTGTGTACTGATAACGTGCATGTGTACTGATTCTAGGACCTGATCTCCTTTAGCTTTTGCACTCAAGTCTCTACCACTTGACCTACAGCTCCACTTCCAGTTTTAGGTGGTTAATTAGAGATAATAATCTCACAGACTTTCCTGCCCAGGCTGGTTTAGAACCACAGTCCTTAGCTCTCAGCCTCCTGAGTAGTTTAGCACTACAGACCCTAAGCCACCAGTTGACAAAAGCACAATTAGTATCTCTTTATTTGATGTCAAGACCATCATTCATGATGATTGATACTTCAGTTTCTTCCGAACCATTTTCTTTTCCTGGAGTGAAGAATCTGAGTGATTTCTTAAATAACGTCATTTCTAAGGCACCGCAGGCTTCTCTGTTGGTGGGTGTGATCCCTTGGCTGGTGGCTGGCGTCTTCACTGAAAATTTTACACACCTAGCCAGCTCACAGAGTGTGCAGTCTTCAGACTGCTGGTGGGAAAAATCCACCCCTCCGTAGACAGCAGCCTGTACTTGCAGGAGAATAATGAGGAGGACCTTATGTTCCTAAGACCCTGCAAAGACAGACTCCTGTCTATCCAGGCGTCAGTGGGGATCTTTGAGGGCTTCCTGTCACCCAACCCAACCCATTTCTCCTTTTACTGTGCAGATGTTTGCCTCTGCCTGTGTTTTCCCAGCTGGTCTGATGGAAGCATGTCCCATGTTCTTTCCGCAGTGGTGCCGGCAAGGTGAATGCGTGAAGCTTGGGGAGCTGGGGCCCCGACCGGTGCACGGCCAGTGGTCCACCTGGTCGAAGTGGTCAGAATGTTCTCGAACTTGTGGTGGCGGAGTCAAGTATCAGGAGAGGCACTGCAATAACCCCAAGTAAGACCTTCATGGCCTCTGTGACTTTGTGTTTCACACGTGGTTTTCTTCCCTTTGATTAGAGGCGGTCACGGAGGTTTGTTTCTTTTTTTTTTTATACTGTGGATATAAGCATGTCTGGGTGCCGGAGGGGGCATGGTGGGCAGAGCTGAAACACCTCAGAAGAGTTTCTCTGTGAGCGAATAGGATGACCAAGGTATCCACTCACGACCTCCTCTGCGGGCAGATGTGCCAATAAATGCCCAAGCTGTTGCAGGTCTAAGAAATGTGATTGGCCCCAAATGTGCATCTCTCAAACACGTGATCTCGATGAAGGGTGCCGAATGGAGAGCGAAATTTTCTCCTTCTTTGCAGTATTGACAAACCAATTTGAGTTTCTTCCCAGACAAAACAAAACAAAAAAGAACCACAGTGTGGTTCCAATCCGCCTGGGTCAGCTGCGGGTGGTGCGCTCCGGTCAAGGCATTCTACACTCTGTGCAAAGGAAGGGGCATTTCAGGGGCTTGGTTGTGCTCTTCCTCACCTTCCCCATTTGTTGTTGCTGTTCTCAGTATTAGGGCTTGAACTCAGGGCCTTATGCTCTCAGTTTGGCTTGTACCACTCAAGGCTGGTGCTCTACCACTTGGACCACAGTCTAATTTCCAGCCTTTTGCTGGTCAATTGAAGATCAGAGGCTCATGGATTTTTCTACCCAGACTGGCTTTAAACTGAGATCCTTAGATTTCAGCCCACTCAGCTGCTAGCATTGATTACAGATGTGTTTCACCAGGACCAGGCTGACTTATTGAATTTTTGAGTTCAAAACGGTTTAGAGATAATTGGTTTCTTGAGTGCCAGGGACAGACATTCATGTATTTCCTTTACTTTATTCCCCCAAGGGCATTTGTGTGTGTGTGTGTGTGTGTGTGTGTGTGTGTGTGTGTGTGTGTGTGTGTGTGTGCGTGCGTGTGTGTGTGCTGGTCCTGGAGCTTGAACTCAAGACCTGGGCACTGTCCCTGAGCATTTTCCCTAAAAATTGGTGCTCTATCACTTGAGTCATGGCTCTACTTCCAGCTTTTTGGTAGGTAGTTAGAAATAAGAGTCTCATGGTCTTTCTTGCCCAGGCTGGCTTTGAAACATGATCCTCAGATCTCAGCCTCCTGAGTAGCTGGCATGAGCCACCAGTGCCTGGCAGGACAGGATTTTTAAAAAATAAACTCTGTTCAAGAAAATCAATAGTGATGCACTAAAGCATTCTAGAACTTTCCTAAACCACATGCCTGTTTGAGAGTTATTCACTAAGTAGTCTAATGCCACTTATCAAATGGAGTTCAAAGGAAATCCTGTGTCTCCAAAACAGTAATTGAGCTGAATCTGTGGCCCATTTTCCAGCCAGTGTGCAAGTGTGTGCATATATACATGCATTTTTTCCATAGCTCTCTGCGTGGTCCTAATGACCAGGACCCAACCAATCCTGTGTCGTCAGGATGAATCATACAGATGCAAATATGTGGACACCTCATAGAGCTCAAGTAAAGACGAAGGCATGTGCTTAGGCTTTTCCGTCTCTACTTTTTGTGTTTCATCATATTTTACTATACTAAGTGATATGTTGGGAATGTTTTAAATGTTAATTCATATTAATAGTCATGCTTCAAGCTATGGAAAAATGGATCTGAGTTGTAAAACTGGATGGAAAAGTCCAAATATGGGCTGAGCATGGCTCAAATTGTAGAGTATTTCCCTAGTAAGCATGAGTCCCAGTACTGTCAAAAGGAAGGATGGAAGGAAGGAAGAAAGGAAGGAAGGAAAGAGGAAAGGAAGGAAAGAAAAAATAGGAAAAGAAAGGAAGGGAAGGAAGGGAAGAAGGAAAGAAAACAAGCAAAACAACAACAAAGCTCAAATAACTGTCAGTCATTATTTTGGATGAGTTGACTTCATCCCATAGCAGAGAACAAATTCTGCAAGTTCATAAAAGCACACATAGCAGGGCTGGGAAGGTGGCTCAGTGGTAGAGCGCTTGCCTTGCATGCCTGAGGCCCTGGGTTCGATTCCTCAGCACCACATAAGCAAAAAGAAAAAAAGCCAGAAGTGGCGCTGTGGCTCAAGTGGTAGAGCACTAGCCTTGAGCTGAAGAGCTGAGGGACAGCGCTCTGGCCCAGAGTTCAGGCCCCACGACTGGACCTCCCCCCCCCAAAAAAAGCACACATAGCATGCTAATCAGCACAATGTGGATATGTAACACAGAAATATTAAGAACTTCCTGTCTATCAACAATGGCTATGACCTAGCTATGGCTCTATCTTCTTCCCCAGCCATGCATAAGCTAGTTGTCCAGACTGCCCTGATTTTATACATGAGAGATTCCAGCTGGGGAAAGACAGACAATCTTCAAATCCAGAGCTGTCAACCCCTAGAATCATAGCCATGATGCTTACTGACTCTTTTTGTTGTTGGTGGTGTTGGTCATGGGATTTGAACTCTGGGCCTGGGCCCTGTCCCTCAGCTCTTAAGCTCAAGGCTAGCGCTCTACCACTTGAGCCACAGAGCCACTTCTTGACTCTTCCTCTTCCCAAGCAAGTCCCTGCAGCCTTCCTCACTTAAATCTAGGGTGGTTGAGCAAGTAAGGAACTCCAGAGTCCCAGGGTCTGAGTTTGGGCTCTGTTCTGTCTGTCAGTCCTATGACTTTCATTCACAGTTTCCTGAGCTCCTTCTTGCTGCTTTGTCCTTAATCCACAAAATAAGGGGAAGGCTGTGTCCATGAAGAATTCATTCCAAAAAAGAACCCATTTCACTTCCTTAAAGAAGTTGAGTTCAGATGAGGGGTTATTTCTTGACTCATAAGCAGAAAGTCTTAAACTGGGAGTTGGTTTTAAACATGCCTTGTAAAGATGACTAGCCCTGGTCTAGGTTTGCTCTGTGCTTCTCAGATGGTCATTTAAGATGTCTTCAGGGGTTTGATCTCACACCATAGCTGATGCGTGTTGGAGGAGTTGCTCCAGCCTATTTTGAAATAGCATAAAAATCTTCTGGCAGCATGATTCCTTTTCTGTGGAAGTCATCAGAGAAGAGGATTCGAAGTACGCTGAAGATGACTCAGGGCTGTTTTACAGAAGACTTGTGTTTCCTACATAGACAAGGAATTTTAATCACACACATGCATTAACCCCTCAGTCTCCTTTCATGATGCATGTTGGCACGGGTTGTGTCGGTGCTAAGATTGATCCTGTTGCCTCATTTCAACAGTTGGAAAAAGCTACACAAAGGCAGGAATGAAAAGAAGCAATTGCTTTCTGACTAGAGCAGGCTGTCTTGAGTAGTGAGAGGTTGTTTTCAGTATGGCTGGGATCTTTTGGTGATTGTTGTTCTGTACTTGGCTTTCTGGTGTTGGCAGCTTGGAGTCAGCCAGCTCGGATCTGAAGAAGCTTGCCACGAGTTCATAGTTCTTGGCGTTCTGATGAGATTTCTTCTTCTGGGCAGGGAAGCAGGAGGCCACTTGTAGAGGTAACACGTGGTCATGTAGGGCGTGTTTTCCCTTGGAGTCTTGAACCAATGACAGTAAAACTCACCAGGGGCAGCCGATCATCAGTATTAGCTCCAGGACTGACACAGCTAGGGTTGAGAATGTGGCTTCTCCTCTCTGAGCTGACCTTTAACAATGGCAAGTGTGAGGAAAGGTAGAAAGAGATAGCTGGGATGTCAGGAAATGGAAGAAAAACCAGAGAGATGTAGGATGGGTGTTGATGCCAAATCGTAGGGTAGAACAGATGGTACAGAAGTGTACCTGTGGTTCACTGTGGACATGTAAGAGTGTTTAATATTTTAAAAACACCAGAGATTGATTTAACGTGCCAATCCAATGATTGAGCAACAGTAGTGATGGCAGAAGGGTATGTTGAGAAAGATTTAGAAGCAATGTGAAGCTTTTGCCAAGAGGAAAAGATTTCTTGGTTGATCAATTATGTATTCCATGAAAGCCATGTGAAGCTTTGGCCAAAAGATAAAGGGATTTCCTGATTGATTCATTATGTCTGCCTCGGAAGCAAGAAGAGATAAGCAAATCTTAGGCTACCCATTTCTATTCATGCAGTGTTGACCCTCTCTCTCTTTGTTATTAATGTAAGTGATTGATAAGGAGAGGCTTCTGTTGGCTAGCATTAAAGTTCACGAATTTTATTTTTAGGCCTCAGTATGGTGGCAAGTTCTGCCCTGGATCTAACCGTATTTATAAACTGTGCAACATTAACCCTTGTCACGAAAACAGCTTGGATTTTCGAGCCCAGCAGTGTGCAGAATACAACAACAAACCTTTCCGTGGATGGTTCTACCAGTGGAAACCCTACACGAAAGTGGAAGGTAACTGCCTCTGTCAGTGTGTAGAACCGGGGAGATCAATGCCATCCATTCCCCACAGTCATCCTGAGTTAGATACTTGCCAAACCCTGCAGATTTTGTTTCCTTTTCTACAAGACATACCTTGTCTTCATACAAACACAGTTAAGGACTAACTTACACATAGTTGAGCAGAGTTATGGACTTTGGGTCTCTCCCTCTTTCTGACACATCAGAACCGTCACATCATGGCTTGAAGGCCTGTGACATTCCTGCATTTTAAGAATAGGGGAAGGTGTGTGTGCGTAGTGGCATATACCTGTAGTTCCATCACTGGAAGGTTGAGGCAGGCAGATGGTGAGTTTGAAGTCATCCTGGGCTACCTAGCAAGACCCTTTCTGAAAAAGTAAACAAGCAAAGGAAGACTTTATTCATAGATACAGATCATCTGTCCTAGGGTGGTAAACTTTTTTTTTTCCTTCCCGTTTCTTATGGGCAAGTTTATTAATTTGTCTAGGAATCTGTGGGGAGGGGGCGTGGGGGAAACCAAAGCTTCGCAAAGACTTGTTAGTTCCTGGAAATGATGGAAAAGAGGATGCATGTGTCTTCCAGCTCCCTAATTTCATTTGCAAAAATTAGGAGGTATTCAATAAAGCTATTTAAAAAAAATTGTAGTTGACAGAGAGACGTTCAATCCACCCACACGCACATCTACATATTTCAACCATAACAATTTAATTTCCTTCATACTTATTCTATCTTCTATGGAGGGATTTTTATGAAGCATAACTGTTTGCAAACTGTTTACACATTTGCTATAAAACTGTTGTCAGGGATATAGCTCAATGTCGCCTACATAAGGTCTCATGTGAGAATTGTCATCTGGAATTCCTGGCTGAGGAGAACGCTTTCTATTGGAGAAATTGGCCCTGTAACTTCTTTCTGATAACAAGAGCTCTATAAATACATTTTTTCCTCTTCTTTTTCTGTGATACCAGAAACTTCTCAGGGTGTTAATGGTAAAAAAAAATGTGTTTTTAGATTTTAGGAGTCATTTTATTTGCTCTTTCTTTTTGAGCCTGATAGAGATTTTTCCCCATCTGTTTTTTTTTTTTTTTTTGTCTGTCATGGGGGCTGAACTCTGGGCCTGGGCACTGTCCCTCAGCCCTTCAGCTCAAGGCTAGTGCTCTACCACTTGAGCCACAGCACCACTTCCAGCTTTTTTCTGCTTACATGGTGCTGAGGAATCGAACCCAGGGCCTTATGCATGCAAGGTAAGCGCTCTACCACTGAGCCAACTTCCCAGCCTTCCCCATATGTTTTAGAAGTATTATTGATCTCATACGTTTTTCTTTTCCTGAAGTATCTCAAACTTCACCACTCCACATACCTGACTACAGCATCTAAAGTTTCAGTCTGGGAGTGGAAGTGCATATAGGTAATCCCAATGCAAACCTCAGTACCATGGAAAGTAAAATGTCAGTAGAACACAATGGCATCCCTATATTTACGTAATGTTAATGACACATGAAACCTTGAAGGCACAAGGTCCCACAACCCAGCCATCATGTAAATAGTGAATATTGCTAAGGATTGGGAAAAATAACATTCTTTTGTATTAACATTCAGTCAGCTTTATATGCATTGTCAAATGGTATTCTTTGTTATTATTAGTTTTTTTTTAGATTTTATTTTCTTGGTGGCACTGGGAATTGAACCTCGCCTGCTGCTTGCTAGGTAGCTACTCTACCCCTTGAACTATGCCTTTAAAAGCTTCTTTGCTTTGATAATTTTCAAAGTAGGGTTTTATTTTATGCTACAACCAGCCAGAACTGTGATCCTCCTCTCTGTGCTTCACCGTGTTGCTGGGCATGACAGACATGTGCCTCTGTACTCAGCTATTGGTTGAGATGGAGTCTTGAAAACTTTAATGCCCTGTCTGGCCTCAATCCCCAAATAGCTAGGATTATAGGCTTAAGCCACTACACCTGAAGGAATTCATATTTTAATGTTCTTTATGTGCACACCCATGTGTGCACATGTATGTACAAAATTGTGTGTAACCTTGGTTGCTTTGATCATGATAGTTGTTGGGTTTTTTTGGGTCCGGTCGTGGGGCCTGAACTCTGGGCCTGGGCTCTATCCCTCAGCTCTTCAGCTCAAGGCTAGCGCTCTACCACTTGAGCCACAGCACCACTTCCGGCTTTTTTTTCTGCTTATGTGGTGCTGAGGAATCGAACCCAGGGCCTCATGCATGCAAGGCAAGTGCTCTACCACTGAGCCACCTTCCCAGCCCCAAATGATCACGATAGCTTTTGTCCTTACAGTTTCCTCTTGCCCATGGCCTCTCTTGATCTCTTTGCTTCTAGAGGAAGACCGGTGTAAACTCTACTGCAAGGCTGAGAATTTTGAATTCTTTTTTGCAATGTCTGGCAAGGTGAAAGATGGGACTCCCTGCTCCTCACACAAAAACGATGTCTGTATCGATGGGATTTGTGAAGTAAGAGAACATTTTTTTTTGCCTTGGGGTATAGGGTCATGTGTGCACATTCTTAGGTTAAGTGTGTACCACAGGAGTGTGCAAAGAGTCTGCCAGGGTGGTGTGGAGAAAAGGAGCAAATTATTCAACTTGAACAGACATCTCTAAATGTGTCACCTTTTACACAGTTCCTGTCCAAGCAGTGCAATTTCTGCTTCCCAATGCATAGAGCAGAAATGATGGCATTTCCTACTCCATATAGAAGATTTAAGAATGCATGTCATATGCCAGGGGCTCCTAGCTACTGAGTTGGCTGGTATCTGAGAATCACAATTTAGGACCAACCTGTGCAGCAAAGTCTGGGAGATGAAGTCTAATCTCCAGTTAACCAGCAAAATCCAGAAGTGCAAGTGTGGTTCAAGTAGTAGAGTTTAAAAAAAAAAAGCCAAAGGAGAATGCAAGGCCCTGAGTACACACATACACACACACACACACACACACACACCACACACACACACACACACACACACGCACGCACACAAACACATACACACACACACTATAAATAATGACTAATTTCTTGCATTTTTTTTACTAAGGCCATACTCACTGTATTATAGGACTCTCAAAAACATATTTTGAAATACAACACTTTTTCCCAGTTGTTTTTTTCTTTCTCTTTGGAAACTCGTTTCTCGTTCACTTGAATTTCCTTGTGAGGTCCTTTTCGAGGCAGGGTGTTAGGGGTTGAGTGTGTATCGTCCAACGTTTTTATGTCCCAGGCTGAAGCTGGCCTGAGAATCTCACCTGGCATTGGCAGGCGATTGTATATTCCAGTTTTACAGATGTGGAGTCCAGGCCTTAGATGTATGAATGTAACATGTGCAGCCAGGCATCAAGAAGCCTGGAGCCAGTCAATCTTGAGGCTGTGCTTTTACCCATAAGCTGGCTGCCTTCTTTAAATTCCATGAATACAGAAAGCTGTGTGTCAGCAGGTAGAGAGAGCCACTGGCTTCTCTTACCTTTGATTTTCTCACTTTATTTTTTTCTGTTACAGCCTGTGGGATGTGATCATGAACTTGGCTCTAAAGCAGTTGCCGATGCCTGTGGCGTTTGCAAAGGTGATAATTCGACTTGCAAGTTTTACAAGGGCCTGTACCGCAATCAGTATAAAGCGAATGGTAAGCGATACCGCTGTCACGTGGCTGGATGAGTGTGAGTCACACCAAGATGGCACACAAGCATGCCTGCTGCGCGGAGGACAGCTTGCATTTCTTGTTTGTGAACAAGGGAGCCGGGTGTCTTTGAGGAAGTTCTTCAAAGCACTGCGTACCTCCCAAGGATGTTGCATGAATTCCTCCCTACTTTGCAGTTTAAATGCACCCGTCAGGGCTGGGAAGGTGGCTCAGTGGTACAGAGTGCTAGCTTTGAACTGAAGAGCTGAGGGACATCGCCAGGGCCCAGAGTTCAGGCCCCATGACGGACAAAAAAAAATGCACCCTTCAGACTCTTATACTCTCCCCCTCCCCCTCCACCCAGTCAACAAAAATCTTACTCTGAAATACAGAGAGTCCAGGCACACAGTGGAACATGAATATCTGAACGTGGTCCCCTAAACATTTCAAGTAAAATTAAACCCTCAGATCCTCTTTTAAGAATGCTAAACCTGGAGAAATGGCTGTATTTAGGTAAAATGAGCAGATTTTTTTTCCTTCCTTCCTTCCTTCTTTCTTCCCTCCCTCCTTCCCTTTCTCTTTCTCTCTCTCTTTTTTCTTTCTCTTTTTCTTTCTCTCTTTCTTTCTCTCTTTGTTTCTCCTTCCTTCCTTCCTTCCTTCCTTCCTTCCTTCCTTCCTTCCTTCCTTCCTTCCTTCCTTCCTTCCTTCCTTCCTTCCTTCCTTCCTTCCTTCCTTCCTTTGTTTTTAATGCTCCGGATTTATTATCTTTAAGAGTTTGAACAAAGTGGGGTTCTGTTCAGCCCATCAGTGTATGAGTATAGTGCATTTTACCCTTTCATTCTCCCCCATCTTTCCCAACTGCATCCGGCCCCTCAAGTTGCCAAGTTCCATTTTCATATATGTACATTTGTGTGTGTGTGTGTGTGTGTGTGTGTGTGTGTGTGTGTGTGTGTGTATTTGAGGTGTTTGTTGATCTAGAAAAGACGTGAGCCCATGACCATAGGTGCGTGTGTGGTTAGGACACTGGAAATGCCGCCTTTTCTTTCTCTGGTGTTTCTACCAATTAGAAAATGAAACAATGGCTCACTTTTGCCTCGTAGGATAGGAGTGGATGGCAGTTAATGATTCCAAAAGTGTACAAATGGACACCGTCCATCTCCATCCCTTCCTAGCCACTGTCCCCCAATGTTCAGTGTAAAATTACTGTTTCCATACAGAGTATTACCCAGTGGTCATCATTCCAGCGGGGGCCCAAAGCATTGAAATCCAGGAGCTCCAGGTTTCCTCCAGTTATCTGGCCGTTCGCAGCCTCAGTCAAAAGTATTACCTGACTGGGAGCTGGCGCATTGACTGGCCCGGGGAGTTCCCGTTTGCAGGGACCACGTTTGAATATCAGCGCTCCGCCACCCGCCCAGAGAGACTTTACGCAGCGGGACCCACCAACGAGACGCTGGTGTTTGAAGTAAGCTTGACTCACTTTTCAATCCTTCTTACTGGTGTGTGCTATTTGAGCTGGTTCAGAGGACTCCACTCCTTTTAGTTCAATTTGTTCCTGATTAAGCTAACTTTTTTCTTTCTTCTGGCATTACAGTGGTTTCTTTGTGCCAATACTGAGGCTTAAACTTAAGGCCGAAGTGCTTATCCTTTAGCTTTCTTTGTGTGCATGGCTGGTGTTGTAGGGCTTGAACCACAGCTCCACTTTGCTGGTTACTGGGTAGAAGAGTCTCACAGGCCTTATTGATTGAGCTGGCTTTGAACTATGATTCTCAGATCTCAGTCTCCTTACTACTAGGATTATAGGTGTGAGCCACTAGTGCCTGGATAATTACGGAGGTTTAACTCAGTACTTTGCACTTGTGAGGCAATTGCTCACTCAGTTGAGCTACACTTCCATCCCTCAGGGAGAAGGCAGCTCCGTTTTTAGGAAGAGGACAGAAGGCCTCCAAGAGTGTGCATTGATCTCACATTGATTTTCACATTGATTCTTCTCCATTATGCTCGGCTTGTGTGAAGAAAGGATGCTTATTCGATTATTCCAGTTTGTCTCTGTCTCATTTGAGGAGCCAACTACTCCTGTCATAGCTGGCCCAGGAGGCAGAATTATATCCTAGAGGAAATGCTTGCTTGAATATCAGCAGAGTGATAGTCTTGCAAAACCACGATAATTTTATAGGCTATAGGTTCCCCAGAGGTAAGAAGAGACACAAAAGGAAAATACACATGAATGGATAATAATGTCAGAAATAAACACAGCTGCACACATCTCCAAATGGCTGTGTAAGATTGCTATCAGATGTGCATCTCCTTCATGTTGTGCCTCAGAACTCTCTCTTCCTTGAGTTTAATGGCTTTGCAGTCATGGGCCAGTGATGTGCTCCAGTGTTTTCTGAGGGGACAATGACCGTGTTCCCCAAAAGCGTACAAAGCAAGGCTTGCACTTACTCACTTTGAACTTTGGTTTCTTACCTGTGAAGTGAGCAGTGGAAAAGTCATCCTGTCCATCACTCCTCCATGACTGTAACAGAGCGCCAGGACTTGGGGAATGCAGTTCATGTGGAAGAGCACTTGTCTGGAAGTGCAGGTTCCTGAGTTCAATTCCCGGTGCTGCCAGAACAAAAATAAACAGAGCCTGAGACAAGCCACTTATATAGAGAAGCAAGTTTTTATTTTTTGTTGAACTTGGTTTTGGAGGTTCGGATGCGGGTTTGTTGACTCTGGGGCTCTGGGGCCGGTGGTGAGGCAGCAGGCCCTGGCAGGGCTGAGGCAGCAGGCCCTGGCAGGGCTGAGGCAGCAGGTCCTGGCAGGGTTGAGCAGGTCCTGACAGGGCCGAGGCAGCAGGCCCTGGCAGGGCTGAGGCAGCAGGTCCTGGCAGGGTTGAGCAGGTTCTGGCAGGGCTGAGGCAGCAGGTCCTGGCAGGGTCGCACAGTAGAGGGAGCTGCTCACCTCATGGAAGCTAGGAAGTGAAAGTCGGGGAAAGAGGAAGGACAAGGAGGGGCCAGGATCCCAACATAGCTGCAGTGACTCCTTTCCTCCCACTGGGCTCCACATCTACCATCTCCTAATAGCCACCTAGGCCAAGGACCAAGCCTTTAATCTGATGGCCTTCCCAGCACTTACCTCACTGTCTGGCCAGAAAAGTAGGGAATTACAAGGAAAGTTAAAAGACTTCCCTAATGTATACAGTCAAGAACAAGCCAAGGAGACCTAGAGTCCAAATCTTCTCCCTCCAGAACCAGGAAGTCTGCATTCAGCCCAGTCACACTGCTCTTCTCTGCCCTGGTCAAGCAAATGTATGAGTGACACAGCCGCTGTTAGCATCGTGATTGAGACTGCGCTGTGCTGAGACCAGGAGGTCCCTCTGTGCAGGGATTATGTTCCTAAGTTCGATGCTCCAGATGACAAAAAACGTTGAGCCTTAAAGGGGTGTCAGCTATAAGTGGCAGGATTGAGGTTTACACTCGAATCCTTCCCTTGTTGCCCATGATATTACCTAACACTGAAGACGCTGGAAACTCAGCCCCTGAGGAGGGACAGCACAGTGTTTCTGGGCATGGAGCGGCTGTGCTATTCTGTAGGAAGGACAGAAATAAGCACAGGAGAGGGGAACAAAGAGCCGTGAGGACAGTCAACGCTGGCGACGTCACTTCCGGGTAGGAATTCATGTAGACAGAACCTGTCCACCTGTTTTGATCAACACCAGCATAAGTCTGTGGAAGCAGGAGGCCGATCTCAAAATCACACCTGAAGCTCGTTGGGTGGTCTTTGTCTCCTTTCTGTCTTAGGTATATCGACTAACCGATCTCAGATTCTTGGTCCTTCTTGGTGCCCTTCTTGGTGCTGAGGGAGGGACATACTGTTTTCCCCTGGGATGCTTACAGTGTGCCATGTCCTCTGTCTTTTTTTGCAAGGTGTTTTGGTTCAGATGTGTAATTTTTTTTTAAGCAATTTTCAGCCAGGCACGGGTGGCCCATGCCTACAGTCCTAGCTACTCAGGAGGCAGATGCAAAGCAGAAGTGAAAACCAGAAAGTTCCCCTTGTTGTCTGCACTGACCAGACTTGTGGTCAACAAACATTGTTCTGGCAGACAAGGGTGTCATTCCAGCCTTGCACCAACATAGCCTTGTGCTTTGGTTCAGCGAAGTGCAACAATGTGTCTTGTTCAGCTGCATAATTTAGCCCTGACATGAATGAATGGATTTAATCATCCGTTTAACCCAAGCATAAACTAGTTTAATTAATTAATTAATGATTTCTTAATTTTTTAGCAGCAAGTTTTGAGAAATGAAAGCTTGACCTTGGTTCAGGGTGGAGTCTCTAAAATAGACCTGGGACCTCGATCTGTCCCTTTGTAAATGCAGACGGTTCCTTGAGGAAAAACAGTGAATCGGTTAGGAGAAATGTGCTATTTGGACATTCATAGCTTGCTTTAAAAATAGGTTTTTAACTATATATAAGGAGAGCAGAACTATAGCAGTATCTACAGCAATACAAAATGATGGTTTCATCCTGGTAGAGTGAAGTCAGTCTTATTTTCTGTAAGGATGGACGTCCATCCTTCTACTTAAGCTTCCCTTTGCAGTTGGGAATGGGGTGGGAGACATGGACCACCATGCTCAGCGTTGGACATGCTTTCTGGATGAAGTTAAGAGTTCACTCAAAAGTTGCAAATCGGGGCTGGGAAGGTGGCTTAGTGGTAGAGCGCTTGCCTTGCATGCATGAGGCCCTGGGTTCGATTCCTCAGCACCACATAAGCAAAAAGAAAAAAGCTGGAAGTGGTGCTGTGGCTCAAGTGGTAGAGTGCTAGCCTTGAGCTGAAGAGCTGAGAGACAGCGCCCAGGCCCAGAGTTCAGGCCCCACGACCGGAGCCCCCCCCCCCAAAAAAGTTGTAAATCATTGTGTGTGGTGGTAGAACATGCCTAAAATCCCAGCTACCAGAGAGGCAGAAACGGAAGAATCATGGTTCAAGGCTAGCTAGGGCAAAGTTACTATGAGGTCCTAGATGAAAAACTAAAAGCAAAAGTACTGGCTGGAGTCCTGGCTCTGAATCCAAGCCCCAGTACCACAAAGAAAATCACAGCTGTGTTCCAAGGTTAAAAAATAGTCAAATCCAGCAACCTACTATTATGCCTATTTTATTTTTTTTTAAAGAATGTGAGTTTAGTATTTAAATTACTGTTTTCAAGAGAACAACATCAGATTTCTGGTCGGTTTTAATCACATGCTTATATCTTTCCAAAATTGATAGTACACCGTTACTTAAAAAAAAAACCTTGAAATTACAATAAATAATAAATTACATTTTTTCCAAAACTAGAGTATATCTTAATCTCCAAGTGATCCATAGTTTAAGTCTTTATAGGAAGTTAAATAAAGTTCATATGCCTCTCTACACAACAAGTATGAACTGAATGAAAATGAATACTTTGGGAGCCAGAAATATGTTCACTCCAATATAAAAATGTTGAATGTATTTTATAATCCTGTGGGATGCTGGAGTAGAGTGTGTGAGCCTACCAAAATGAAGCATGCAGCTCTTTCCCCTGGAAGTATCATCTCTCAACAAAAGCATTTTCCCTTTTGGCTGTTGAAAATTGCTGCATGTTCCTAAATTCTTATGATTGTGTAAAATTCCAGAGCAAGGCTATGGTGTCAACACACCTCAGGGTCATTCCGTGATGTATTCCATTTTTCTCCTCTTAATATCTCAGCTAATTCCCATCTTCATATATGAACTTGTGGTACATAGTAGGCTGTGATCAAAGTAATTTTTTTCTTCTCTTCATTGGCTATCAGTGTCTGATGACAACAAATTAAACATTGGCTAGGTATCTGTTTGATATAAGTCTTGTGCTAGAGGAATTGCCAGTGATCTCTTTATAGATAGAAATCAGGACACCAGAAATTTGTGCTCTCGGGTGTTTTAAGAATGTAAAGAATGAGTTTGGGTGCATGGATCCCATTCTCCTTAGTGTCATAATGGGTTAGACAGAGAGCTAGCTGGTGATGCCAGTTAATCCTTACTATGTGACTTTGAACAAATTGCTTAAATTGCCCTCACCTTGACTTCTCCATTTGGAAAAAATTTCTTCAGGGTGAATTAGTGACTTCCACTGTGTCCTAGAGCCCTGTCCCCAAACACTGTCAGAGCACCAGAAACTGTGTGTCATCAAATGACAGTTTCTACACAGTTCCTCACGGTTTGTACAGCTGGCATGATATCTAGAACATTGTACATTGAGCACTAAATAAACTAATTAATTAGTAGAATTATAGTGTGAATGAAAGCCAATGATAAAATTCCTTTGTTCATTTAACGAGTCTGGTCTTCTTTCTAGGAGAAAACCTTGTGGGATTTCATTTCCCCAGAGGTATTTGAGGGATCTGTGTGCTTCCTGAGGAGGTTCCTGGGCCCAGGGTGTGAATCACTTACACTTGGGAAGTTGCCAAAGACTCATCGAAATCCAAAAAAGGGAACTGTTTCCCATGGATAGCAGGCTTACTAGATCTTTCCATTGATTTCTGGAATTTTGTAGTACAAGGCAGAGTAATACAACCTTGGGAGTAATTGACTTTTGTCCATTAACCCCAAGAAATAAGTGCCTGGACTGACACCAAACAAAAGTATCTTCTGCTTCTGGTTATTTTTATATGTCAGAGATTTTACACGACATCTTCGTGGGGAGCTCAGAGTTGAAAGTAAATGGGAAACAGACGTTCCCTTTTATCACTAAGTCATGAGCCAATCCAGTTCTACAGTGCAGACTCTTACTACAGGCAGTATTCTCTTTGGAACTTTTTTCTCTGGCTGTTTCCACATTTTGCAGCAGGTGGATGTCCACTTAAACAGTGCTGGCTGGTTGATTTCCTCAATGGTCCAGAAAGATTCCTAAGGGTAATGAAGCATTTGTATGATCATCTTCGGCCGTAAGTGTGTAGGCCGTATTTAAGTCCATCAATCACATTTCTGTTTTGAAAACGATACACATTCAAATGACTAATGTTTCTGCATTACCCCCAAAGGAGATAAGTAGTCATATGCACAGCCCCCAAGGAAAGAAAGGCTATTTTGGCAGTCATAGGTTTTCTGAGATCATAACAGATATGGGTTTTATATAAGTAGATAATTTCCATTTATTTCAATGCATTCTCTACAACACGGGTCTGGCATAAAGACTAAAACATTGCTCATTGAACTCATGAACTTATTAGTCATCTGACGGATTGTTAAAGTGAGCTTATATTTCGATAGTGTCTAGGGGATGGGGCATTATCTGGTTAGGTTTGGGGAATTAAAAGAATAGCTTAAATCTGTGTTCATCTGTACCCCTGAAATAGCTACATTTAGTCTGTTTATGTATGAGGAGGGGGTGGTGGTAGAAGAATTAAATTGTGAAGTGGTAGAAATGTGAAAATGGAGAATCAGAATTGGAATTTGCACATGGCCTTCTTCATCTGATGCAGACATTTGTGCTGGCCTTTGGGAATATGTTTTTCTTTTTCTTTTTTTTTTTAACATTTAGATGTAGGTAATTTAGGTGATACTGGAGTTTTAATTTGGGCCTTGCACTTGCCAGGCGGGCACTACTCAACGTCTTAAGCTACGTCCTCTGCCCTTTTTGATTCTGTTTTTCTTCTTATAGGGTCCCATAAATATACTTGGATAGGTTTGGACCACTGTCATCTATCCACACTTCCTGTGCATTGGGATGACAGAGGTATACCACTGTGGCCAGCTAATAGTTGAGACAAGTTCTCCATTTTCACCTGTGCTAGCACTGAACCATGATCCTCTTGGTCTCCATCTCCCAAGTGACTGTGCCTGTAGGTGTGAAGCACCGGCATTTGGCTAGATGTAGGCAGGTTTTTTTCATGACTGAGGTTTGCACTGGCTAGGTAGGCACTCTACTACTTGGGCTACACCTCCAGCTCTGGATACAGGTGATTCGGTGTCACTGGCTTCATTGTTTAAGCAACATGGAAAAGTCTTATTCCACATACAATTTTAGGAAGCCTTGGCAATAAAACATCACAACACAAATTCCTTTACTTTGTGATTAGTTCAGTTCTTCCTCTTTCTTCCCTCCTTCCCTTCTTTCTTTCCTCTCCTCTCTCTCCCATCAGTTGAACCCAAGGCCTTGCATAGTGTTGGCATCCATCCCTAGCCCTTTACTTTCTTCTGTACTCAGTTTTCTTTGTCTGTCTTTCTGTCACACATACACACACACACACACACACACACACACACACACACTACAACAAAGAGTGAGTCATAGTCTATCAAACCGTGTAGTACTTGGAAGAGAAGCAAAGCAATTTGTGGTGAGAGTTCCAGGTGACTTCAGCGCCGTCTGATACACAGAGCATGATAACACAGACGACTCTTCTGTCATTGAAATATGATCTTCTGTATTATTACAGCACTGCTTTTTTTTAACTTAACAAAGTCTTTCAAACACATGAACAACTCTTTTTTATGTTAAGGATATACGTATCTCTGTTTTTTTTCTTGTCTTTGAGGGGCAAGGGAGGGTATTTGAGTGTCCATCCCTCAGGCACAGCACACGTAGGCTAATCTTGCGGTTGGAAACTCACTGTTGCTTTAGTCATGACAGTAAGTGAGAAATAGATTAACCCCAGGCTAGTTCCAAGACAGGAAAAGACATCTAAAGAAAATTACTATAATAAACAACTTCCTGCACTCTTTTGGCAAGAGGAGATGATGGGGTTGGTGGGGGGGACAGGCCAGGTGGACCAGGCATGGTGATCAATGAGATGACAGCGAGTGAGTGACATGAGCGACTATTAATTACCTCCCGCTCAGCTGCTTCCCTGGGCCCCGCCGGCAGAGTCCTCCCCTGGGTAACAGGTCTGGAATGGGAGAAGATATTCCTCGAGATAAAATCGGAGTGTCGGGGAGGGGACTAAGCAAAGACATGAAATACAAAAGGCCAGGAAGAGGTGGAGAATTAATTTGGAACAGATGACCTCAAACTCAGCCTGAAGAGGCTGGTTCCCCGGCACTTTGCCCAATGGCACATCATTTTTCTGGAAGTCACCATGTGCTGTTTGAAGCAGAGGCCTCTGGTGAATTCAGAGCAAATACTTCTGGGATCGCTTTGGGGAGCACTATTTATTTCTCTTCCCCTCAACTCGGAAGAATGTAGAGGAGTTGAGTGAGTGCCACGGGGGAGATTCGGTGCCTCAGCCCACACCTTGGAAGCTTGCCTTTGAACTTTTGCCTCTCCTGGTCTCCTTGTGAGCATCATCTCCTTGTGATCATTGTCTCCATGTAAGCATTGTCTTCATGTGAGCATTGTCTCCTTGTGAGCATTGTCTCCTTGTGAGCATTGTCTCCTTGTGATCATCGTCTCCTTGTGAGCATCGTCTCCTTGTGAGCATTGTCTCCTTGTGAGCATTGTCTCCATGTGAGCATCGTCTCCATGTGAGCATCGTCTCCTTGTGATCATTGTCTCCTTGTGATCATCATCTCCTTGTGAGATTTGTCTCCATGTGAGCATTGTCTCCTTGTGAGCATCGTCTCCTTGTGAGCATTGCCTCCTTGTGATCATCGTCTCCTTGTGAGCATTGTCTCCTTGTGATCATCATCTCCTTGTGAGATTTGTCTCCATGTGAGCATCATCTCCATGTGAGCATTGTCTCCATGTGAGCATTGTCTCCTTGTGAGCATCATCTCCATGTGAGCATCGTCTCCATGTGAGCATTGTCTCCTTGTGAGCATCATCTCCATGTGAGCATCGTCTCCTTGTGAGCATTGTCTCCTTGTGAGCATTGTCTCCTTGTGAGCATTGTCTCCATGTGAGCATTTTCTCCATGTGAGCATCGTCTCCATGTGAGCATCATCTCCATGTGAGCATCGTCTCCATGTGATCATCGTCTCCATGTGATCATCGTCTCCTTGTGATCATCATTTCCTTGTGATCATCGTCTCCTTGTGAGCATCGTCTCCTTGTGAGATTTGTCTCCATGTGAGCATTGTTTCCTTGTGATCATCGTCTCCTTGTGAGCATTGTCTCCATGTGATCATCGTCTCCTTGTAAGCATTGTCTCCATGTGAGCATTGTCTCCTTGTGAGCATCATCTCCTTGTGAGCATCACTTGCACATCGGACTCTTGCACTCACGTCAGCCATGAGGGGAGCTAGCACTGTTCATCAAGCTTGGAAGCAAAGGAGAAGGGAGAGGAAACTGCCCCAGGAAACTGCCAAGGCCCTGCTCCTCTGAAGCTTACGGCACGTGTGTTGCCATTGGAGATTCAGCAAGCAGGGATCCACCAAAGAAGGCTATTGCATCCCTGTTGCTCAAAGAGCAAGGAAAGAAAGCATTAGGAATATGTATAGGAAAATGGACCAACATGATTTAAGAATCATAGAGGCTTAAGTTAGATATTAGCCCATAAGGTCAAGACAGGAGAGTTCTCAGTTCCGACCCCATGTCACAAAATAAATATTTGAATGTGCTGCTGATCCCAGTGTAGAATATTTTCAGCAGTTAATACTGTTGTTTTTCCTCTTTGGTAGTCTGGGATTTGAACTCAGGGTCTTGTACTTGCTAATAAGCAGGTTCTCTACTGCTGAGCTATCTCTTCTGCCCTGTTTTTTTCACATGTTAGATCGTAATCCTAGACCTCATTTTAGAGCATTCGAGACTGTGAACTGAGAGACATAGTGTTCAGATTTACAGTCAGTCAATATCACAGAGCTGAGTTCACCTCTCACCATCCGTGTCACCTGGGTACTGGGTGACTCTTCTGCATTTTTGAATATTAGTAGCACCTTCGCATAATGTTACTACCAATTTTAAATGCGATCATGCATTTAAACGCAGTGACATCACCACCACCCCAGTGCCCAACCCCCACCCCTTTGTGCTCCCCCATAACCCAGGATAGCAAGCATAATGCTATTGTGCCTCCCACCTGTAGGAGGGAGTCTGGGATACTTTTATGTCGAGGCTGGCCTCTAACTATAATCCCCCAATCTCTGCCTCCCAAGTAACTAGGATATGGGCCTCTGTGCCTGGCCCAGAATGCTCTTCTTTTTTTAAGCAAGCAAATACATTATAGATAAGAACCAAGTTCAGTAAATAGAAAGCCAGTCTTTTGAAACTATAGCAGATTTCCATGAGAAAATGAGGACAACTTCTTTAATTTTTGTTTGTCAAAAAGGACCTTCAATAATAACCAATAAAATAGGGATACAGGTTGACCCATTGCAACAATGAAATGTACAAGATGCTATGTCGAAAAACAAACTACAATTTAGGCGAGGCGGAGAGGAGGGATTGTAGTTGTGGAAATGGGAGGGAAGGGAGGGGAGGGGAAAAACAAAGGAAGAGGCAACAGTGCTTGATAAGAAATGTACTCATTACCATGCTCCTGTGATTGTAACCCCTCTGTATGCTATTTTCACAATAAAAAATGTATTTTAAAAAATAACCAATAATAACAATGACAGCAACAGTACTAATAATAAACCAAAGCCAGTGGGAAGCATTTAAAAGGTTGACCATAACAAAAGTAGAAGTAAAAGAAAAAAAAAGATTTTCCCTCAGTCACTCCACGTGTTCTTTGCTTTTACTTTGGAGTCCCCGGGCAGAAACAGCCTCTCCCCTGCTTCAGAGTGCACGTGGTAGATTCCCACTGTGGCTTCCCCATTTAAGAAGCTGTAAATTTTATTCTGTGAGCCCTCCCCCCACCCAACGCTCTGGGCTTCCGAGTGTGGTGTCTGCACTCAGGTGGCTCGTGTGTTAAAGGTGGACATGAAGGAGTTCTGAGGGTCTGGAAGTACTTTAGGGCTTTGCTTGCCAGCTGTAAAGGAAAGACCTGGTGCCAGTTGGCTGGAAAGCTCCCTGGACTCAATCCAGTTAAGTAGACAGAAACACTGGCGAGCTTTCCAACTTTGTGCGTTGAGCAGCTTGGTTCCACAGCCTAGTGGGCTGCATGGGGTGGCTCAGAAGTGGCATCAAGGTGTGGCCCGCCATGACTGGGCATGTGGGGGTGTTAGTGTTCCCCACCAGGGCTGAGAAAAGCAACAGAGGGCTCTTGACAAGGTCACTGAAAAGGCTTCAAGGTGGATGTGATGTTGGGCGCTGGATGGCTCATGCCTATAATCCTAGCTACTCAGGAGGCTGAGATTTGAGGATCTCAGTTTGAAGCGAGCCCAGGCAGAAAAGTTGGTGAGACTCTTCTCTCCAGCTAACCAGACAGAAGTTGGAAATGGAACTGGGGTGCAAGTGGTAGACCACTAGCCTTGAGAGAAAAAGCTAATGTCCCATGCCCAAGTCCCAAGTTTAAGCCCAGTACTGACACGCACACATACACACACACACACACACACACACACACACTCTCACACTCATACTCACAAATAGATGCCAATGATAGGTATTATTGTTTTGAAATTATGGATTGTCCGAGATATATTCTCCTTTGTTGAAAGAAGTCTTAGCTATGTGGTTGTTTGTACATCTCTCCAAGGCCCAGGTGTTGTCTGCAAGGAAGAGGATGGTGATGGCCATATCTTCCTTCTTCTATTTGGATATACATGAGCCTGTCAAATTGGGAGTGATCATTTCCACCCATATCGAAGGACAGGGCAAAGTCTCTGTTACACCAAAGTGTCATTTAGACTTGGACAATGTTCAAGTTGGGTCTTCAAACTGACCTAAGTGGGAAAATCCTAGGTGGTGGTTTGGGCAGATCTGGTTTCAGGACCGTGGGACCTCCAGAGTTCACGTGGACCCTGGGCTCAGAAGAGTCGATGTTTGTTTCAGTGCTGTGCTAAATTCTTAATAATTTTTCCCCCTTTAAACAAGTAACCTTGAGTTTTCATTTTGTATGGGGACCACAAATCATGTGGCCATTTCCTGGAGATAGAAATTGATTTCCTTGCCAGAATTCAGTCTTCCTTGTTTTCTCTTTTCTTTCTTTTTTTTCCCCCTTCAAAACAAGAGAGAGCCATAGTGATTTCCTTTGCTGCATCCACTATCCACTATTAAGAATGACTGTTTGTTAAGCACACTATAGCAAAAAACAAGGTAATGCTAGTTAGTGTTCTATGCTCCTTTATCATCTTCCTCAATGCAGAGTAAAAGCAAGGGCAGAGAGAGCACTCATTTGTTTTGGAGAAGTAGAAAACAGGTATTATAACCTATAGTAATTAGAATGAGCATACACTCACCTTTCATCTTTTTAGCCCATAATTTTCTTGTCAGCCTACTGCTGTGTGATACGGACAAGAACTCTCAGCCTCCAGGATTCTACTTACAATGTTGCACGTGGATTTATAGCTGTGCAGACATTCGAGTCAAGCCTTGAGTCATTTGGTTTTGTAAAGTCGGGGTGCCTTTATTCACTTGTGCCTTGCCTGGAACTACTGGCATGTTCAAGACATAAATAACACTAGGCTCTCTAGATCCCTGGCTTATAAAACCATAATAGAACACACACGTGCAGTTGCTCTGGGTTTTATGACTTACTAATGTAAGATTTTATATTTCTGCGAACACTTACAGTAAAGAGTGTCATTTTGCTTCTTGCTGGATACATAAATTACTAATTGCCTTACAAATAGGGAAGAGATTGGTTTCACTTTTGCTTTTTTGTGTGTGTGGTCATGAGGGTATGAATTCAGGACCTTGCACTTGATGGGCAGGTAGTCTACCTCTGTGTCATACCCTTAGTCATTTTTGCTCCTGTCATTTTTTCAGATAGGGTCTCAGGATTATTCCTCAGGTTGGCTTGGACTGTGATCCCCCTGTGTAATAAGAGATGATTGCATGAACCCCCATACCTCGCTTTTTGTTTGTTTGTTCATTGGATGGGGTCTTAGGACTTTTTCCCCCATCTTCAGGGGTGGTGATATGTGTGCCTGGGCTGACCTCAAACATTAATCCTCCCAATCTCTGCCTTCCAAGTTGCTGGGGTTATAGGTGTGAGGCACCACCACCAGTCAACCCCCTCATTGCTTGTACAGATTCCATGCCATGCTGGTCAGATCTTTGCGTTTCTGAGGATGTTTCACTTTTGTTTCGGTGATGGGGAAGGTGTTCCCAGGGAGGACATCTGACTGGCAGAGGACCACAAGTGAGTGAGGAGAAAGGGGAACAGAGAAACTTTCCACGGATTTGTTGCTGCTGCGGTGGTTGCTGTGAAGGGCAATGGAGAAATGGCACATGAGTTGGAGGGCCGTGTGGAACTGAGATAAATCTTGAGAGATCTAATACCATCTGATCCCCTACATAGAGAAATCTCAGTCAGGTCAGGAGAGAGGAGACAACTAGAGCAGTGATGTAGTCAAGCATCTGAGGGAAGGTGGAATTTGGCACAGGATGAGGGAGGTGGTCTTAGAGGCCAGGTCAGGATATCCAGGAAAGGAAGGGAGGGGATAGGAAGGGACAGAAGAGGAATGGGGCAAAAAGGAATCTATGGATATAGGCTCACAGGTAGGTTTGGCCCTGGAATATTATTTAAGACTCTTCTTGTTGATAGCATCAATCATTTTTCTAATGGTTGGTTTGAATAGAAGACTGGGGAGAATGACATCTTGATTCTTTTTAATTAGTAGTAATGGACATTTCTCTTAAACCCATCTTGGTCTTCATAGTAATATTTTTCCATGCTGTGCAGTTAAACACCAGCCATGTGCACTGTCAGGTCTGAAATAGATGTGAGAAATGAAAGCAGAATATAGTGAGCGCCCACCCAAAGGTCTGCTACACCAGCCTGAAGCCACCAGAACATGAGCCTGTGGAGCTCGAAGGCCAACAACTAACATCCTTTGGTATTTCCTCTACATTTGCCTTAAAAGTCTATTCTTCTGTGGCAGAGGAAGTCAGGCTGGGGTTTGCATGGTGAGAATGGAATGGTGCTGGGAAGCAGAGAGACACGAGGAAGTGTCTCCTTTGATCGTCTCTGTCTAAATCTGGCAGATGTGGGATGCGGGTCCTGACAGCATAGCCTCATGTCCCCTCCAGGGCTGTTGCCGCCACTCACTCCATCTCTAGTCCATTTCTCCCACATCAGCGTTGTACCCTGCTTGATTACTTCCCCTGGAAGCCGTCTGCATTTCTATTCAACTGAGAAGACAGCAACCCAAAGTACTGCATTGCAGATGCTGCTCGGAGTGCAGGAGAAATCGAGTCAGAGTCCCCTCTCTTCTGTGCAAAACTGCCCTCACCATTCTGTTTGGATTGTGGATGCAACTCTAAAGTATCTGTATTTATTTCAGACCGTGTGAAGACATTAAAAGAAAGGCTTCAGCAATGCCAAATGAGGAAAGCATAAAACTTCTTTTAAAAAACCCATGCAAGCTTTGTTACAGGATTCCCAGAATGGCTGTATGGCTTAGCCACAGAAGTAGGAGAAACAAAGACTAGAGAGACCCTCAGACTTCAAAGACACCTGGGACTTCAGTTTTAGGAAAGGTTTACCTTTGGCAACTGATGAGAACATGACATTTATTCATTTGTAATGGTTTTTTTCCTGTAAGATTGGATTTGGATTGCTGTAAAGGATATGGGGAGAATAGAGGTCTACCTATCCACATTTTTGTTCAGGGAGTTAGCAAAGTATGTATTGTTGCAAAGTGACGTCTGTACCATGGAATGTTAAGAGGTAGATGAAGCTTGGTGTGATGGCTCATGCCTATAATCCCAGCTACTTAGGAGGCAGTGAATGAGGAGGATCACAGGCTGAGGCTTGACTCCACCTCAGTCAAGCTGCGTGCAGTGTCTGGTTCCTCTAATCCCAGACAAGAAGCCTGGGCAGGAGGGTGGATGTGGCTCAGACCCAGCCTAAGTATACCAAAAACAAACAAACATTTTTAAGCGAAGCACCAGTGGCTCATGACTGTAATTCTAGGTACTCAGGAGGCCGAGATCTGAGGATCGGGTTAGAAGCCAGCCTGGGAAGGAAAGTCTGTGAGACTCTTATCTCCATCTAACTGCCAGGAAACTGGAAGTGGCACTGTAGCTCAAAGTGGTAGAGCACTAGCCTGGAGCCAAAGGGCTCAGGGACAGTGCCTGGGTCCTGAGTTCAAGCCCCATGATTGACAAAATAAATAAATAAATATTTTTGTGGCAGTACTGGGGCTAGTACTCAGGGCCTGGGCACTGTCCCTGGGCTTTTATACTCAAGGCTAATTCTCTACCATTCAATCCACAGCTCTACTTCTGGCTTTTTTTCTTTTTTTGGTGGTTAATGGGCATGAGACCCTCACAGACTTTCCTGTCCAGGCTGGCTTTGAACCACAATCCTCAGATCCTAGCCTCCTAAGTAGCTAGGATTTTAGGCATGAGTCACCAGCATCCTTTAAGATAGATTTTACAAGATTTTTAAAAGTGAGCCTGGGTTGTGTCTTAGTGGTAGACTGCCTGTCTAGGATGAGCCATGAGTGCAGACCCCAGACCTACCAAAAATTGTTTTAAAGACTTAGAATATTTCTGGATATGTTTAAACTAATAGCAAAGTGGAAACCATTTGGTGACACCCTAAAGCGCAGTCTGACCTGGAGAAGGTCTGTGGACAGCTGCCACTCTCCAACACTAATTGAGGTGGGATCTCCCAGACAGAGATATGGCCAGGCCTTCTCTATTTTTAACCAGCAGTAGCCTTTCATTGGAGCACAGATGCCAAGTTCTGGTGGTAAAGAGTTTCCACAGGAATCATGGGGTAGGAGAAGACAAGTTATTTATATTCATGTTATTTATATTGAGCTTAAAAGTACATAAAATGAGGAATTAAGAAAAGAGGAAATTTAGAAGAGAATGTCTGCACACATATAAAAAAAGGTAACAGAAGTGTAGAGGTGTTAGAAGTTTCATGTAAGCATGATTGTGTGTGTGTGTGTGTGTGTGTGTGTGTGTGTATGCTGGGGCTTGAACTATGGG
The DNA here is from genome assembly GCF_024711535.1 of Dipodomys merriami. Classification (NCBI taxonomy): domain Eukaryota; kingdom Metazoa; phylum Chordata; class Mammalia; order Rodentia; family Heteromyidae; genus Dipodomys; species Dipodomys merriami. The sequence goes on from NW_027202804.1 coordinate 1,810,759, forward strand.
TTTCAATATCTCACTTTTAGCTTTTTTGCTCAAGGCTGATGCTCTGTGACTTAAGCCACAGTTCTACTTTAGCCTCAAGAACTTTCCTGCCCAGATTAGCTTCCAACCACGATCTTCAGATCTCAGCCTCATGAATAGCTAGGATTACAGGCATGACCTTCTTTGTATGATCTTCTCTCTCATTTTATTTCAATGAGTAGTCAGCTGCTTCAAAAGTTGTTGGAGGAATATTTTGAGAAAAGGACAGAAAAAGCCAGCAGAGTGTATGACACTGGAAAGTGTCCAATAAAATGATTATCTTACCTCAATCATTAGACCTTTTGATATTGGAGTTTTCTAGAACCCTTGTATTTTGAAGAATCAGCTACATGTTTTTTTCTTATGCGATCAGATAAGGCCATTGATAATGCACGCATTCCTTTTAGACTAATTTTCTCTGGAAATTCTATTGGAAACCCATTTTGATTCTGGAGTTGATGCGAGGTAACTCTCAATAAGTGTCCCGTGGTTTTGTTTTGTTTTGTTTTTTGGAGGGGGCAGTAGTGGTAATGAGTGCTACCTGTGTGCTACATTTAAAAAGTTGTGGTTCAGTACACACCACGAAATAGATCCATGTGGATTCACCAGTTGCAGTGCCTGTATGTGTGTGTATGCACGCTCGGGAGTATGCGTGTGGGTTTGTGCACGCGCGCACGTGTGTGTGTGTGTGTGTGTGTGTGTGTGTGATGCAAGGCTCTCAAATCTAAGTTGAGAACTGAAAATAATAATTTCCTCCATGTTAATTTAAACATTTTCTTTATTAATACCCAGCATTGAGATCCTATGCAAATATCAAATTGGATTTTGGTTTTTAGCATTTTTCTACATCACAATTTTTACGCTATGGAGGTACACTTTTTTGATTTATTTCTGATGATTATTTTTTTAATTTTATTTTATTGTAAAGATGCTGTACAGATGGATTACAGTTACATGAGTAAGGCAATGAGTACGTTTCTTGACATGATTTAAAAGATGTGGCAACACTTTAAGTCACCATAAAACAAACTTGGGAGCAATAAGTGAACTGACTTGAAGGTCAAAATGACATGCAAATATCTTCAAAATGTTTAGCGAGATTTCTGTGATTCCAGGGTCTGTCTGACCTGAGGGATGATCTCTCATGGTTATCTCTCACTTTCCAGATACTGATGCAAGGCAAAAATCCAGGGATAGCCTGGAAGTATGCCCTTCCCAAGGCCCTGAATGGAACTCCGCCAGCGACAAAGAAACCCCATCATGCCTGGAGCACTGTGCTCTCTGAGTGCTCTGTCTCCTGCGGTGGAGGTGGGTGATGCCCGGGTTCCTCTTCGGAGGCTATCTCTTCTTCTACCCCAGGTCTCTTTAATACTGTAGGTTAAACAAAGCAAAACAAGGTTAAAAAGCCACGTAAGGATGGCCCTTCATAAGACCTATTTCCATAAAAAGCAAATATTATACTACTTGAGAATTTTCCTATGTAGAAAGAAAGGGATCCTAAAAGGATCAAGTCAACCACAACCAAGGCTCCAAGGTTCACACCTGGAACTTAGGGAAGCAATATAAAATACATTTATTTATGACAATATAAGTTCTGTGAGTTTATTCTCTTTTTATGTCTCTATACCGAGCTCATATACATAGACTGGATGAATGGATGGATTGATATATGAGTGGGTGGGTGGATGAATGGATGGGTGGGTGAGTGGATGGATATGTGGATGAATGGGTGGATACATGGATGGGTGGATGAGTGAGTAGATGGATGGGTAGGTAGATGGATGGATCAACAGATGGATAGGTGAATGGATGGGTGGGTGGATAGGTGGATGGATGGGTGGATGCATGCATGGATGAATGGATAGACTGGAGACTGGCCCTTTGTTTCCTGTTACTTAGACCACCTATTGGTAGTGGGTCTTCCTACTTAGCCTATCCCACAAAGCAAAATGAGATCTAAGATTCTAAGAGAATCAGGATCAGAAACAAATCAAAGACGATGAAGAAATTCTTATGTCTCTAAGGTCCATCTATAGGTGCCCAAACTAATGGACAAAACTATGGTTGCCTTGGTTTTCTTTAAGAAAGTTATAGTTATCCCTATGTTGTTAGAATCCACTTGAACTCTAAGAATCTATACATTAGTATTATTAAAATATAAACTCTATTATCTCAGGGATAACTAGTACTCAAATTAGTTGCAGCTGGATCAGAAGGAAGTATCTTTACAAAATATATAGATTCCATCTGTCAAGTGGAGTATCAGAACACTGGTAAATCCAAAGCAAAAATTGAAAAGAAGATTGAATTACCTAATAATGTTCACTTTGTCACTCCTGCCATCTTTCTAGGTTACGTAAGTGTGAAGGCCATTTGCCTACGTGATCAAAGTACTCACGTCAATTCCTCATTCTGCAATGGAAGAACCAAACCAGCAACTGAGCCCAAAATATGTAATGCTTTCTCCTGCCCGGCCTAGTAAGTCATCTGGAAATGTCTTTCTTTTTGTGTTTTTACCCAAATGTCCTGGTAATGGTGGTGGAGAGTAATGTGCAGTCACTGTCAAGACTTCTTTTATCCAACTCTCAACAGAGACTCCTCTTCCTGGAATTGAACCAAAGAGCTATTGAAATAACACAATCTCATATTAGTTTAATTTGCATGTGGTTATATGCTTAACTTTCATGTCAGTTGTCCAAGAATTTAAAAATCATAATACTGTGCAGACCATGAAACCCCAAATGCAAATTACACAGTAGCAAGACACAAAATAAAAAGAGGTGAAAGCTGAGTGGAGACGCCCCACTGCTGATGGTCCCTGTGGGGAGCTCAGTGGGTTTGTTCTTGGATCGATTTTAGCCACTCCATTGTTTGAATACTAACTTGAAGTATCTTCCCAGCCAACTTGATTCACTTGAGTGATTTATCTTCTGCCAAATATATTTCTATAACTAGACATCCATGCATCCATGAGTGTTTCAGATCATCTTAATAAGTAGTATTTTGTTTATGACAATGTGATCTTATTACACAGTCTTCATTTAAAGAAGAGATGAGATGATCCTACAAAAGTCAAAAACTCCCTGTCTCTTTGTGTGTGTGTGCTGGTCCTGGTGATGGAATTCAGGGCCTGGATGCTGTCCCTGAGCTTTTTTGCTCAAGGCTGGCATTTCTATCACTTGAGCCCCAACTCCACTTCTGGCTTTTTAGTAGTTAATTGGAGTAAGACTCATGGACTTTCCTTCTGGGGCTGGCTTTGAACTGCAGTCCTCAGATCAAAGCCTCCTGAGTAGCTAGGATTACAGGTGTGAGCCACTGGTACCCAGCAAAAGGTACCATTTTTATAGAAAAGTATTGATGCTAGTAATTTTGTAGTATATCTTCTTTACATCTTGTTATGAGATAAAAATAATTATAAAACCATAAGGAATTAGTCTGTGATATTGAGGGTTTTGTTCAATAGTATGGATCATGTATTTTTTAAGAGAACACACATAATTCTAGAACTCATGTGCTCAATTCTCTACATTAAAGGTTTTTAACTTTTACATATCAGGCATGTGGGGGAAATAGAAGAAAAAAAGTATAAGACTAGGGAGGTGACAGACTTAAAACGGTGTGACTAAACACATTTACTGATTTGGCTTTATTTTCCCAAATGATAATATTATCTCTAATTAACACACACACACACACACACACACACACACACACACACACACACACACACACACACACACACACACACACACACACACACACACACACACACACACACACACACACACACCCTGGAAGTAGAGCTATCAAGTGGTAGAGTATCAGCTTGAGTAGAAAAACTAAGGGACATCCCAGAGTTCAAGCCCCAGTACCAGAAGAAAATAATCAAAAATCATTCTTAGACATTGTTACTAGGATTCATACGTGTCTCTTCTAATGTATCTCTTTATGCTGTGTTTTACCTACTATACAACTTCAGTTAATCAAAAGTGGTTACTGAAGCTGTGGCTGACATCTAAGATCCTAGCTACTCAGGTGGCTGAGATCTGAGGATCATAGTTCAAGGACAACCAGGACAAAAAAGTCCATGAGACTCTTTATCTCACAGAAAACACCCAGAAAAAGCCAGAACTGGTGCTGTGACTCAAGTGGTAGAGCACTAGGCTTGAGCACAAAGAGGCTCAGGGACAGCGCCCAGGCCCAGAATTCAAGCCCCAGGACCCAGAGAGAAAAAAAAGTAGTTGAATAACTTTAATGGTTTCCATTGATGAGCATTCAAGTATCTTCCATGACTCAGATGGTAATGAAAAAAAATTGGTAGGGCAATCTTTAAATAAATAACCTGGGATTAGATCTCTAATTCCATCAGCAAATTGTCAGACTCTCCAGAAAACCAGTTGAGAACTGCCCAACTACTTCTAGAAATGCTGTCTGTGAGACTTTCTGCAGACGGACTCCACTCTCCTATAACCACCCACCCCTTCTCCACACCCAGCCTCTTCCATTCACCTCATGATTGTCCTGTTTACTATGTGTTCATCCCAGTTGCAGCACTGGTCAAAAAACACTGTCTTTCATAGTCCATGCATCCAACTCTCCACTGTTTGGTTGGCAAGTCTGGGGAAAGAACGTGGCCCCATTCATTATTCTAACCCTGGGGTGCAGGGACATGCTGGTCCCACAGTGAGGTTCTCAGTACATTTGGCTGAATGAAATGAGTCTCCTCCCCCCAGAGGAGGCAGGAACGTGTTTGTTCGTCCTAGAACTGCACTGTGGTGAACTACACTTCCATGTATCTGGGCCACATTGGCCTATAGAACAACAGTGAGCACACATGGCCCTCTCTGGTTATAAAATAGACCCAACGTTTCCATCAGAGGGCTCACGTCCCATAGCAACTGCTTTAGAAGTGACCACCCGGAAGTCTTGCCTTCATTTGAAAAGCCCTGCTGTTTTCCCCTGAAAGTTGGATGCCAGGAGAATGGAGCGTGTGCAGCAAGTCATGTGCGGGGGGCCAGCAGAGCAGGAAGATCCGATGTGTGCAGAAGCGGCCTTTCCAGGAGGAGGAGGAGGCGGTGCTACACTCCCTCTGCCCAGTGAGCACACCCACGCAGGTCCAAGTCTGCAATAGCCACGCCTGCCCTCCAGAATGGAGCCCGGGGCCCTGGTCGCAGGTAACGTGCAGAGCGTTGGCATCAGCTTCCTGAGAATGAGTTGTTGGCCTGGCCGCAGTTCTTGTGGTTCTTGTGCACCTCAAGGGCTAGGGATCCTTTAGAATCGTTCTCGGTGGTTCAGACGTGAATAGGGCGTGTCTAGGGAAGTATAGCTGGGCAAGGAACTGGTACATAGCTCTGGCTCCCGAATTCTCCAAAAAATAAAAATAAAAATGCAAAGAATGAAGCAGAAAAGGGATATTTGACTGTTGTTTCCGTGGCCGGGCCTGGTCAAAAAAGAAACAAAGTGGAGAGCCAAATGGCAAATTAGCATCTCTGACAAGTTCCTGGTAAGGCGTATTGCCCTGTAATTAGAAGAGGCATAGAACCACCTGCCACTCAGCACTCAGCCTCCCAGTCTTTATGATGGATGCTATGCTGAGAAATCCTCTGCCCCGCCCCCATGAGCACAGCTGGAGAGTTAGGGTGCACCAGCCTTAGGGTGACACAGCTTGTTACAACCATCAGAAGGCTGCCGTGAGGGCTGACCGTGGATCCGGTCCTCTAGGCGGGTCTCCTGGTGCAATTATTGGCAATTTTGCTCAAGTGATGAACAATAATTCTGCAAACAATTCCTTAATAATGGCCTCCAGCATTGGCCCAGATGCTATTCATCTGAATTTGCATGTTTTGCTTTGTCTTTCCTTTCCTCTCCCTCTTCTCAAGTGTTCCAAGACCTGCGGGCGAGGCGTGAGGAGGCGTGAGCTCTTGTGCAAAGGCTCTTCTGCGGAGTCACTCCCTGAGGGCCTGTGCTCCGGCAGCCCCAGGCCCGAGGCGCAGGAGGGCTGCGTGCTGGGACGGTGCCCCAAAAACAACCGGCTCCAGTGGGTGGCCTCTTCGTGGAGCGAGGTACACGCTGTGGGGACACTGCTGGGCTTTGCTTAACCCGTCTCCCTTCAGACTCACGGGGCTCCGTTCTTCTGCACACACGAGGCCCTACCCACTGCGCTTCCTTCCCTCCCCAAACGAGACACGCAGAGTGATGAGAACTCTCTTATAAGAGAGTTCCTGGCTGGCCAGAAACAGATTACAGGGAGAATCATGGGCAGGAGGGGTTCTCCAGCAAGCCTGAGCCTTGAGCTGCAGCAGCCTCACACACAGCGGGGCTGGGAGAAGGTGGTCCTGGCACAGGGCTGTGTGCTCTGAGAAAACTGGGACGTGACCCTCGAGTTACATCACAAGCTATTAGGAGAGGGGGCTAGAAAAGGGTTCTGGCAGCACTGAGGAAGCATGCACACTGTCAATGAGAAGTAGCACTGGCCGGGCCGGCCAGTCTTTCACTTTAAGAGCCAGGGAACTGGATGACGCAGGCCAGGGCAGGTCCTAAGGTGCGTGGTGCAGGAATGCAGACGGGAGTGTTTCAGGAGTGCGGAGAAGCCCTTTGAGTTCTTAAAGCGGTATCTGTGTAGCTTCCGGTGTCCAGGAGGCTAGGAGAGAGGGAAGAGGCCTTCACATCCACGGCTGGCTGGAATTCACGACGGCCAGGTGTACACAGTGACCAGCCAGGTCTCTGCAATTGAGGAACTGAGATGCTGAGAAAAAAAAAATTTACCAAGAAACAATAGGGGAACAGGTGAGGGACAAAGGAGGAGGAACTTCTCTCTGGCCAGCACAGATCTATTCCATCATGGCCCTCAATGAGACACACAGGGCCAGGGGGTGGTTGGCACCTGGCCATGTCTCTCTCTCATTCATTTTCTTTAAAAGGCAACGGACTACCTAGGCAGACTTACTGTGTTTGAAATCTGTATTTGCTGTAGGTATTGACTTTAGGGGAGCCTGGCTCCCATCTTTACAAGGGAGCGGCCAATGGTCATCTGTGTGTGTGGTTGACATCTTGAAGCACACCTGTTTGGCAGATGTACCGTGGAGCCGTGTGCTCCTGACACCTGTTTTCTCCGCTCCCAGTGTTCCACCACCTGTGGTTTGGGTGTGAGGAAGAGAGATCTGAAATGCAGCGAGAAGACCTTGCAGGGGAAACTGGTCGTGTTCCCAGAGAGGAGATGCCGGCATATGAAGAAACCAAACCTGGACATGGAAGAAGCCTGCAACCGACGGGCCTGCCCAGTGTACAGCGTGGCCGCGGCCTGGTATTCATCACCATGGCAACAAGTAGGCACCTGCAGATTGAGGTTAACGTTGAGGAGAGGTGGGGGAAAAGATGGAGGCAGTCTGCCAGACCTTGCTCTTGGCTCCTCGGTGATTCTCCAAACGTAAGGAACAGGAATAACTTCTTCAGCCAGTCGTACTGCCCGTGTGACTGTAGGCAGGCTGTGGGATCTGTTAGCCTTAAGTTTTCACGTCTACAGCATTGAGATAATAACCCCTGGTGGATGACTATTTTTGTTTTTGCTTTTCATGTGAATAATTCTTTTTTTGGGGGGGGGGGGTAAAAGAGGTACTGTATAAAGCAAGCATCTCGTAGCAAGCACGTTCTGCTCAAAAAGTCACCAATTCAGAAAGGCTGCTGATTGATGGGCATGCTTACGTCTGTAGAACATTTCTAGGCCCTCTGTCCTCTGAGGGCTTCTCTGTTCTCTGTGGTGTTTGTTCAACAAAATGAAGACTTCATCTGTCCGGAATAAACTATTGTAACTAATGTAACCAATAATTGATTGACTGGATTTCAAAAGCAAAACAACTATCCATTTATAGGCTGTCCTTTACCTTGATATATCATGACATAAAATTGTCAATCTGACCAATTTGGTTGTTTAAATAATTCCAAAACAGCAGAGATAGCCTTATTCCCTAGTGTTTATTCTCCTCCTCCTCCTTCTCTTTTCTCTTCTTCCTCCTTTCTCCTCTTTCTCCTCCTTTTTCCCTTCTCCTTCTCCTCATTCCTCCTCCTCCTCCTTCTTTTTTATTCTGCTCCTGGGGCTTGAACTTAGGGCCTGGGTGCTGTCCCTGAGCTTCTTTTGCTCAAGGCTAGTGCTTTACCAAGAGCCACAGCTCCACTTCCAGCTTTTTATCTTAATTTTTTATTTTTTGGTAATTTAGTGGTGATGAGAGTCTCATGGACTTTCCTGCCCAGGCTGCCTTTGAATCATGATCCTCAGATCTCAGCCTCCTGAGTAGCTCGGATTACATACTGGTAGCCTGAGCCACGAGTATCCGGCTTGAATCTTTCTTCTTTTTGAGTCACCTAACTGGGAGACACATTTCCCCATAGACTTCCTCATCACCTGCTCCAGGGCAGACCCTCAGCGCCACAGTCCACTCCAGACAATCCATTTAACCAGCAGGCTTCCTGAGAATGTCAGGGACGTGGGCAGTCCTTCCATTTGATGCTGCCGGCCTCAGGAAGAACACCATCCCGCCGTGTTTCTGACGCTGTCTTCCTCCCACAGTGCACGGTAACCTGTGGGGGTGGAATGCAGACCCGATCCGTCCACTGTGTGCTGCAGGGCCGGCCCTCCTCCAGTTGTCTGCTCCACCAGAAGCCTCCGGGACTCCGTGCCTGTAACACAAACTTCTGTCCAGCTCCTGAGAAGAGAGGTAGAGAACCCCAGCTGCCACCAGTCATCTTAGTTATTTGGTGGGGGGGAAGGGTGAGGGGAGATTGCACATGCAGATGGACTCCGTGGCGTTAGAGTCTCTCTGATCCATGCTCCCTGTACCTGTATAAGGTATAAACTCTGGGATAGTCATGGTTAAAGTCAGTTCATTTGCATGGTCCAAGGGCAACATGACTCTTAAAGCCAGGAATTCTGACTTTGGAAATGGGAAATTGCCATTTAAAAACCTTTCCCCTTTAAACTTAAATTATCTGTGTTCGACATAGTGACTCATGGCTGTCACCCTAAGGTAGAGCAAGAAATCCTCAAGGTGTGACCCACTTGCCTCGCAAGTTTGAGGCTGAGTTCAAAACCCAGTATTTACCACCACCACCCCCCAAAAAAAAAATTCTAAACCCTCATGCACAAAGGCTAGGGTTAAGAGGAAATTGCAGCCCCGCCCCTCTGGGCACTACTAGGAAGGGCCAAGCAGAGGGGCCAGTCCTGAAAGTGCCTCCTAGACAGGCGTGAGAGGACACCTGAGAAGCTCATGAGACCCAGGAAGACCGCCAACTCAGTTTCTTGTTCTCCCAGCGTCTGACACCTCCACGTTCTACCTAAAGAATACAACAAAATTACTAGGCTCTCCTTCAATCATCCACTTATGTTTACATTAAACATCCAATTTTCACATATATGGGACTTCTAGAATCATCTGACGGTCTTCTAAGAAGACTTAAACCATCTTAACTTGCAGCTAACAAAACTAGAAAGGACAGGTGATAACTCACCTATCTGCAGAATACAGTGTGTATTTAAACATGCACACAGTGTTGAAATTGAGCCTCCAAACCGGACGTGCAGATTCCCAATAGGTCCAAGAGAACCAGAGCTCCTGGGCCTGCAGACTCAACCTCCAGCCACCCGAAAGCCTTTGTTTAACAGGGGCCTCTTCATGCGCTGCTGAGAGTCTCGTCTTCAATCTCTTGGGCACTCAAGTCAGTTCCCAGGTTATGGATGGTTGATCAGACATTGATCTCCTACTATATGGGATTCCTTTCCTATCACCTGTTTTATTCTCTTGCTATTTAAATTTGTGAACGGTCACATGCCCTTTCTGTACTGTTCATCCTGTCCCCACCTCAATCTTCATCCAGACTCTGTAAAAACCACCACAGAGAGCTGAGCACCAGTGGCTCACGCCTGAATTCCTAGCTACTCAAGATTCTGAGATCTAAGGATCATGGTTCAAAGCCAGCCTGGCCAGGTATTTCCAATAAACCACCAGAAAATCAGAAGTGGCTCTGTGGTTCAAGTGGTAGAGTGCTAGCCTTGAGCTGAAGAGCTGAGGAACAGTGCACAAGCCCAGGGTTCAAACCCCACAACCAACCCCCCCCAAACACACACACACACACACACACACACACACACACACACACACACACACACACACACACACACACACACACACACACACACACACACACACACACACACACACACACACACACACCACAGAGGCATAAGGTTAAGTCGGTGTTTGGTCTATAGGCCACCATCTTAAATGTCCCGAGAACATCGGAGCTCACGTGGTCAATGTGTCTTGTCTTTTCAGATGATCCATCCTGCGTGGATTTCTTCAGCTGGTGTCACCTGGTTCCTCAGCATGGTGTCTGCAACCACAAGTTTTATGGTAAACAGTGCTGCAAGTCCTGCACAAGAAAGAGCTGACCTTGATGTTGACGGCCTCCTCTCCTGCCTAGGAACAGAGACACTTACTGCCTGTCAGTCTCCAGGGAGATCAGCCACCTTCCCAATGGAAGCAAAGCACTGTAAACCAGATGCTGCAGAGTTGGAGAGAGGGAGGAAGGGAGGGGGGGGGAGAGAGAGAGGTTCCTTATTTGATCTCAATAAGCACATGGTACTCTGTGAAGCACTTGACAGTAGGAGGCGATGACAAATCTGACTTTATAAAATAGAAATCAAAGAAATAATGGATGGATTTGCACTGCTCTATGAAAGAAGCGATGAGTCGCACTGAGCTAAGAAGTCAAGTTTGCATTTTGACCAAGTGAGGGACAGGTCTCCCACCCTTGAACTTCAAGTGATTTCATGGCAAAGACACGACCCACAGGTCCTGTAAGACTTCAGGGCAAAGACTTAAGACTTGGATCCATCACAAGTGGGATGGGATTCCTTGTTGAACCATTACTTGGAGTTCACAGTTTGACCAAAACAACAACAAAAACTATGAACACCAAAACCAGGAGTTCTATCAGAAGCCAAATGGTGCTCACAATGATGCTTGCTGCTGGACTGGCAAGTTTCACATTGTTTATTTAGTGTGTGTGTGTGTGTGTGTGTGTGTGTGAGTGCTGCACACGTGCTCATGTGTGTATGTGCGTGTGTTGTTTTATTATTTTGTGTAAAGTATAATCTGCTTACAGAAAGTCTCCAAGACTAAAATTTAACAACTTGAAAAGTGTTCCAAGGAAATAGTCTGAAACAGGACGTCACGAACCATTTAGGATCTCTGTGTAGCTGAAATTCACACTTGGAAAGCAAATATTCATACAAGACAAACACGGATGCCCTCCACATGATAGCAACCCCCCCCAAAAACTTTTACTCCTACTGGAGAAGAACACGTGTGGGGGGGTGTCTCTGGGAATTGGCCTGCTGCTCATCTCTGTTAAAAAATAAATCTAGGAGGTACTAAATGGCAAAATAGCTGTGTTTGAAGGAAAGGAAAGCCATCATTTCTAATGGTCCCTGGGTATTATCAGAGTGCTTGGAAAATTAAAGGCTGCTTGTGGCTTTTTCTTACCAGCTGACAAGTTTAAATTTGCTCTAGGATTTAGTGAACAAGGAAAAAAAAGAAAAAAATGTCGAGAGAAAAACCCACTGTCTGTGTGCAACATTAATATGAATAAATCAAAATATGCCAAGACCTTCCAATGAATTAAGAGTGTTTTCCAGTGTTTTGGGTCACCACCCGCAGCCAGCTGTTGATAGACATTAACAAGCTTAAAATTGTTCTCAATTGGAAAAACTCACCACACACTATTTTGCCAGAACCAAAGTAATGTACAAGACTATGTCCTCCTGTCATTTTTTGAGAAGTGGTTTATAAAGGGTGTATTTATATAGTGCTACTCCAGAACCATCCCCCCCCCAGCTCCTTTGATGAATGTAACTCAATTTCACTACTTTAAAAAAAGTCTCAATTCAAATAAGGATTAGCCAACTCAGCACGACCAACTAGACAGTGGCTTGTTAAATTTAGCAAACTCCTTTGTTCCTCTACTTATTGAAATCATGAGTTTTTCAAACCCAGAGGCTGATGTAGAACTTCTCTTAACCTACTTGGCTGGGCCTTTTGTGGCCATTATAGCATGAGAAAAATAAAATCTAATGTCCCACATCACCACCTCTTTGCCCTCTGGAATGACAAGTAACTTGTGTCTTTATATATAATTATCATTTTATTATTTTATGGAAAAATTAATTTATTAATAGCCTATTATGTGTTCTTACTTGCTTCTCTAAGTAAGTGCTATTAATTCTGAGGAAAAATGTTGACTAAAACCATGGATTATAGAGAAAAGTCAAAATATATGTGTAATATTTAATTATTTTATAAGTTTTATAATAAAGTATTCTGTTTCTTTATCTTTCAAACTGGTTAAGTTCTTGAACAAGTTAATGAGAAGCTAGTTATTTCCAAGATAATTGAATTGTATTTGATCAAGAACCACAAGGATTTCATTGGAAAGAGAAAAATATTCAATCATTGATTTTTTTCCTCCTCTTGGCTTCTGATGAAATCTGAACCTTTCAAGTGCTGAGAGGAAATGAATGACATGTTGAAATTCATCTTGCAATATTGTTTTCTACCATCCAACATGAAACATTTATGGAAATCATCTAAGATAAAGCTTCCATCCTTTCTCTTTTCCTACTTGAATTCTGGTCAGATTTTTTGCAATAGCAGAGTGAAGAGAGAGAGAGACAGAGACAGAGAGGGGGGGTCAGAAGAGGTAGATTGAAGGGAAGAAAAAAGTCCCAGCAATTTCTGTCAAGTTTTCTAGAGTAAATCTGAATGTATTGTCTATGCATCTATGACTACATACACGCACACGCACACACAGAGTTCATATGTGTATGTACATACTGATTTTATATAAATGACTGCTCTACAGAAAATAAATTATGGTTAAGAATGGAACAGATGGCAGGTAAGGGTATCTTTTGGGGGAAGTAATAAAATATTAGAAGCACCTCCATTAAGATTAAAGGGGTACCAGGGACTTACATGAATGCTTTATATATGTTGAGTCCACACAGTGTCAGGGAGGTATCATTTCCCTTAGTTTGCAGGGGACGACTCTGTGAAAGAGAAATTACATATTTGGGCAAATGGTCAACTTGTGGTAATATAAAGGCTCAAATCTGGACCCCATTGTTGGGAGTCAGGGGGGCATTCAACCTGTCACTGTGCTAGGTTACCTTGGGAGTCAGAAAGAGAAATAATATGTGCGGAGCTTAGAATTCTACAGTCCTTGAGATGTGAATGGACGTGGGCAATAAGGGATTTAGCAATGATGAATTATGGGCAGAGCTGGGAATTGTAAGATGGGAAATGGGGACTTGGAGATAATAAATTCCCACTAAGTCCCACTTTTCAACAGAGAATACTTGTTGCATGCTTCAGTCTCCAATAACTGCTTCTCCCTGGGATGATAGTCCTTTCCCCCGGAGCTGCTAACTGCAAGTCCATTAGGAGGCAAGGACTTTGAAATTTAGAACCCATGATTGCCAAAGATCATAGGCAAGAAGTTACGTGCTGGTTTTAGCTGATAAAATATAGAAATAGGGATAAGGACCTCAAGTTTTGTCTGCCTTGCCATATCTTTCTCCTAAGAGCTTACTCCCTTGAATACCTAAAGCTGGGGTCTGTCATTGCTGGGATCCTGGTGCTGGTGCCTGTCCAAGTGATGGAGTGGTATTGTCTTCCTGCTCTGCAAACTTCTCACTGATTTACCATCCCCCTAAGTTGACCTTAAGCACACATCGCCTTCTTCTATTCACTTCTTACTGTATCCATTTGAGTAAAACACCATTTGCTATCCAGAAAACCTTGTTGAAAGCACACACTTTTTATGACTCCGTCATGTCTAGCATAAATAGACGAAGCTGGCGTGAAAGTAAGCCTGGTAAATATTAACATGAAGATTTTTCATTTAAATGTTAAAAAGGGAGTCATGATTGGTTTATAAAATTCCTATCGGAAGAACAGAATTCCTCAATGAGAATTACTGAGGGGTTTCTAGCCCCCTCCCCTACAATTAAAACCATTCAATTCAGCATCACAAAATTTGTAATACAGTTGGAACTTTCTGTCTATAATATAATCTTGAAGAAAGAGCCACATGTACAACAAGAGAATCTTGAATCCCAGTTCCTATTTCCTCCGTGGAAGGGCAAATTATATCCATGTATCTGTCCTAGGCTGATAGAATTGCCATGTGACTTTGGTTTAACTCATCATTTTTGTGTAGGAAAGGGCATTTATAGACATACCCAGAATGCATTTCCCCAAATGTGTCCAGTTGTTAGTTTCTGCCTGGTGACAAATTACCTTTCCCATTTCTGCCTTATCATCACCAAGACATTTGCAAGATGCCCCTAGCGTTTTCATAACGTAAGCTAATGAGGGACACCACTGGGGTTCGTATTCAGCCATTCAATAAGGTTGAAAACCATTTTATAGAATCATTGAAGTTCAAGGGTTGTTCCTTAGCATTTGAAAGCAACAGACCCTCAGAAACTACATTTGCTGAATAAAGCACCAATGCCAAAACCAAACCTGCACAATTCCGAAGGGTAACTAAAAGCGGAAGAAAAGCCGTCACATCTACCTCCATTCTGTATCTGTCTTTTCCTTCTGCTGTCACCTTGGAAACTGAGGAGAAAAGAGTTGGAGCTGCCCCCACCCCCACTCCCACCTCCTGCCCCAGACAGCAATGTCTTTCTTATGGCTACCGGGTTCCCTGACCACCCTGGGGTGCTGGTCAACCACCCCACACTGGAGACCAGGACAGTTTAATAATCATACACAGCTCTGGCTCCTTACCCCAATTCTCCCTGTATTGAAGACCAAAGCTCAAGGGGACTCCCCTTTGTCTTTTCCCAGATAACTCCATCCTCCCCCGCTCCCTTTATTTTGGCTTGCTGACATTTGGAGATTCCCCAGAGCTGGGCCTCTGGGGAAAAGAAAAGAATGGAATGGAATGGAAAAGAATTATGGGATGCCTATGAACTGGAGGCACTGGACGCCATGTTCCCCCACTTCCTCCTCACCTCCATCCTTGTAGGTGATGCATAGGAAAGCTGGTGTAGGGTGTGAAGAGTGGGCCGTTGGTGGGAGGGCCTCTGCAGAGATCACCTTTGAAGGTGGCCATTCCCACGGGTTGTTCCTACCCACAGGAACAGATGCAGGCTCACTTGCCCTTTGACAACCTTGGCTCCTGCAGCTTGTGCGCAGGAGAGACCAGTGTCCGCACTGGTGCTCACGGAGCACCTGCGCTTCTGCACTTTCTCAGTCCATGCATTAGGGACTGAGTGTCTCTTTTATCTTGGGAAAAAAATGGGGGGGGGATCCTCTTTCGGCTACTTCCTCCACTCCTTCTCTGTCCTTTGGTAGCCCTCCCTTCTCCCCAAAGTTGGATCTAGCTAGGATTACAGGCGTAAGCCACCCAGTGCTCTACCCAGGTTATTTTATTTATGAACACACACACACACACACACACACACACACACACACACACACACACACACGACAGGAGACCCTGTGTGTGCTTTGATTTCTCAATTGTGTTCTCTTTCAGCAAATGTCTTGTTATGACCCCTGTATTTACCCATTTTTGATCACTTGCTGCCTGGCAGGCTGGAGAGCAGGCCGTGTCCCATTTCCTGAGGGATTGTATTTGTTTCTCTGAGTTCTCATTCATTCTGGGAGAGTTTGGCCTGCCTTTCCCTTTTTCCTTTCTAATTTTTGGAGATAGGGTTTCACTGAGTAACCCAGGTTGACCTAGAACTCATGATCCTCCTATCTCAGCCTCCCAAGTGAATTTGCTAAGAGTAGCCACAAATGTGTTTATAGCCATCTTCATTGGTGGGGGGCGGGCGGTGAGGGAAGTGGTTAAATATATATCTGATCAGACTGTGGTTGGAGAGGGTAGAGTGTAGGAAAATCTCCTTTGGTATTACCCTTTTTTATACCCTACACTTTGAAAGAGAAAAAGGGGAGGTATCTTGGGTGTGGAATTTTGGATAGTGTTCTTGTGGATTTTATGAAACATTTTTTTAAACTCTGCTTTGAGTCATCTGATGAAATTTTAATACTTTGCTTATAAAATGTTTCTAGGGCCTACTTAGAAAACCAAGAATAACAAGGTAATGACATGGTAATGTCCCCTCCCCTGGGACTGGCAGTAGGAGAGGGCAGGGTAGGGAGGGTTAAGGATGATACACCATGCTAATGTCTGATGTTAATCATCCAGACTCTGTAACTATGTCAACCTTCAAACAGTCTGGGAGAAAATCGCTAACTTGTCAGATTTTTCACATGAACCAGACTCACACTCAATTCACATAGACAGAGATCAAGGCATTTGCATCCACACAAACTTGAAGTCTGTATCCCAAGTTCCCTTCAAAAACCTAGCTGACATGATTTCTTTGGGACCCTAATTTCTCCACCCACGAATAGGCATTTAATCATTTATTCAACAGCAATTGCATTGGACTATGCAAGGTTGAAGAGAACTCGTTTTCAACCTTCTCACTCTGTCTCCCACCCACCCTTTCCCTTACTTTTCTTAATATTGTAGTATATACCATGAATTCTTGACTGCATTCTTGAAAGGGAGGAAATTTCAAACCATATATTGGATGAGAACTTAATAAACCAGGAAAGGAACAAATAGGTATTTCCCAATAGATGATATACAAAAGGCCAACAGATAAATTAAAAGATATCCAACATTACTAGATCACCACAGAAATAGCCACTACAACCAAAAGGGTCAGCATACTTCCCATTGTAAGAATAGTTAATACCAAAAAGGCCAAACATAGAAAAGGAATCCTTTGTATACTGTTAGTGGGCATGTAAATGAATGAAGACACTATAGAAAAACAGTACTGAATAGCTATTGAAAATATTTAAAAAATAAAATAGAACCATCATAGGATCCAGCTACTCTACTTCTGGGTATACGTCCAAATGGAATGAAACTACTTTGTTAAAAGTTATTCGCCCTCACGTGTCATGGTAGCAGTATTTACAACAGTAAGGAAACAGAATTAGACTTAGCGGCTGCTGCAAAGTAAACAGACATGGAAATATGATCTACTCACACACTAGGGAATCTTATTTAGCCCTAAATCCTGACATAAGCAACAACTTGAAAGAATCCACAGGACATTATGGGTTAAAGTGGAATAAGCCAAACCAAGGAAAAGAAACACTTGATGATTTACAATGCTCAGACACAAAGGAGAAGAGAATAGCCATTTTCTAGCGATAGCTGGGAGGAGGGAGCGAGAAGATATTGGTCCATGTTTCAGATAGAAGAAGAAAGAGTTCTCAAGACTTAAAGTCCAGCCTGGTGACCAGAGTTAACAATACGATAAAACTGGAATTCACTAAGAGGTTAGATTGCAAATATTTTCATCACAAGGGAGGGAGAGGAAGAGGGAAGAGGAGTCAGGAAGGAAGGTTTACAAAGGGGAGAGAAGAGGGGAAAATGGTAACTGAGATAAGTATATTCATTATCTTGAGTGTGGCCACCACATACCAAAATACGTAGTCCCATACCTTAACTACATACAATTCCTCTGTCCGTTATAGTTCGGTATAGCTGGGGGAAAAAAAAGAGGGGGCAGGGAGGAGGTTGTATGGTTCTCTAGCTTTCCAGGAAATAAGCTGATAAACAGCGTCATTCATGGCCTCGAGTTCCTGAGGCCCTGGCTTGTTGGAAGCTCAGCTGCCAGCTTCTTGGCACAGGTGTGCGTCTGAGGGCCTCAAAGGACCCAGCCGGCAGCCCGACTGGACACCAGCTGCCAGCTGCCTCCCTTCCCCAGAGTGGGAAGGAGTTGTTTCCCGTGTGACAGTTAATTAACTCCTGGCTAGGTACACGCTTTCACCTCTTTTCCAGTGTCACCATCTTGCTGGCAGAGCTCGCTGCTGAACTGCGGCCCAGCCTCTCTTAGGAAATGGGAAACCACCTTTGGCTGGGGCTAAGGACTTGTTCTCTCTCCAGACCTATTCACCCAGGTAGTGGTCTCGGCCGGAGGTCAGCCTGGGGCTTTCAATAGATCTTTTGTTTGCACCCCCACCCCCTCCCCGCTTCTGCCAGGTCCGGAAGATATGAAATAGGATTTGAGGCAAGATTTCCTTGCTGCTTCTCTCTGGAAGGCACACTCTGGGTATTGTCTCCTGGCACAAAGAGGCTTTCAGAGTTACCCTGTGTGAAGGATTGCTTTTGAGAGAGAGAGAAAAAAAAAAGATTATGTTTTAGGGTGGAGGTGTATTCTGAAGCCCCCAGTACAAAGTGGCAGGGAGATTGAGCAGCAATCTAGATAATCTTATCAACCCAGATAATTCAGACTTCGGTTTTATTGCCTTTAAAGCAGCCAGAGTCAAATAATCACGAGCTAGTCCCAGACAAAAGCAGGCTGGCATTTACTCAGCTCCAGACACGCAAACGGTGTCTGAGGCACTTGGGATACACTTTTTCTTTTTAAGTCACATGTGAGATCCCTTATTATCACACAGAAAAAAAAAAGATTTAACTGGGGTTAGAACACAGGTCTATTTCAGGCAAGAAGTAAATAAACAAATCTACTTAGGGAGGGGAACTCATTTTTTTTTAATATAAATGAATAATAAGGTATGTTTAGATCATGCCCTGGGTCATCCATTTAGAGTGGTATAAATAGATACCAACTGCTTAAAGAGTCTGGGAAGTAAACACAAGCAGGGATATTGTGGAGGGAAGTCCCACACAGAGAAACAAAGAAGCAAACTTGTTTCCTTTCCTCCTTCCTTTTCCTTCTCTTCTTCCCCCTTCTTCCTTTATTGATGGCTTTGTCCTGGATGTGCCATGGAAACGGAACAGTCGCGGCATGGGAGCTAGAATCCCGAGTTCCCGGATGGGAATGATGTCCCCAGACATCATTAACGGCTAACACAGAGAGAGCAGACTCCGTTAGGGAGATAGCTAGACAGGAGCATCTCCTAATCCTAGGGATGGTTCACTATAAATCTCTGGCCCCAACTACACCACATGTTAGATGAAAAAGACTCAGTCCAATACATCACAGGAAATGCCTGAAGTACTGACCTGAGACTTCAACTAACAACCATGGGAGGTGAGACAGAATGCACATTTTTGAATCTGATGTCATGAATGCCCTGTTAAACTAAAAACTATTTTTCAGAGGATGTAATAGAATGCAGAGCCCTGACAATATAATCCTGATTGCAGCTAGAACATAACCTAAACTTACTTAACAAACCATTAAAAAATAAGGACATATTTCTATGGGAAAAGATGGTCAAGTTATGCTTAGACACACACACACACACACACACACACACACACACACACACACACACACACACACACACACACACACACACACACACACACACACACACACACACACACACACACACGATCCAAAATGTTGGAAGAACCTAAATGTTTAAAGCTAGAGGAGAAACTAATGATGATCCTTTCATACTCAAAAGATGAGATAGGAAATTATCAGGGAAATGTAGATTATAAAAAAAAAAAAGAACCAAGCTGGGCGCCGGTGGCTCACGCCTGTAATCCTAGCTACTCAGGAGGTTAAGATCTGAGGATCTCGGTTCAAAGCCAGCCTGGGCAGGAAAGTCCGTGAGACTCTTATCTCCCATAAACCACTAGAAAACCAGAAGTGGCGCTGTGGCTCAAATGGTAGAGCGTTCGCCTTGAGCTGAAGAGTGCAGGGACAGTGTCCAAGCCCAGAGTTCAAGCCCCACGACCGACCACAATAAAAAAGAAAAAGAAAAAAAAGAACCAAATTGAAAAACTATGATATTGGCAATAAATAATGTTTTCCCAAGCTAAACAGAAGGATGGATAGGATAAAGAGAAGAAGTGATGAACTTCAAGACAGATAACGGAAAATACCCAACTTGGAGACAGATTGTTTGAAGATCATTGAATAAAAGTAGGAAGCTGTGATGAAGGTAGAAATAAAGACTTCCAAAACTCACTGCCATAAAAATCATGACTAGAAATTAGCCAGAGATGACCATCTATCTGGACAGGATGGGGCAGGGAATGCATTCACTTAACAAAAATAAGTGTTCATAGGAACAGTGGATTTTTGGTGTTTTCACTTAGTGTAGTTTGGTCCTCCTCTCTCCAGCAAGATGGCAACTGGAAAACCAGGCAATGGTGATATGAACCATCAGCTAGGTGAGCTCAGAGAGGCCACAGAGAAACATTAAAGGGGACTAGGTCACTTCTTACAATTAAGTGACATGATTATAATTAGGAATTTGTAAGTGTATAGACAGAAGCATGTGATCAAAAGCAAGGTATTGGCAGAAATGGTTTCAGTGTGGATTGTAGCGATTTATTTCCTGCTGGATTTGTCTGCACCCACCTTTATTAGAGTCTGATGAAGGGTGACCCTCTCCCCTTTCTAGACAGCTCTCATTCCCCACTGGTGGATGACTTCTGCTTCTGCTTTAGCAGCTTCAGTGATGGGAAGCCAGCCACCAGCTTGCTAATTTAGAGTCATAGGACTTCCTGATGCTAACAGGCTACTGACATAATTCTGACTCCCACTTAAGACCTGGTAGCTTCATGTGCAGAATTTTTAGGACCCGTATAGACTAGGAAAGTCTGTTCCCTGTCACCAATCTGCTCATTCTCTTGAGATGAGCACCATGTTAATCAATATATCCGTAATAAAATTTTCTAATCTCTAACTCCAGAGACACTAACTGTAGTTGAGCCTCTGTTTTTTTTTTAATTTCTGTGCCCTTCATCTTGTATATGTGTTTATCTGATTTGGGGAGGGGAAGGGAAAGCACAGAAACAATGGAACAAAGGCTGACTAGATACCATGTTGGAAATGAACTATATCACTTGGGGAGGGGAGGGAAGTCTGGAGGGAAAACCTGGGAATGAGGGAGAGGATGACACCATTCAGAAGGAAAAGTACTCATTAGCTGACTTGCGTAACTGTAACCCCTATGTATATCACCTTTACAATAAATTCTTTTTTTAGAAAAAGAAATAGAATGAGAGAGACTTCATGCCTAGTGCTATGTCTCAAGCTGGCTTTATAAAAAATTATTCTAAGAGAAGCTAAACTCACCTCAATCTGCCAGTTATTTGTACCAGATTACAAAAAAAAAAAAAAAAGAGAGAGATCTGAAACAGCATCGGATTGAGAAGATGTTTTTGTAGTCAAGTCCCATGAATATTCCAGAAATGTGCAGACTGTGGTAACTCCTCTGCCAGCCTGCTTTTCTGGCCTGCCTTTCAGTGCTGGAGATGGGGGTTCACTGTTGAAGATCCAGGATGTCTAAAATAAAGATGAGCTCATATTTAATCAAGATTTGGCTTGGTACAAGCCCTAATAGAGAAAGCATAAGAAGCAATTGGGTTTGTGTAAATCCTTCGCCTTTCCAGCCGGGGTTACAACACTTGGCAAGCATTAGTGCCCGTTAAGTGATTTGGATGTCTTCACAGTTGCTTAATCGGTAGGTTCAATCATCTGGGGTTTTAACAACTTTTAATCATTTAGTGTACGATATGATCCCCGCAGATCCTGCCAAGCCAATTTCAAGAGAGAGCAGAAACTGGGTAATGAAGCAAGATTGTGAAACAGAAGGTCACCTTGTGACTTGTTTTTCGTAGGACACTAAAATTGAAGATCCTGTGTATGCTGGTGTTATGTTGATCTTGTTCATGCAGTTGATCTTTCTTTGTACTGTGTTACACAGTACAAGGTATTCAGAAATACACTTTCATTTTATTTTTAATGGACTTAAAAGTTACCCTGCCCCACTTTCAAATCATGGCTTTGTTGGGACATCTTCATTCGATGTGATGAAGATAGTCACCTGAGGCCATGTAGCTCCAAGGCCTTCAGTCCTCAACTCTGCTCCTGAACATTAGGGTACCTAGAGGCCTACCATGCAGCCCAATTTTTTATGGGGGGGGGAATACATCTCGAATGAGTAACCTTTGTTCCTGAGCTCCTTAGTGAGTTGGCTGACACATTATCCTTTCTACATCATGGACTTTCCCTGCCAAATCCCAATGCATGTTGCAGGATTTCCCTGCTGAAGTTTGGTTCCTCCTCTTTTTATCTCTCCAGGGCATTTCCGCTCCACTTCCCACACACAATGGACCCTTAGCACCAACTTCCTCTGGGTAGTGCCTCTCCAAGGATCCAACTGACACTGAAAGTTACTTAAAGCCTCTAAGATTCAACTTCTTCTTTCAAATGGCTGCCATATATATATATATATATATATATATATATATATATATATATATATATATATATACACACATATATAAATATATATGTGTATATATATATATATATATTTATATGTATAGGATCAGAATTTGGAGGGGTTAAATGAGGTAAAATACCCAAAGTGTATTGGCTGATAGTAGATCATAAAAGTTTTTGTATTTCTTCATTCATTCATCATTATGAGACACCTAGAGCCAAGCAAGCCATCGTATGGGGAGTGAAGTCATCCTGGATTTCCTCAAGGGCAGGCATTCTGGGTCTTGTGAGTGTAAATATATGAAATGTAAATGTCAGAGGACGGAGCGGGGGCATTTAGCCTGAAATGGCAAGGAGAGAAGTCACATGGTTTGAGTCTGGGAGAGAGCACATGTGCACCAGGCAAAAACTAGTACTCAGCCTTGTAAAGCACCCTCACACTCAGGAGAACAAGGTAGCAGGATCATGAGTTCAAACCCAGCCTGGGCTACAGAGCCAGACTCTGTCTCAAGAAACACATTTTTAACAGGAGGTTTGCGTCAGAAGCAAGTCTCAAGAACAACAGAGAACTAGGTGGAGTCAAAAACCAAGATTGTTTTCTAAACATCACCTTTATAACCACGATTTCAAAAACTATAGTTCTTAATTTTTTTAAAAAAGAAAAAAGCAAGAGTGTTCAGATGTTAAACAGCGAACAGTATAACACCAACGGCAGTGTAGACAGATCAAGAAGCCTTGCTAGAGATGTTTCTTGCTCTGTTTTAAAGAAAAGGAAACCAAGTAAGACCCACAGTAGCATAGAACACCTAGCCCCAAGTCACCATGTGGAAAGTCCTTGTTACACACAGAGAGACACAGCCTATTCTGCAAGTCTGCTCAGGCCATGTTCACAAGGACAGCACCAAGGTCATTCAGAGAAGCCTGAGCAGACTGTAATTAACCGATCCCCTATGGGAGAGAGGAGGAAACAATCTAAACACCAGCACAGGAGGGGTTTTCTAGGACATATTCTTTGTGCTCAGTAGCTTAGAGATGTTGAGCACACTTTGGAAGAAACAGAAGCCAATGTACACATTCCCAGCGGTTAGTCTATTCCTCCTTACCTCCCCCCACACACCATATTATCAATTATGCTGAAGTGATGCTAAGAACCTGACAGGGCCTCCAAAGGAAAGAAAAAAACTTTAGCCTCCAAAACTGAAGCTGGTCCTTGTGCCTTCCTCTTCAGCCATGGTATCTGGCCCTGTTTTCGGGCTCGCGTCTGGTCTGCATTCCTTTTGTGGATTGAAGTCAAACCTTTGCATACCTTCCATTAGGATTTGTGTCGATGATGTTTCTTTTAATAAAATACTTCAAAAAGGAAGGAAGTATCCAAATGCCTATAATCTAGGTCATTGATCTACTGCATACAGGCTGTCTGACTAGCTGAAACAGCTTTTTATTTTTTTAAGGATGAGGGTGATATCAGTGTGTGCATTCACACATGAGTGGTGATCTTCAGCCCCTTTTTCTAGAGCCACATGGACTCCAATTATCCCCTCACCCTCTGCTCCCATTTCTTAGTTCAAGGAGACCACACAGGAGCAGGCAGCGTCTACAGGAGGCTACGGCGACGAACCGTGGGACTGCCAGACCATAGCAGGCCTCGGGTAAGCATCCATCTAGAAAGAAACCACATCTCACGCTGAGCAAGAACACAGACCTACCCAGCTCAAGTCCCTTCATTTCTGGATGGGGAAATTCCAGGTTTGATGGTAGGGATGGACTTGCTCCAAATCAAGGTCAACTTCACAGCCCAGGCGGAATTAGAATCCAAGCTCTCTGCTTTCCAGCCCATTGCTGTTGTTTGTCTGGCTCAGTGACTCAGAAGGCAATGAAAAGTTCCAAGTGTTTTTCTTTCCACACTGGTGAGAAAAGTAGGATGCAATTTCTTTCAAAGAAAAGGCTGGCCAAGGAGCCGGGAGGTGGGGAGGGGGGAGGAGGTAGTGGCACTGTAAGAATGTTGCAAGGCTGACGCTTTGATTTTGCACATTCTCATTGTCTTTGCACAGTGTTGATGGAGTGCATTTTGCTCACCTGGCTCTGAGTAATGGTAGACCCATCAGCCACTTATGCCACGTGGTTTAGTATCCACCCTCTCTTGCACCTCATGCTGAAATTACATAAAGTAACAGAGTAGAGAGAAAAAAAGAATGTCAGTGGAGCGCTGGTGACTCACATCTGCCTGTCATCCTAGCTATTCAGGAGGCTGAGGATCATGGTTCAAACGCCAGCCTGGACAGCCAAGTCTGTGAAACTCTTACCTCCAATGAACCACCAGAAAACCGGAAATGGTGCTGTGACTCAAATGCTTGCCTTGAGTGAAAGAGCTCAGGGACAGTGCCCAGGCCCAGAGTTCAAGCCCCACGACCAACAAAAAGAAAAACAACAACAAAAAAAGAATATCTATGTTGCAAAAACTCTTGGGACTCGCCTTACCTCACATGTCCTAAAGGACAGTCCACAGGGTAGGGACAGGAGGGTGGAAGGGGTGGCCATGACCAGTGTGCACTGTACTTATAAACTGATTCGTTGGACTGAAATATCTTAGTACAACTACCTGGAGATCATTTTTTACTTTTTTTTTAAAGAGAATAATCCATGGGAAAGAGATTTTGCTGTTGGAAAAGGATACTGTGGTCAAATAGAAAACCTGAGAGTCATCCAAATCAAAGCGATTCTTGACCATGATACTTAAGGTCTCATGGTCTTTACTAGACAAACGCATATTGATGTTTCCAGGAGCGCAAGACACGAACTTTCCCAGACTGAACTCCTTTGCATTCCAAAGACTAGTGTTGCCTGCAATACAGTTGTGAAATGGTGTTCTTTTCCCAAACTGACAAAGGAAAAGAAGGTCTGAGAGGAGAAATGACAGCCAGATCTTCAGGCAATTCCTTTCTTACCGCCTTATCCCTAGACTTAGCAAGAAATGCTAACCAGTGACTAGTAAAGAATAGCTAAGTTCAGCTGGGCGCTGGTGGCTCACGCCTGTAATCCTAGCTACTCAGGAGGCTGAGATCTGAGGATCAAGGTTCAAAGCCAGCCTGGGCAGGAAAGTCCGTGAGATTCTTATCTCCAATAAAGCACTAGAAAACTGGAAGTGGCGCAGTGGCTCAAGTGGTAGAGCACCCGCCTTGAGCTGAAGAGCACAGGGACAGCGCTCAGGCCCAGAGTTCAAGCCCCACGACCAACAACAACAAAAAAAAAATAGCTAAGTTTTTCATATATATATTATCTTCTGTGGTCTTCATTAAAATCCTAAGGGGATACTTATCATCTACTAGACAGATAAGAACATATCCCAACTGTGTGATACTGGTCAATGGTAGTGCTGAGAACATAAAGTAGTTGAATGAATGCAATAGTAGTAGAGGACACTTTGTACTATAGATACAACTACCTCCATAAAGGACAGAGATAGCCATCAGGGAAAGGGATGTGTGTGGGGATATTGTAAGCTCTGCCATCAATGCCTCAGATCCTACAGTTACATACCCTTGTTCCCCATGATGTGGCCAGCACAACTTGTGCACAGACGAGAAATGAGAAACACATCCTCTCTTCCTGAGACTCCCTGATCAAAGCTGGAGAGATGCCATCCTGGCTGTGTGGAAATACCAGCTCAGGCCTCCCCCATGTGTCTTGTAAATGGCTCGAGTCTCTCCTGCCAGCCCAGACACTCACAATGGATTTCATGTTGTGTTGCCTTCCTTGGCCTGAGTTGCACGGTAACGGATTACAAGTGAGAAGAGGCAGGACTGAACTTCGTCTCTGGACTGAATGTGTTGTGTGCCCATGGACATGGCCTGCCCTCACTCCCGCTACGAGAAGCAAGACTGTCCTCCTCATTCCCATGACGCCTGGATCTCTCGACCCTGATCAGCTCCACCGCCACACAGGAGGGGACTTGCAATGACCACCTACATTTTGTAACGAAGAAAACATAGCTCCACAAAGATAAACCAGCTCCTTCCATGTGTGGCTTTCCACAGTGTTAGACCACGGGTAGCCCTGATTCAGAATCCACTTCCTATCATCTCCATCCTCACAGGAAGAGTCAGAAATGCAGAGATCTTTTAAAAATCCTGCTGAGTGACCCATTGGCAAACGTGTGGATAGAGATGGAACCGGAGCGAAGGGCTGTCTGCCCTGCTGTGCTGTCTTCTCCTGCTATGATTTCAGCTCCCAGGTCGCCATTTACTTGTTCACAGAAGCAGGGAATAGGTATGCCCCCTCTCAAAAGCTGCAAGGACCAAAGGAGATCAGGGTCTGGGAAAGATCCCATAAACCCTCTGCCCTGATCAGAGTTGCCTATTTCTATCTTTTAACAAACCTACAGTGAAGAAGTCTGGCAGGGGGCCAGCTGCTGACTGGCTGGACCTTGGATTCACTCACCTAATTTTTTAGGGCCTTGTTAAAGGTATGAGGTCATTTGTCTTTGTTAGTGGGAGATCTAGTGATGAATTCAATCTGTAGCCTAATTAGCCCCAGGCCTGTCTAGTCTTTCCGGGAGAGGACCCGTCCTATCTTAGCAAAACACAGGCAACCTGAGACATGGGGAGGAGAGGTTGTCATTCTAAAGTGTCATGCTACTCTACCCACAGAGGGCTCCAATCAGTAAGGGGGGCGAGGGTCCTGCTGCTTCCCAGAGTCTCTACTTCTGCTCAGAACAAACTGAGGGTAGTGGGCACCAGCATCGAGAGGCTGACTGAAATTGCAAATCCCAACAAATCGCTTTTCAGAATGGCGGGATTCCTGAGCTGTGCTTCGGACCCTTGCTGCATTGGTGTGAAGACACAAAGGGATGGATTTCCTTAGGGGATGGCAGACACTTGTTACGCTAGTTGTTGCTCCATGAACATGCCTCCACTTGACTCCCAAAAGATTTTGTGAACAGAAAGGCTAGGTGGCTGCCAGCTCAGCTCCAAAATGACAGAAAGATTTGCTCAAAGGAGTTTACACTTCACATCTGAAATCACGCTTTGTTCCTGCCCACGGAGGAACTGTTATGATCCATCCACTGGCTTAGATAACCTGGCCATTAAGTAACCTTGGGCAATCTAAAGGACCTCCATTTAGGCTGTGCCAAAAATCACTGGCTGGGCGCCAGTGATTCCCATCTGTCGATCTTAGCTACTCAGGAGGCTGAGGTCTGAGGATCGTGGTTCAAAGCCAGCCTGGGCAAGGAAGTCCATGAAACCCTTATCTCTAATTAATTACCAAAAAGCTGGAAGTATAGCTGTGGCTCAAAGAGGTAGAGCACTAGCCTTGGGCACGAAGCTCAGGGACAGTGCTCAGGTCTTGAGTTCAAACACCAGGACCAGTAACCCCCCCCCTAAAAAAAAACAACAGTCAACTGCTATTTAAATTCTTCTTCCATTTTGCCATTCGGCAGTAAAACCTCTTTGTCTACTGATAGGAGATAAATAGCTTTTATTAAAATCCTGTGGCAGGGTATACATGTGTGCGCGTGCATGCTGAATTCTATGACCTTTTTTTTCATATTATGAATTCCCAGTGCTTTCATAATGGTCCTCAGAGTCACTAATTTCCAGGTCCATGATGAAGGGGTCCTGATAGGGTCTTTACAGGCTTCTAAACGAACAACTGAAACAATATGACCTACATAGGAAGCAGGACTCATAGTACAACCAGGGACCCAGTGCATACCAATCATGAAGGTTCTGACGAAATGCATAGGAATGAAGCAATTTCAAGGCAACCTATGGGAAGGCCTCTGACATGAAATTTCAGACACAAACAACAACAAAAGAGCCTTCCTTGTCTGGATCCCTTGGTGTATAAAGGCCTTCATGATCCGGAGCCCATCAGGATAAGATCAGTTCATTATTGCTCACCTCCTTGGTAGCTGAATGGGACCTTGCTAGGTATGGCAATGCGCCTTCCCTGCTGTGTCTCTATTCTACAGTCTTTTCTCTGACTTCTCTGAACCATCTAGAATATTCTGCTAGTCTGACACAATGGCTCACCTTAATATTATTCTTCAAGAGTGCACATCTCTGAAGTGGCCTTGAGTGGACTCTATGGTCTTCTAGCATAGTTGTGGTAGATTGAAAGAGATGGCCACAATTCTTCATCCAAAAGGTAGGGTTTTGTTTCCTTATCATCCACATGTGGGCCGGTCTTCATCTTGCCTTGATTAACAGAACTTGTGCAATGCAAGTGACCATGCGTTCCGCAACTAGTAGAAGCTTCCAAACAGCCTGTTCCCCTCTTGAAATGTACTCTTGAAACCATGATGTAAAGAGCCCTCTCTATCCTGCCAGAGGAGGAGTCCAGGTAGAGAAGGATCATTGTCTTCCAGAAATCAGAGTCCATCTGGATCACACCCCTCGGTTGAGCCCATGAGTGGCCCCCAATAGTGACAGACAGAGCAGCAGCAGAATCATGTGGCTGAGCTCAGTTGAACATTCATGGTTTGAAGGGATGTAGTAGGGTCGCTTGTATGGCAGCCACACTGAACAGTGAAGGTATTTTCCTTAGGGGTATTGGAAGCCACAGCAACTTTTGTGTTGGGGACGGTGAATTGTTCCCATGGGGAAATCCTCTTTGTTCCCTCCTCCTCATGCAACCAAGTCCTACTTGGTATTGTTAAACAAAACGTGTAAGAGGCTACTGGAGTGGACAAGACTCCTGCACTGGCTTCAACAGACCAGTGCAGCAGAGTTGAGTGATGGCAGCTAAGCTGTAGCAAGTCACAGGCAGCTCTGAAACCAACTTGGCTGATTTAAGCGGTTCCCAGTTAGGGTGCCTCTAGGTAGTTCACGTCTGTGTTCTAGTATAATATCGTCGGATCACATTGGTGGTAAGAATTATCTCCCAGTTCTGGGACCAACATTTCATGGACTACTTTTTGTTTTTCTGTGCTCGAGTAAACTCTACGAAGGGAATTTTCATGTACTAATACTTACTCGGGTCTCTAGCTGGACAACCTTCTTATGTAAGGAAGTTTACTCTCCTGGAAAGGAAGTAATTCCTTTTAGGGGGGCTCCTTGGCACCCTGCTCTTTCCCTTTTCACTGATTGAGTTACATGCCCTAGCTCAGTAAGGTAGAATAGAACCTGTCTAGTAGTGTGGACTATGTGGAAAGAATTTCTGCTTGTCAGGGAGTTTATCAGTCCTCCCACCGGGACACATATTCAATGAAGGGATCATGCTATGGACGTTTGTTCTGAAATGAGGTATACTCTGCTGTGTAACGAATGGGTCTGGTTCAGAGGCTCTGACTCTGTTAATAAGCTTCCATTGGATCAAAACCTGCTCCCTGCATAGGCAAAGACAGGTGCAATGTTCCCTTTAACCTCTACTTCTTTAACCTATGGTATAGAACCAGTGTAAGCCATCAGCCAATGGTCTCACTAAGATGGTCAGCATAGTAACAGTTTATCCAGTTTCTTTTCTAAGAATTCTCCAGGTTCCAAGATATACCTGCAAAATGTTGATAAACAACAACAAACCAGCACCACCAGGTGCAATCTGACCAAGGCAAAGCAGAGAAACATGATTGCATCCAAAACTTGACTTGGAATTGTATTCTTTCATTAACGCCACTTGGAGCTCATATTGATTCACAGTGCTTCTGCAGCCTGGAGTACCCCATTGGGCCAGCATTGGGTCCCATTTCACCTCAACCTGAGAACACACATTTGATCTTACTACCATCGTAGGCAACAAGCGGGATGATTTTTATTTATCCTTGTCTTAAAATTTATATAATTGTATTTATTCAACTCTGTGACTACCAAAAAAAGGGGGGCTGTTATGCAATGCTCCTGGGAATTGACATTCAAGTCAGAAGTCTACACTGCATTCCACTTCACTCGAAGTTGCCTTTAGTAGAAAGGTTTCTATTCAGCACCTGGCAGTATTAAGTAATCCAATGGTATTCCATTTGGGGGGAAAAAAAAGAAAGACAATTATCAGTGATGCAAAATTCCTCTCAGGTGAATGAATATTCTCTTGCTGTTCCTAGGTGGGAGGAGAAGCTGGGGCTATAGAAAAGAGTTTGGAATCTCAGATAAATTTGGGATGTCTCCTCCCCCCCCACAGCGTCTCTGTTGCTGGGAATCCAACCAGAGCCTTGGTGCATACTAGCTACTAGCTGGGTACGTTAACTCTTAAGTGCCCTCCCAGACCTTGCTTGAACTTCCCTCCTAAACACCCGCATTAGAAAGTGACATCAAAGAGTCAGTGAAGTGTAAGGCATGGGCAGATGAAATGAGTGGATTAAACCACATATTGAGAGAGAGTGATGGGCTCACATGCAGAGCTGCGCTCACCATCACACGCACAGAGGAGCATGCGCAGTGTCTTAGCTCTTTATCTTTTTCTATTGAGTGCAGCTAACTCTTGTCCTTTTTATTTATTTTTACCCTGGATGATCTTGAGGTCTAATGAATCCTGCCATCGAAATCTGTATTTAATGTGGGATACTTCCTGTGATGGCTGAAATGTAAAAGGGAAGGCAAAAAAAAAAGAAACTGACAACTGTCTCTGATGGCTGAACTTCGGTGGCTCAGAAGCTTTGTCTCAGCTTGGAAGTCTTATGAGGGACAGTATGCACCTGCATGGAAGTGTAAAGCATGTCCAGGCATGAAGATGTTCCCCGACAGGGAGTCTTAGAACCAGATCCTTTCTCCATGCAGGGGTGGAGCCTCAGCACCCCCTGCTGTTCACTCTGCATATGACAGGAGGCAGTCAAGGCTGGTGGGAGCATCTCTGGGCACATGCTGCCATCTGCTGTTCTCGGTCACATTTCACAAACCTGTGGAATGTTCAAGAATACACCTAGGAGCCTGAAGGGCTGGGCCCAGGTGGCCTGAATCCTGTTTGGTGTTGGTATGAAAACTCAAAAGGAAAAAGAAAGCTGTCAGCACCAATAATGTCCTGATTACTTCCATATATCCTCTGGACCCATCCTCCATTATACAATACAAATCCCTGTGAGTGCTGAGGAGAGGAAAAGAAATGAGAGGATAGAAGAGGAGGGAAAGGCTAATTTGCTGGGTACTAAGTCACAGGAGAAACAGTGTCCTGTTTCACTGTAGTGACTTCCATGAGGAAGTTATAACTCAAAACTGGAAGGGTACAACGCTCAGAAGAAAGCCCAGCAGTCATTTTGAGGTCTACAGAGCTGAGCTTACATGGGTTCTTTCTTTGCCATGAGAAGCTCAGAAGTCTCAAAACCTCAATGTCTCAGTTTCCTGTGGCTAAAGAGAGTGACCGAGCTGGTGAAAAAAATAGCCTGGAACACAGCAAATACTTTCCATTTGAACTCAGTTTTTACACCTCCTTCCCAACAGACATACATCGACCACGCCTCTCCCTTCACATCCCAACCGCTGCTCACATCTGGTCTGCACACACTTGTCAGCCGCTGTCTGAACTGCACAGCACACACTGAGCTTCCTGGGGTTTTAATAAAATGCCTGCGGGGAAGGTCAACAAGAGCAAGCCACAACCTCTTCATTCTGAATGCTAGGGGTCTATCAGGGTGTCTGAAGATGGTTTTAAAGGAAAATAAACATTCTGGAAGAATGTCATGTGCATTCTGTTTTAATTTTACAGGAACTTCTGAGATTTCTGCACACTGACCCAGGTGTTTGCCCATCACATCAATTACTCATGTTCACCCCTTGTCCATTCTGTGTTCAAAAGTTCCCTTTGCCCATTGACTGATGGCTTAAGGTTGCAGTGTTTTTTGTTTTTTGAGGATCCTTGAAACACGCAGAATACTACCCTGGGGGAACATTCTGTCATACCCATGTCAGACCCCTTCATATTACTTTAATATCTTTCCAGAAACTCATCTTTAAACATCCTTAAAAGTGACCATATATGAAACCCTAGTGCCAATGAAAAGGAGAATACAAAAGACAAAAAAAAATACGCTACATGGGGGGGGGGTGTGGAAAGGAGTTGCTCATCCAAGAGTTCATTTAAAAGTTTAGTCTGTGTTTCAGGCATTTTAAACCAAAATAAGGTTGTTGATTTTCTTAAGAAACTTTAGTTTTTAATCTCAAAAGGAATAACCTCTTCTGCAAGTGATTGAATGCTATCCAATTAGAGCCCAGACAGTCCACGTAACATCTGTCACACTTTGGAAAAAGTGATCTCAGCAAATGATAGAGCATTCCCTCTTTATAGGTATTCTCGTATTCCAAGCTGGAGTCCAGGTTGAATAGACGCATTTGTCATTCCCATGAGAGCATATACTTCCCAATTCCTTCAGTGAGGAGAAGGAAACTGATGTCTTATTTGACCCAGCAACTCTTATATTAAAACTAGCATTTTAAGCCTGTAACCCTAGCTACTCAGGAGGCTGAGATCTGAGGATCATGGTTCAAAGCCCGGGCAGGGAAGTCCACGAGACTCTTATCTCCAATAAACCACTCAGAAAACTGGAAGTAGTGCAGTGGCTCAAGTGGTAGAGTGCTAGCCTTGAGCTGAAGAGCTGAGGGACAGCACCCACACCCAGAGTTCAAGCCCCATGACTGACAAAAAAAAAAAAAAAACAACTAGCATTTTAATTTCAGATTTGCAATGAGTTCATTGGGAAGTCAGAAAGGTTACGTGTCCCAATTCACACTTCTAGACAGGAGGATCTCAGGCCTGAACCTGACAGTTCTTTTCTTAAGCCACAGAATGGATTTTTAAAAAGGAACATTCAGCAGCTGTTCTTGTGACAGTTTACAGATTCTCAAGCTTCAGTATTCGAACCAGCTGGTGGCCTGGTGAAACCCTACCTGGCTCCATCCGGTTCAAGGGGGTGGGTTAGGATCCCTCAAGTGTATTTCTAGTAAGTTCCTAAATGATGTGTGGATGCCACAAGCTGGGCATCCCATGCCCCTTTCCCTGAGCCAAGACGTTCTTATCTCGGGGGGGGGGGAGGGACGGGGGCAGGTGGTTTAGAATGCCAAGAGTACATTATCAACCAGAAGAAAATTTCAATGCAGATTCAAGGGTGGACACCATCCCAAATTGACTGAACTCTCCTCTCTGCAGGCACCCGTGTGGAGACCCGGGATGGAGCAAACACCCAGGTCCCATTTGGCATCTTTATCCCTTCCCCATCCTATAGATGAATAACCGATGTTCTCTAATTAAGTCTTGAGGTCTACACCTTGTAGAATAGCAACCATGTGGCT
The DNA here is from genome assembly GCF_024711535.1 of Dipodomys merriami. NCBI lineage: Eukaryota > Metazoa > Chordata > Mammalia > Rodentia > Heteromyidae > Dipodomys > Dipodomys merriami. Next base: position 1,844,296 of record NW_027202804.1, read on the forward strand.
ACAAATTCTATCTTTTCTGTGATGGGGACAGGTGGAGGTCTTAAAACAGGTATTTAAAAAAAAAAAACACTTCCTAGTTCATCCTCATCTCAAGACAGTATATCTTTCAGGATACTTCTTTATCCTGGTGGATGACCTTGTGCCTAAATACCTGACCCAGAAGCAATTCTCTCACACACGAGACTTCTCTAGACCAGAAGGCTCCAGTTTATTCCTACCAAGGTGTCCGCTCTCTAGGAGAGCCACGTTCAGAAACGTCACACTAACAGGATCCCAGCGTGGTTATGCATGCTCTCTGTGGTGGTACACACAGGAGACAGGGGCACTTCAAAAAGACCACGTGCAAAGCAGAGAAATGATTCTCAGGACTGTGCTGTTGATCATTTGGTTTTGCTGGGGTCCGGAGCTGTGCGGGTACTGGGTTTGGGATCAGTGGAATGAGAAACTGGGAGCCAAATTGCAAACAATAGTCCGGGGAAGAGAAGCTTTGATAGACTGAAGGTGGAAGATCAGGACTGAAAATGAGTGCCCAATTGTGAACAAATGATATGCACTGCAGTCTCCCTACACAGCAGAAAAGGTGAGGCCTTAAAAGACATGATTGACCTATGATTGTAAGAGCAAATATGAACTAGAAAAGGCTGGATTCTCCTTGTTTAAAATGAGAGCCTTCCTACGCCATCCTTCCCTAACTTCTTTCCTGATCTCTCTCTCTGAAATGCATACAGATCTTTTCAAAAGCTAAAAGGTTGCCTCTTGCAACCTTTCTGACCCTGTAAAGTCCCTTATAGGCTGAGAAACCATCTCTCTGAAATAATCCCTTCAGGGTTGTTTACACCCTCATCTCAAAGAGGGGTAGCAACCTATCTACAGCAGTTGTCCTGATCCAAAGCTGCCACTTATCATGTGGCTTTCCTTGGGAGAAAGCAAATTAAAACAATTGCCCTAATTTGGGGTGAATTGTATGTGACCGCGCCAAGTCTGCTTATTTTAGGACAAGTTGTTGTTCAGCACAGTGGGCTCGGGTTCTGTTTTTGTTGTTTCATTTATTTTATTGAACTCTGAGCCTAGGCGCTGTCCCTGACCTCTTCAGCTCAAGACAAGTGCTCTACCACTTGAGCCACAGTGCCACTTCCGTTTTTCTGGTAGTTAGTTGGAGGTAAGAGTCTCACAGACTTTCCTGCTGGGCTGGCTTTGAACTGCGATCTTCAGAGCTCAGCCTCCTGAGTAGCTAGGATTACAGGTGTGAGTCACCGACACCCAAATTATTTTATTGGTTTTTATTGTAAAGGTGATGTACAGAGGGGTCACAGTTACATAGGTAAGGTACTAAGCACATTTCTTTTTGAAAAGTGTCACCTTTTCCCTTATTTTCTCCGTTTTTCTTTCTCTCCCAACCCTCCTCCCCACAAGTTGTATACTTCATTTTCAACATAGTGTCTAGTGTGTATCCCTAATGAAGTAGTTCACCTTTGTCCCACCATTTCTGTGCTTTCCCTTACCTTCACCAAAACAGATAAAACTTATCTACAAGACAAAAAGTACAGAGATCAAAAACAGCGGCAAAAGAGAATAAACAAATGACAAAAAAAAAAAGAAAACAACACAAGAAGTAAAATAAAAACTCATTTCCATTTCTTGGAGTTCATTTCGATAAACATAATTTTGTATGATTATATGCACATAGCTATTGAGCCTCTGTGATCCTCTCCTAAGAATATCCTCCTTTGGTATGAATGTTTAAAGTCCTGTTTAATTAATCATGTCCAAGTGTAATTATTTGTCTTTTACTATCCATTGTGTTTACATGTAGATTTATAGGCACATTCTAATTACTACGTATGAGAGAAACCATGCAGCCTGTTTCTTTGGGCCTGGCTTACTTCGCTTAATACAATGTTTTCAAAGTCTTTCCATTTCCTTACAAATGGGACAATATTATTCTTTCTGATGGAAACATAGAATTCCATTGTGTATACATACCACATTTTCTTGATCGTTTATCCAGCGAGGGACATCTAGGTTGATTCCATATCTTGGCTATTGTAAACAACTCTGCAATGAACTTGGTTGTGTTGGTGGCTTTTGTGTGGCCTGGTTTGTGGTCAATTGTATAAATAGTCCAGGAGTGGAATTGCTGGGTCCTAGGGAAGCTATGTGCTTAGTTTGTTGAGGAACCTCCATATTGCTTTCCAGAGTGGTTGAACAAGTTTACATTCCCACCAACAGTGTAAAAGTGTCCCTTTAGGTCACATCCCTGCCAGCATCTGTTATTATTTATTTCCTTGATAATGGCCATTCTAACTGGGGTGAGATGGAATCTCAGTGTTGTTTTGGTCAGCATTTCTTTTATTGCCAGAGATGCTGAACATCTCTTCAGGTGTCTATTGGCCATTCTAATTTCGTCTTCTGTGTTTGAATCTCTTCTTTGTCTTCTACTTTTCATAGGGAAGTTTCTTGGGTTGGTAGGAGATTTTTTATTTTCCCAAGAGGGTCACACAGAGAACGGGAACTGAATCCAAGAAAAACACTAACGGCCTCAGTTCAGGCCTGGTAGTTCCCACTGGTGCATTGTGTGTCTGCTATTATTTACTGAGCTGGTCTTTTCACAGGGCAGTGTGACTTGCCTAAGCTCTGATGGCAGAAGTTGACATGACAGTTTCTACTACTTTCTCAATGACTTTCCAGAGGCCAAGGCTAGGGTAAACACTCAACAAATGCTATCTGACTTGGAAGAATGAAATGGATTTTTGATCTTAACTCACTGCTATGGTGCTACACATCTCCCAAGTTTCCATGCTTTGAAACTGAATACCCACCTCCAGGCAGCAACTTAATCTGACCACATTGTGAGGAGGTGGGCCTCTGAGTGGAGACCCCATGATTAAGTTGCCATGTGAATCCTGTGGTGACACAGCCAAGCAGCTACCACCATCTGTGGCCTCTGACACCTGTACATTTAGAGCCAGGACCCGAAATAAACCTTTCTTCTTTATAAAGCTCTCCAGCCTTGAATATTTTGCTTTTCATTAAAAAAAACAATCCTATATTTAGTAAAGGAAATGAAGGGGGGCTGGGGAGGGCAGCTTGGCATGCTTTCTCAGGGTGATGTGGGCTGGAGAAGGGGAAGGAGTTGGAGGTCTTGAATATACTTTATTCCCTGGTTCGTTTAGGATGGCCAAGGCCAACACAAGCTGTGCCAAGCGCTGTGTAAGCCTTGATTCAAAGGAGGCCCCGCGCGGCTCCACTCCGCCCCCCCAGACCCCCCCCCCCCCCGCCCCGGCCCACGACTCTCCTGTTGGTCACGCTGCTTTCTTTCTAGCCCATTCATTCCAACAGCACAGCACAGGGGTGGAGCGGAACGCCCTGGCGGCCCGGAAGGTGGGCCCGGGCTCGGGTGCCCGCAGTGTGGGAGGAGGACACTGCGCGGGCCGACCCCACCGTGGGGCCGAGCTCCGGGGAGCAAATCGCGGGGGGGTGCCGCGGGACCCCGGGAAGCCCCGGCCCCGCGGCCAGGCGGCGCGGGGGCCCTGGCACCCCGCCCGGATTCGGGAGCATCGTTCGGGGCCCGGCTCCCCGCCCTGGCTCCCACCCCCAGCGGCGCCGGGAGCACGGACTCGGGGGCCTGGGAATCGCGGTCTTTATTTCCGGGGTGGGCGGGCGGGCGGGTCCGGGCCGCGCTCAGGGCCAGCTCCACCTGCGGCTCCAGCCGCTCCTCGAGGCGGGCGCGGGGGCGCCGACGGCCGGCCTGCGGGCAGCGGGGTCAGGCTGCGGGCCGGGGCCCGGTGTCCGACCCCTGCTGCCCAGGCCTCCCTCCGGGGCCCCCCGGGGCCCCCGCGCGCCTCGGCGTCCCCTGGGCGCCTACCTCTCCTCTGCGGACTCGGGCTCCGCTTGCAGCCTGTGGAGAGGCGCAGAGGGAAGACAGCGGGGGTCGGCGGGGGGCACAGAGGAAGCCACAGAGGCCTGGGGAACGCCGCACAGGACGCGGCCCTAACCTCACCTGTTCTCCGCGCAAGCGCCCAGCGACTCCCCCGGCGAGCGCTCCACCTCCAACAGCCGCGCGCTGAGCTGCTGCCCTGCGGGGGCGGGGTGTCAGCGAGGCCACGCCCAACCCGAGCTCCGGGCACGCCCCCCGCCCCTAGAGCTCAGACCACGGCCCCAGAGCCCTGACAACGCCCAACCCCGCTGCCCGCCCGCGAGCTGGCCACGCCCCCGCCCCCTAGAGCTCAGACCACGCCCCCGAGCTCTGACAACATCCAACCCCGTTCTCCCGAGATGAACACGCCCATCCGCCCCCTGGAGCGCGGGCCACGCCCATACCACGCCCCGCGCCCGCCTCACTCTCAGACAGCAGGTGCTGCAGGCTTCTCTCCAGGGCCCGTATCTCCTGGGTCAGCCGCTGTTCCAGCACCTGTGAGGTCAGAGGCCCCTGGCCCGTCCATCTGTCCGTCTGGCTGGCTACACCGACCGCCCTCCCCCTTTGCGCTTCGGGCAATTTGCACTACATCAGCTCATTCATTCAACTATGAACGCATGCACTGCTTCTGCTGCAGAAGGAGGCCCTGTGAACAGCTCAGAATTCACCTCTTCCCACTTACGTTCGGGCAGCTTCTGGGGAAATGCCGAGGCCACACACCACACCCACAAGGCACAGCTTCGCCCCTCTAGTCACGTGTCACCCGCTCCTGGCCTGCCCCACGGTTTCTCAGTTAGCGTCTGGGTTTGCCTCCCCGTGTGTGTGTGTGTGTGTGTGTGTGTGTGTGTGTGTGTGTGTGTGTGTGTGTGTGTGTGTGTGTGTGTGTGTGTGTGTGTGTGTAACAGCTGTGCCCTGCCCTGAGGGTCACTGTTGCCTCTCCCTGCTACAGCGCTGCCCGCTGCAAATGCCACAGTTGGAGCAAGGCTTTCCCACAGCTCCATCTTCAGCAAGCTGGGGGGAGGCGGGTTGCCCTGATTCAAAACCAAAGGTGGCAGGAAGAAAGGAGCCCCGGCTCTCCACAGTGCTGGGCCTGAGCAGCGGGCACATAGAAGCCGGGCTCACCTGTAACTCCCAGAGGTCCTTGTGCTGGTACATCAGATCCTCCAGCTGCTCTCCCATATCCAACCTGGGGCCCACATCCAAGAACAAGACATCACAGTTTAGAGCTGATACCCAGCCCCCCAGAGCCTCTGGATCTGGGGTTCCTCATTCGTGCCCCCTCCTTCCCACAAGCTGTGCAGCCCACTCCCACGCTCCTCCCCCCAGAGGCCCACCACACCCAGGCTTGGGGGGTGTCCCAGCATCCTCTCTATGGGTCTCTGCCATCTGAGTGTTCTTGTCAGGGAGGTGCTCTGCATTGTTCTGCACCAAGTGCTTCCTGGGGAGGGAAAGACCACCCTAAGGCACACCCTGATGAGCCCCGAGTCTCCAGTGGGAGTGGGGGTTGGCGCTCTGCTCACAATCTTCATCCATCACCTTTCTTCAGGTGAGTGTGAACCTGTCAAGTTGTCTACTCTATCCATTTCATGCCTTCCCAAGAAAAATTCCTAAGAGGTGTGATTTTTTTTCATCATAGATTCTACAGCCATGATCTGAAGGCTAGATATAATCCACCCATGGTTCTCAGTTTCCTCGTACATAAAATGGTATAGCAACGGGAGGGTGACATTAACTCCTATGAGGGTCATTGTGAGAGCAAGTAAATACATGAACACAAACATCCATCAGAGCATGCATGTGTCGTGGTTAATCATGTACACACAGTCACTACCTCTCATCAAAGTTCTCCACACAAAGTCAGGCAGCATGAGAACATCAGCCTCTGACCCTAGAAATGTGCTAAGCAAAGGCTCAAAGGATGAAGACAAGGGTGGACAGACAGTGAAAAGAACAGTTGATTGGATGAGTGATTGGCTAGAGGAATGATGGCTGAGTAGAGATGATGGTTGGATGGAAAAACAATGGAAGGACTTTTAGAAGGATGGCCACATGTCTGGATGGATGGTTAGGGAAAAAATAAGAAAGAATGGCTTACTAAGAGAAAAAAGAAGAAAGGGAGAAAAGATGGAATGCACGGTTGGATAGATGGAAAGTTGAAGACATGGCTAACTTGGCTGGTGACTTAGTCGCATAGTTGAGCAGATATATGGGTAGGTGAATGGATGAATGGGTGTAGATGAATGGGAAAGTTAGTGGATGACTGACCTTAAACTAGAGGGATAGGTGGAGGGCACATAGAAGCTGATGATCAGTGGGGAAAGATGACATAATAATGATCAGCAATGAGTGACTATGCTCTTGAGTGAATCTTACCACCACTAAAATAAGAGGCAACTGGACAAGTGCCTGGCCAGAAGGAATTTCCCTCTCTACTTTCTGGAGAAGGAGATGAGGAGTGTGTGTCCTACCAAGATGCTTTCTCCTCTGCTGGAGGGGGAGGTGAGGAAGAGCCTGGGAAGGGCCTCTTACCACTGAGCCTTGCTTTTCTTTTTGTGCCAGTGATCTTGCAGGATCTTCAGTGCCTCTGTGGAGAGAAGGAAACCAAGGAGGTGCCGTGAGGAGCTCTTGATGAGACAGGGGGTGGGCAAAGAAAGGAGCCCCACATTGCAATGGGTAGTGGAGTGCCCTGGGAGAGTCTGGGTGTCTCCTGGAAATGAACAAGCAGCTGAAGGAGACATCTAAGGAGAGGTAAGACACCCCCCCCACACACACACACAGACAAGAGCTCAGGTTTCAGGGCTTCTCATGTGGCTGCTCAGGAAGAGTGGGTTCCCATGTGAGGTGCAGGGCAGGATACAGGAAGTGGCAAATACCTTGTTTCTTTCTCAAGACCTCCTCCAGGTGTGCTTCCTCTCCATTCACTGGAAAACACAGTGGCACATTCAGCCCCCAGGGAATTGATGGAAGGGGTCCAAGTGCACCCAGAATGCTCTGTTCAGCCCAGGTGAAGAGACTTCATGCTAGCCTTGCCTCACCTCCCATGGGGGCCATCCTGACCCCTCCTCCCCTACCCTCCACCCTTCCCTGCCAGGAGTCAATGTGCTGAAGAATATACAAATATTATGTGGAGGAGACGACTAACACAAAGACATCCCAACAAAGATAAATGCACAGCTTCTGTCAGAAGCAGCTCCTGTGTTCATCCTAGCATCGAGGGCTGTCCCTTCTCCTCTCACTGGCCACAGCCACAGAACTGGGTTTTTTTCCCCCTGATTTCCTGGAAAGCTGAGGAATGTATTGAATTCAGGATACAAATGATAAAGTAGAGCATTAATGCCCCCAAATTCTGAGCGCTCTACTCATTAACACAAGGATAGACATCCCAACAAAGATGAATTTGTCTTAAAGCCCCCAAATTCTGAGTGTTCTATTTTGACATTTGAATCCTGAGTTCCATATACTCCTCAGCTTTCCAAAAAGTCAGGGAGAAAAAAAATCAGTTCTGTGGCTGTGGCCAGTGAGAGAAGGGACAGCCCTCGATGCTAGATGCACACATCACAGGATGTCTAAAAAGAAATAAGTGTCCCATTAGAGGAAATAAAGAAAAAAATAGAGGTTCTGGAAGAAAATCCAAAAGCAAGCAGGAGAGTGAGAGGGACAGAAAGAGAGTGGGACCATCAAAGCAGCCTTGTCAGGATTGCGCTGAAGGCTGAGATGATTTCCCACAGCAAGAGGCAGTCTGGATTGTGTGGGTTCGGAGCATTGCAGGGAGAGGGCGTGGCCCCACAGCCCCGTCAGCAGTGGTCAGAAGAGTCCCTGCCTCTTCTGATCTCACTTACAGGAGTCTAGCTGTTGAAGCAGGATCTCCTGGAGAGTTTGGCCCTCTCCTAGTTCCTTGTTGGATGTCTGCTTTGCTGAGCCAAAGGGAAGAAGACAGAGTGAGCACAGGTCCGGCCTCACTGCTCTCTGGGGAAGGCTGACACTGTGTGTTCATCTTCTAGCAGCCTGGGTAGGGGTGGGGCTCTTGGATTTTAGAGATGAGGAGTTGGAGGCATTCAAAGTCTAGGGCCTTCCTGTTGGCCAGTCTGCAAGGGCAGGGGGAGGCCCCAAGTTTACCTTGCTGTAGCTCATTAATACGGTTAATCAGGTCCTTGATCTGAGGCTCCAGGCTTCCCTCTGGAGAGAAGAAAAACAGATTGAGCCAGAAAAGGCAGAGGCCCTGTGGCCCAGGCAGAGGGAGGAGGGCTGTATGCTGGTACTGGGGCTCTGTCGCTGTCAACCACTTGTTATTTATTGAGCTGTGGCTTGGGGCCTGGGAGAGGCCGGGCCGGAGTTGTATTCTGGGTAGGGAGATGGATGTCCAACGAAGAGATGGAAGTCAATCTGGGTGGCAGTGCCTGCTGCGAAGGGGAGATGGGTGTAAAGAGCAGGAAGGTAATGGGCACCTTCTAAGACGCGAGGCGAGGGGCTGGCCTGGCTGGAGGCCAGTCTGGGCAGCTTCTTGGGCCAGAGTGAGAAGCTCACAGATCAGTGCGGGATGTGATCACAGCAGTGACCTCCCATCCGCCCCCAGGCAGTCTGAGTTGGGCAGAACAACTGTCATCCGGGCAATGTGGAATCCGCTTGAACCGAAGGAAACTCTGCTTTATGTGGCTGGAGGCACCCTGTATATTCCCCAGCGACAGAGTTGTCACTGTAGGGAGAAGCCTTTCTCCTCGTCCCTCTCCAGGTTGGTGACAGAGGTGGGGCTTATAGCCACCCCACCCCTGCTGGGTCTCACTGTCAACCCCTAAAACATTCTGGAGTTAATCAGCTCCCATCCTGCTTTTTCCCAGGTCATCAACTCTGCATACTTCTAAAGACAGAGCTCTGTCCATGGTGCCGATCATGACTGGTCTTTTGTTTTACTGCTGATGGTCAGGGTCGGTTTCTGATTTGCTTCCAGCAATCTCTTTGTGAACTCTAATGCAGGCAACCATCCCACGTGCAGCCACAGTGCGAGTCGGCGGGGGGGGGGGGGGGGGGAGCGTGGAGGGGGAGGTTCCCTTTTGTTTGGAGCCATGGATGACAGCAGGTGAAGCTGAGGAAGCTAAGCTTTAACCAACCTCCAGCACCAGCTGTACTCTGCTCCAGCCTGGAGGCCAGCCATCTCCCCAGCAAAGCCAAGGGCACGCCAAGGTCAAAGCCATCTGCATTGCCCTTTGCCATAGGAAGAAAGAATCTACATCCATGAATGTATTCCTTTTTTTTTTTTTTTTTTTTTGGTCTGTCGTGGGCCTGAACTCTGGGCCTGAGCGCTGTCCCTCAGCATTTCAGCTCAAGGCTAAAGCTCTACCACTTGAACCACAGCGCCACTTCCAGCTTTTTCTGCTTATGTGGGGCTGAGGAATCGAACCAGGGTCTCATGCATGCAAGGCAAGCGCTCTACCACTGAGCCACCTTCCCAGCCCATGAATGTATTCTTAAACAACACAAACCAAAAAAAAAAAAAAAAAAAAATCTAAAAAGTTAAGAATTTAAAAACAGCAAGTCAGGAAAATGGATGATATGGTGTGTGGTGGTGGTTGTGCAGTGTGTGTGTGTGTGTGTGTGTGTGTGTGTGTGTGTGTGTGTGTGATCCTCTTAAACATCAGGAACCATGGGCTGTCTGTGTTTGGGCTTACAGGATGGAATTATGAGGGAGTAAAGGAAATGGGATCATTTCCCCCCCCCCCCCACCTCCCCACCCCGCCCCCCGTATATGGGTTGAGGAGGCTGGGTTTTGAGCCATTGGACCCAATACACCAGAGCAAGACACAGACACAAGACACAGGACCTTTCTGCAGCTTTTTCACCGTGGCCAGCAAGTCTTCATTCATCTTCGAAGACTTGGCCTGCCCTGTGGAGAGGAAAACCCAGATTATAGGACTCATTGGGAATGAGAAGTGACAGAGGAAAAGACCCAGGGCCACTGGAATGGCAGGAAGTCCCTATGATCTCAGTGCACACCTCTACGCTAGACTTCAAGCCAAGTAAAGATTTTGGTTTCCAGCCAGAGCAAGAGCCTTTAAGAACCTTTTTTTGTTCTCTGAAGTTCATGGTGTGACTGATGAATCAGGCTCTTAATCATTCAGGAGGGGTCAAAAGACAACACTCCCAGAATCTCCTTCATAAAACTCAGGGGTGCAGGGAGAGGATGCATTATTGCTGCTGTCATTACTGAAGGTCAATATGAAGTTCTTACCAATGCAATAGGGCAGAAAGACTTCACATCGAATGGCTATTCACAGCTACTAACATTAAAACATGAAAAAGGGCCGGATACCAGTGGCTCATGCCTATAATTCTAGCTATTCAGGAAACTGATATATGAAGCCCAGAAAGTCCATGAGACTCTTATCTCCAATTAGTCACAGAAAAAGCCAGACATGGTATTGTGGCTCAAGTAGTAGAGTGCTAGCCTTGAGCAAAAGGAGCTCAGGGACAGCGCCCAGGCCCAGAGTTCAAGTCCCAGGACCAGAAAAAGAAAAAAGAAAAAGGACAACTGGATGTTACAAACCTTTAGATGGAAGAATCTCGACACTTCTTATGAGAGGTGTCTTTTCCACACAAACACAAACACAAAAATGGAACTATGCCAGGCAGGTTCCAAAGGGCTGATGAACATGTCAAATTATGCCCCTGGAAATGCTCAGCACAGCCTGGTTTCTTCAACAAAGAAACTGTAAAGGAGAAAATGGGGGAGAGGGAGACCCTTATATTAAAAAGGGCTTCATGTCTACCTCAAATAATTACTGTGTATAGGTCTTCTTTAAATCCTGATTGAGAACAAGGTGCATTTTGTTAACTAAATATACAACATAAGCCCGTGTTACTTCTAAAATTCAAGCTACAAAACACAGGAAAATCTTAGACCGTTAAAGTAAAGGTCCAATGCCAACGAGCCACTCCACTCCAGTGAAAATTGGGCAGAGTCTACAAATGCATATAGTTGCCAAAGTGACTGCAGAAGTGCTTCTGCACTTGTGGACTGGGAAAACCTCCCTCTACCCCAAGTTCCTCAGCTGTTTTCCTTCTAAGTAAATAGTACTGTGTTATACAATCTTGTATTTTGCACTTGACCACGTATACCGGTGACATTTTTAGTTGTTCATTTTACCAGTGACAAAAGGTTCCATTGCACATATATACAATGGTTTCAAAGCAGTCTCCTGCTGGTGAACATTTGTTTCCTGTCATTTACTGTTAGAGAAAGGTTAATGATCATCAGACAGAATTTCCCTAATTGCCCCTACCTGTCTTTTGCAGCTAGCTTTTCAAACTATTTCTGAAAGAGCTCCTTCTGTGTTTTTCCTCTCTACTGCTTTTTTCCCCTTCTGGACTAATCATGAGAAGGCCATGGGTGAATGAGTACACCTTTAAAAAACCTACTATTGTGATACAAATTTTAAAAAATTCCATGTTACACAACCACCTGGGGAGTACAAGCCCCTTTTTAAACATTTTATTTTGAAATAACTTCAGATGTACACAAAAGTTGTAGAAATAGGCTACATTGCTCCCATTTGGGACAGATACTCCATCTGTCCCTAACCCCCGAGTTTCAGACATTGTGATTCACTAATAATTATTTAATTTACTAGTGTGCATTTCCTATTACAGAGGGAAATCTACCAAGCAAGAGCCGGACAAACAACAAAAATCAGATTTTTAATATCACTTGCTATTAACCTGTAATCCTCAGATGACAAAAATTGCCCTCTTTTCCCCTTAGAGTTTAAAGTAACATAGATAGCACTACCCATATTTTCCTTAAGGAAAAATAAAATGATATATCACACAAAAAAAAATGCCTTCAGTCCTGCTCCCTTCCTCCCCCATCCCTGTCCACTGTCCATAGCTGTTACGCCTTGATCATTCAGACACTTTATACTGTGTAATGCTCTAAGGCTGTACTGAGTAATCTCTTTTCTTCCTTTTTTTCAATCTCAGCTAGCCTTTCACTAATAAAAATATGAGTTCTCATTCTGTGCCTGGGAAAATGATCTTATCCACTTACAATTAACTTTTATGACTAGCACAAGTCTAGCTCACAGGCCTTCTGCTGCAGGCACGGGGGTCCTGAAACTTGGCCATTTCTCTTGGTTCCTCCTTGTGTTTAGTCTTCCTTGACACGCCACCGACCACACCCGGTGCTCACATTTGTGAACTCTCTTGATGACCTAGCATGGTGGCTGCAGGTGTGGAGTGGCACTTCAGATACCAAAATACCCTGTCAGCCTGCCCCTAGTGAATCCTTCGCTGGTCCAGTCTCAGTGAGGCAAGGGATGACCTGCTTCACCAGTCATCAGAGCTGGTATTATCCCTCCCTTTATACAACACCAATCTGATGGATTAGTATTGGTAATTTGATATATATATATATATATTTTTTTTTTCTCTATTGCTGAGGAAAGTAATCCTAACTTTGGCTGTGAGGAATCCTCAAGGTCTTCATCAAAATTTGTTTTAACATTCTTGGAGACCCATTTAATGGGATCTCTTTTGTATTTCATCTGTATCATTTTTTTTGACAGTCTGTCACCTGTGGCTCTAATCTAAGACAAACTCTGGATTAAAGTGACTGCATTAGTTACACATTATGAAATTCCTGAGCATCGTCTATATACTCATCAGGTCTTGGTTGAGGAAATAGTGATCAAGTCTCTGTTCTAATAGAGCTCACATCCAAGGACTGGAAATTACACAAACAGCCCATCATTATTTTGATTTTTGCATCGATAGGTCTTACCAGATGCAACCTTCCGTGTTTGTGAATATAGTGGTTTAAAGAACATGTGGGAAGAGGGAGACAAAAGAGGCAGACAAGGTCCTCTGTTGAAGCAGAGAGAAGCGTGCTGGGTGTTCACGCTACTTTTCCTCTACTTCTGTACACTGAGAAGCTTTCTAGAATGGAAAGAGAGAAGAAGAAAACCGTAGGCTAGCGCGGCACCCAGTGGGCCCTGCGCTGGGAGATCTTTCGGCTGGATTCTAGGCCGGACGCCCCTTCCTGGCCCTGCTCAGGGCAAACAAGTCACAGACACCTGGAGGATGGAGATGTTGAGTGAAGCGGAGTCCAGGCTGGGGGCTGGACCACGGTGTGTGTGTGTGTGTGTGTGTGTGTGCACGCACCCCGTGTGTGTGTGTGCGCGCACCCCGTGTGTGTGTGTGCACGCGCATCCCGTGTGTGTGTGTGTGCACGCACCCCGTGTGTGTGTGTGTGTGTGTGTGTGTGTGTGCGCACGCGCACCCCGCCCTCCCCGGCTGAAAGCGAGGCACGTGGAGGGACCGGCGTAGACAGTGGATCCCGGCAGCCCTCCCTCGAGTCCATCCGGGCCACATCACAAGGTGCTTCTCATTTATTTCCACCTCGTGGAACGGTTAAAAGTGTTGATATTAAAACGCTTAAAAACTTATTTAAAACAACAACAACAAGGCCCTCCCTCCCCTCTGCCGGGAGAGGGGCTCAGCCCACTGTCCCCCGGTACCTGCGGCCGCCGCCTCCTCCGTGGACGCCTCCTCCGGGGATTCCCGCCACTTCTCCTCCTCTGAAGGCTCCGGCTTCCCCGCCGTTTTCCAGCAGGGGGCTTGCGCAGGCGCCTTACGGAGGAGTGCTGGTGGGGCACGTGACGGTGGGAGGCAGCGCGCATGCGTGCTAGGCTCACGTAGTCCAGAAATACCAGCGTCCAGGAAACCGGATGCTCTGCTCTGAGCAGGCGCAGAACATCCCACGCCCCGGCTGACCTTACACGTGCGTATGCGCACGCGCCATTGACTGTATGAACTAGGGCAGTGGTAGGGTATGGAGCGGTGGGGGAGTGAGAGTTAGGCACACACACACACCAGTCTAGGAAGGCCTCACCCTCTTTAGACCGCTTATTTTGTTGTAGGCTAGGTTGGGGACAATGTGAATGAACCATGTGGTACTTGAGAGTTTCAACCCTTTCTGTTTATAAATCTTCTTTAAGGAGCCTAGAAGAAAAAGTCACTTCGGTTTCACGGGGAAGAAGGGCTTTACAAGCTACGTACACCTCTCTACTTTGTAGAGTCCAGATCTCAGCCACTGTAGGGAGAAGCCATGTGCTCTGTGTCCTAGTTGACAGCCAGCCTCCTCCTCAAGATGATGGGGCCCAGTTTTTGTGGAAGGGTAAAAAATGAACTGAAATACAGGGAGGGCAAGGAAAAACTTAGTGGGGCTTGGATTTTAGGCCTTTTGTGTCATTTTCTCTTTAAAATACTCTCAGGCCTCTGTTCTCCCCCTTCTAGAACCTCTGTGGATCACCCTCGGAGTCCCAGACTTCTGAAGCATGTTGGAGGGGAAGCCCTTGGCAGGCTAGAGTAACATCCAAGTCCAGCAGGTCCAGGAGAGGGAGGGGAAAAGGACTGAAGGCTTTCCCAGAGGTGCAGATACATGAAGGGTGGAAGAAGGCAGGCAGCCTGTGCCCCTGGCTGCTGCTGCCCATCTCCCAGGTGTGGGAACATCCTCAGATTTGTCCCCAGCTGTCCATGGAGATAGGGACTAGCCACAGATGGATCCCCATCCACGTTTCCAGGGTGGAGACAGAAGGTAACAGACAAAAATAGTCGCTCCCAACAGTCTGGGAGCTCCATCATTTAGAGTCCCGTGAAGAAGCCATTGTGGGGAGCGTGGTCTGCAGACGGGGCTGGAGGTGTGGAGTATTTGGGTGGGTAACGAATGAAGAGCCTGTCCTCCTCTTTCCTCACCCAGCGCAGCAGTTTAGTCACAACCAAGATGGCACCTGCCTTGGTCACCAAGGGGCTGAGGCATGTATAAAGCTCGAATTTGGAAGTCACCTGGAGGGATTGGGAGGAGACAGAATCAGATGGGCTAGAGTGAGCCATGGACAGTCCTGTCCCCTGGAACCCAGTCCTAGGTTTGCATCCTGAAGCTTGGGAGATGAAGATGGCATCAACTCCGACCTGGGGCTGAATGGACTCTCAACTAAGGCAGGTTAGTGGGTAATATTGTGGCAAGAGTAAGCCAGGGGGCTGGGAATGTGGCTTAGTGGTAGAGTGCTTGCCTAGCATGCATGAAGCCCTGGGTTTGATTCTTTAGTACCACATAAACAGAAAAGGCTAGAAGTGGTGCTGTGTTTCAAGTGGTAGAACACTAGCCTTGAGCACAGAGAGGCTCAGGGACAGAGCCCAGGCCCTGAGTTCCAGGCCCCAGGACTGGAAAAAAGAAAACAAATTTAAAAAACAGAGTAAGCCAGGTGCTATATGTTACTGTTGAGAGCCCTTGGTTTGCTTATCTGTGAGAAAGGGATAAAAGTCATAGAGCTGCACAGTGAGTGAACAATTCCTGCTCTACACATCTCAGTTTTCATTATTTATAGCCAAGGAGTAATCTAAGAGGAACACAAGTTCTATCTTCACAACAACTTGAAAGACCCGATTCCATGGGTCAGCAGTACTTTTCCCCTGCCCCTATTCACCTGCCGCCCTTCTCTCCTGCTGCAGCTCATCCTGTCCCTCAAGCACAGGGGGCCTTGGCAATCCTGGCAGCATTGGCAGAGTCCTTTCCCTTTGCTAGGTGTCCTCTTCCTGCAGATAACCATGTGGCCCGCTACCTCTTTTCTCCACTTGGAGGCCCGCCCATTACGGAGGTCTCTCCTGACCACCTGACAATATTTTGCTCTCTGAATGTTATTCTCTACTAAAAAGCATGAAGATTCTTGGAAAAATGGCAGAGTCTAGGACTGCATGTAAGCTAACAGGAATGCGTTAAGAGAGACACAGGTCCCATTTTGGCTAATGCAGGACTCCCACTAGCTAAATCAGAGACAAATTCAGCACCAAAATACATGTTAGAAAAGATATTCTAGCCCGCTAAATTAAGCACAAATCCATGAAACCACATTTATATAGCATGAAAATCTTAACAAATAAACAGAAGAAGGAAAATTCTTCCTTCTTAGAATCTCAAAGTATAAAATTAGAAAAGAGGGTAGAGTTAGAAAGCAACATTGGGGAAACATGAGACTGTTAACCATTTCAAGTCCAAGTAAGTAATGACTTACAATGAGTGAGTGAAAAGAATGATGAAAGACATGACATTGGTATAGTAATCATAACTGACAAGCATGTACTAATTACAAGGAGGAAAATACTAACTTTGCAGTGGAGAAATGTGAAGCACACCACCTTGACAAAGTGGCCAGGCCTGACATCATCCACAGGACACACTGACATAATATATCATCCACAGGACATACTGACATCATATGTTCTCAACAAGATGTACAGAAAGGTACACATCACTTTGGGGTGATTTCTGCCCAAAGGCAGATCTCAATAAGATCATGACATACTATGAGAAAAACACCACTGAGGGGCACTCTACAAACTGACTTTCATCAGTTCCAATGCCATGAGACAAAAAGACTGGGAACTGTTCCAGAATAAATGAGACAAGGGAGGCACCATAAGTAAATCCCCGTATGTGCTCCCAGGATCACATTCTGGACCATTAAAATGACACAAATGGTCAGTTGTGGAATGTAAATGAAGTGTGTAGATTGACTGTGAACTGCAGCCATGGGAACTTCCTGGTTGGGTAAGTTACTGTGATTTTGTAAGATGTTGACTTTTGGAGAAATGAAGTGAAAGGGCCTCTTCGTGTTAATTTTTGAAAACTAGACCGGCAACTTCTTAAGTGGAAAATTACTTGAAGTGAAAGTTTTAAAAATCAAAATAAAATCCCCAGCCTAAAACAAGGCCCCCCCCCCCGCTCCCCCCCCCCCGCCCCCGACAAATGTACAATGAGTTACTTAATAAACTACCAGAGACTTCGTTTCCCAATGGGGTCACCTTGACTGGGCTTCCTTGGGAACTACTCTTGAACAGAGCCACAAGAGAAGGAGGCAGGAACTCAGAAAGGAAACTCCAGATAGAGCACACAACATGAGACCCAACCCATAGTAGTCAGACTGGGTGACTCAGTCATGGACTTGAATGGGAAAATTCCTGGACTTGAATGGGAAAATTCAAGGGATGTTTGCTAAAAGGCTTCTGCCTACTGAAGGGGGAAAAGCAAAATGAATATAGAAGCTGCACACAGCAGCAAGGTCTTAGGTGGTGGAAAGTACGTAGTAGTAGGATGGTGTTGTCGGCTAAGCTTTTGCTGATGATGCTGGACTGGACACTGGACCAGTAAAATGACCACGGTCATGGAGCAGTTGGTGGAATCTGAATGACGTCATTAATGTATTACAGGGAAAGTGGGGAATGCATCATGTGAGGCTCCGACGCAACTCACCCAGGCCAGCAGTGTCTCATTCTGGGCCACGTGGTAAATGAGGCGCAGGGGTCGGGAGGAGCTGTGGAGGCGGGCGTGCAGCCGGTGGTACAGGTCGGACAGCCGCTGCCGCTCCTCCTCTTTGCTGTAGGGAGCCTCCAGCTCAGGGCTGCCATGATGGAGGGAGGAAGAGGGCAAGGTGAGTCAGGGGCCTTCTTGGCTGGCTTATCTCTTCTCCATCTAGAGCTTTCAGTTAAGTAGGGGGGGGAGAGGGGCTGAGCCTCCACCACTAGACTGGAGGATTCTCAGCAGCCTGGAGGCCAAGCTTTCCCCGTGAAGCAGGGGTTCCCTAAGTACTAGGCCCTTTGTGCCACTAGACTGGGACTCCTTTCCATTGGTGGTCGAACCTCCATTATCAGAGAACTATTCTTTCCCTCGGGTAAGGGTGGGGAAACCACTAGAAATCATTTGGTGCATGACGGAGCAGACACAGGATTGTTCTGTTATTTCCTGTCAGCTAACCAAGGCTATCTGCCTGTACTGATCATCCTGTATGGCCCATAACTGACATTATCAATATCCACACGACAGTCCTTGGCAAGGAAAAGGGTTCCCAACCCCAGGACACAACTAGCTGTCTCCCATGAGACATGCAAACGAGGCTGGCCCCCCCAGTTACAGGATGTCTCCCCACCTGGCCAACTGCACAGGGCCCACCTGGTAAACTGAGGCAGCTGGCGGTGGTGGTCAGGGATGTCCAGTGGTTTGTAGAGGAAGTGCCGGAGGCCGGGCGCCCCCACAGCCTGCACGCTGTAGGCCGAGGCACCTAACCAGTGGGTGCTGGGGTTGCTGGCAGCTTCTCCAAGGGCTCGCAGGGCCCCGAGGGCACGCATCCCGTCTTCCACCATTCGCCGGCAGGCAGCCATGGCATGGAAGGCTTCCCGCTGGGTGCCAAGCAGAAGCAGGCAGACTGGCATAGAATCCAGGCGTGCCACGTAGGCATAGAAGAAACCATCGGGGTTGAAGCGGGGCAGGCACACTGGTGCCCAAGCCTCACCAGCAGCAAAGGCTGGGGCACCCACCCAATCAAGCAGCAGCTGAAGGTCTGCGGGGTCCAGCCGGCACTCGGCCAGCACATTGCGCTCCTGAGCTGCTGTTATCAGCTGGCCACCAACTGCCAACACTGACAGGGCCAGGCCCGGTGTTGTGCAACGCCGCAGCAGTGTGCCCAGTGCTTCCCGCAGCGGCCGGGCCAGGGGCACACAGCGCACAGCACCCAGGAGCAGGGCGCCTGGGTCTCGCTCTACGCTGTCCAGAAGCCGGTCCAGGGTGCGCTCTGAGCCTGCCAGCAGGCGGCGGAGATCGTAGTTCTGCTTGTGCGCGAAGATGCGAGCCACACTTGCTCGTGTCAATGTGCTCACAATCTGTGCGTGCACAGCCAGCAGCTCCCCCCGCAGCTGTGCTGCTGACTGTGAAGTCCGAGACACGGCCACCAGCAGCAGTGGGCCCTGCTGTAGGAACACCAACTTGTGGTCCTCTGGGGGAGGGAAGGAGCAGGTCAGGGGAGAGACAGATCAGGAAAGGCCTATGGCGGGGAGAGGGGTGCTTCAGTGAAGACCCCTGGCAGACTGCATACTCACTCCAGCTCACCTCTGGTGGCCAGACAGTGGCTCAGGTAGGCAGGCAGATCTAGCCACGGCTCGTTAGACAGATCCCCAGCCCTCCCAGACACATTCCCAGTCACACCCCCCACCCTTCACTTACCGGCATAGATGGCACGGATGGCATCTCCGGCGCTCTGCACAAAGGACACCAGGGCTGTCATCACCCCCATGGTGGCCGACAAGGCCTCCACGCTGCCGTAGCGTGAGTAGATCGGCTTGCCAGCCTCGCTCAGTACAAACACATGCTTCCGTTGGCAGCGCCAGTCCTCGTCACTGGGGTCCCCGCCCTGGCCTCCAGAGCCAATGTCAGGGCTGTGAACAGGAACCCTGTCGGAGGCCGCAGTCCTTTCTGGCTCAAAGGTGTCTGCTGGGGCCTCTGACATGGGCAGTGGCGACAGGAGGTTGGACAGCTCATCCTTGGCCTCGGACTCTGAAAGGCGAGTCATCTGCAGGTGGATTCCCACTGACCCCCATGTTCCCCCGAATCCATCAATTGTTTCCAGCCCCCCACCAACTTCAGCCTGCTGAGGGGTATCTCCCTTGACACTCAGTGGGCTGTGACTCCCAGCAATTGATGACTGGGACCTTGGAAATGATGTCCACTCACACTGAAGGTTCCAGTGGCCAAGTGATCCAATATGCTGTCACTGGCACTCACTGTCACTCACCACTGTGTCTCAATCTAATTATTCCCTTGGCAACAATGGCTACCCCCAAGTCTTTAAAGCGTTCCATTGCTTCTGATTGAACATGGATTCCTTTGCCTTCAATAGTCCCCTTGGTCCCCTATCTCCTGATATCTATACCACTGACCACTATGACTATCTCTCTCTATATCATTTCCCCAACTTCTGATTTCCCTAACCCCTTTATTCCCACTGATGTCCACTGATCGCTAATGAGTCTCCTCCCACTGACTCTTGCAGTCAAGCATTTATATATTTTCAGCGATGTTAGTTCTCTTGATGTCACCCAGATCGTCGAGTCCCCCCCATCCCCAGTCACTGAACCCTATTTGCTTCCACAGATACATTATAACATCCCAACCAAACCCATATGAATGACTTTCACTGACTGCCACATCTACAAATTAGCTAACACCATTATCTACCCTTTCTTCTACTAATGACAACCATGAACTAGCACTAACACACAGGGCTATGATGACCTCCACTGCCCTTCTCTATGACTGTCAGTAGCTTTCATACAACCCACTGCTTCAAAGATTCCCACCTCTTCTTCCCCTTACACTATCATTTATTCCTACTGATGTTTACTGCTCATCAAGAGCTGTCATTTATTATCCATTAGAAGATATGTTGCTGTAATTTGCCCAGGAAATCCCATATGACCTCATATTCTCTCAATGTTATTCATGGACAACGCCTGTTACAAAAACAAAACAAAACAAATAACAACAACAAAAAACCCAACTACCTCCCTCAGTCATTGCCTTTACCTGTCAATTCCCAAGTCCTGAAAGGGCTTCCGATTTGTTTTCAGTGATACCTACTAATCCTTTCCAATGGTCCCATCAACATCCACTCATTCCAAAATAATAAATGAGCAAGGATTCTCAATCACTCCCATCAACTTCCCCAATGACAACTGGTACGTATCCACTAAGCAGGTCAAATCTTCCCCTACTGATCATCTGATTCTCCAAATATCCTTTTAATTCTCCTGTCCTATCAATCACTATAAACACCCTCTAACACTTGCCGCCCGCCCCAGTATCTCTGATGATGTAAAATATGAATGGTCCCTGACCTCCAGGGGATCCCTTTTCCCGATGCAATGACTTAACTTCCTATTTCTCCCTATCACTTCATTAATGAATAGTCCCTCCTCTGTCCCCAGTCTTTTACTCATTCACTGATCCAAGCAGGACCATGGCACTGTGTAGGGGAGTGAACATCGACTGACAACACTCTGATTTTCTTCTCTCCCCTTTTCCTTTCTCGGTGAGTCTACCCTGACCTCTTACGGACTCAGCTGCGGTCCAAGCTCCTTCTTTCAGCCCCTGAGGCTCCTCACGGGTCTCCCACGAACTCCCCACCTCGCCTAACAATGACAACCCCCCGGGGTTGCTCCTAGGACCCCCGTCTGTGTGTGTGTGAGGGTGGGGGGCGAGGAGGGGGCTGTACCTGGCTCCCCCGGGGCCGGGTCTCCAGGATCGGGTGGGCCCGGGTGATCCCCGGCAGCGTTCCCGGTCTCCTCACTGGGGCCCCGCGTGTCCTCCACGTCCTCGGCGCCCCCGGGGCCCGGGACAGCAGTGTCTCCTCCGGCCTCCATCTGCACATCCCTGCAGGGGTTGAGGGGCAGCAAAAGAAACTTCTTAGATGCTTTTACAGGGGACCCCCCCCCCCCCATCACACGCGTCCCCAGCGCAGGCTTTCCCCAGACAGTGGGACCTTCGCAATAACCCGCACCCCTCACACCCTCCGCGGACACGCGGGGGCTCCGGGCGCGCCGCGGCTCACAGATGAAGACACACAAACACCTGTGTCCACCCCGAATCTCCACCGGCCGGCCACCGGTACTTCCCGGAGCCGCACCTGCTCCACACTTCCGGGTCCTGCTGGGAATTTGCCACACTTCCGGCTGGGACGCCGCACGCCGCAAGCACTTCCGGCGGCGAGGGAGCGTTCTGTGCTCGCGGGGGCGCCCGACTCCCGCCGCGGCCCGTCCCTCCCCGTGTCTCTCCTGGGTCCGCGTCGGAGCTGACCCGGTATTCGACGATTTTCGTCAGCAGCCACTTCCCGCCGAACCCGCCGCAGACGTGAAGCGGACCGAGCACGAACCGCTTCGCGCGGAGGGCTGCTGGCGTGCGGGGGCGTGGCCCGCGCTCAGCCAATCCCAGAGTCGAGAGGGAGGGCCCACCCCCTTTTTGGACCAATCAGGAGGAATCCGGCCGCTCCCTCCCCCCCTCCTCCGCCCAGTTTGTACCTTCCCTGTGCTTGGGCTGCTGTTTGCACCCGCCCACCGCTTGACTGACGTTTCCCTGGTCAGAACCACAGGTCTCAGTCTGTTCTTTGCACAGGAGGGTTTTGCAGCCTTAATCGATAGGTCTGTAGCACCCGCAAGTGTGCTCCCTCGGACCTGAGACCCCTTCTCAACCCCCGAGAAGTGCTGGGATTCGTGGGGTGGAAGCTTGATGGGCAGTCACCGCTTCCAATCGGAGTGCCGCGCGCAGACTGGCCAGCCAATAGGACTCCGATCCTCCAGTAAGAGGCGGGCTTCTCGGAACTGGGAATTTTTCGTAGGTTTCTGCCATTAGCCGAAGGGCTGCTCAGGATCCACTCTACAAAGAGAAGCTCAGTGGTGGGACGAGACCGTCCTTTCCCTCGGGAGAATGCTCTCCTCCCTTCCTCCCCGTTCCCTCTCATCTCAAGTTCTGTCTCTGCATCTGTGGTCACCGCTGGCTACCCCCTTTCCGGATGAATGGCACCAGCCCTGCCCCTATCGGGAGAAGTCCCCTAGGTTGGGCCTAGGACTCCATCCTCCACCCAATTCCCCAGCGCTCCTGGGCTGGCGGGGACCTCGGTCCCGCCAGCCAGCCTCTCCTGGATGGTAAGTTTGGAGGAGTCGAGCGGACTCCCCGGACAGGACCCCTCACCCCCAGGGCTCGGGGTCCCCACTTCACGAGCGTGACGGTGACAGCACAGTGTAGACCCCGCTGGCCTCACAGGATTCGCCTGACTCGATGGTGCTGCCAAGTAGAATGCCCCGTTCTTGTATTTATGCTCAGAGAAAACCCACTTCAAGGTAAGGGAGAGGGAAGTGGGTTACGTCACGACGGCTTAAAAGTCAAGAAGACGTTTCCGTCCAGAAGACGCGGCAGTTCTAAATGTGCGCACATTGACACACGAAACTTCCAGGCACATCCCCATGCAGGAAGCGACCACGAGGATCACACTTCGGGCATCTAACTCCAACTCCACCGTGACGGTAGGCCCGTAATTCCAGCTAAGGAAATATAAGTAGGACAGAAGTCAGGCAAGCCCTGAGCAAAAACTCAAGACCCCATGTTAACATAATAATAATGATGATGCACAGTGTAAAAGGCTGGAGTCGCAGCTTAAGTGGCAGAGAGCAGGCTCAAGGCCTTGATTTCAAACCCAGGTGCCACCAAAACCAAACCAAACCGAAACGACAACAACGAAACCCCAACAAAGTGTATCTGTCACTCTTAATTTGGCAAAACTCAGGAGAAAATATGGAAGTCATAATACAAGGCGCAACAATTGGCAGTGCCTGTAGACAGAAAGAAATATGGATGCAGAAGACATGTGCAGCTATTTAATTGATTTAATTGACATTTGTGAAAACATTATAACCAGCTACACTCAATAAATGGGACCATGAAACTTCTTTTTTTAAAGTAAATCAGAATACGTTTCCTGATTACAACAGAATGAAAATAGAAACTGTTAACCCAAGCTGTCTGGGAATGGTTCCAATTTTATAAACTAATCCAATCTGCTGCATATTAACCCACAAATTATATAATAAATCCCATGATATATTAGTATCATTGATTGTATGAACATGAAAGTACAACAAATAAAAATTGCAGAGCCGAAACTGGTGTTCATTTAAGGTCTCAGAGTCAGCTTGCTGACTGGTGTCCCTACCTGTTTACAAAAATCTGTTAAGTTTCTATTTCCCCAATGTTGTATTGTTTTCCTGGAGTGACATACAAATTCCCACCCCAGTTACAACAGTCTCACTATACTCCTCAGAATGTGACTCTCCTCCCAATTCCTGTGGTCCACATAACACCTTCATAACACCTCTGCTCGGAACTGACCCCACCCCCAAATTCCCATAGTCTACACAATGTGCCCCATGGGACTTCCCAAGTGACCTATGGGACTGTCCCCTGAAATTGTGTTTAAATCCACACCTGTCCATGGCTGCTGCCTCCATTCTGCTTGAAGCAGCCTGGCAGGTCTGTCCCACCAAGAAAGCTTTAAGTTCGCATTGGTTGCTCTCGCTCGCCACTCATTTTTTACAGTTCATAAGGAAGTTTATAGTTCTACACATGCCAGGTCGATATGATGAAATGTTCTTCATCACCGATGAAGCTGGAAAATGAAGAGAAATTACACTTGAAGCAAGTGAGAAATACGGGAATAATAATGATAGCAGTAGAATCCTGTAAAAGGAGACATACAACCAAGAGATACAATCAGTCTAAAATATTTAATGTTTTTGCAAAGGTCAGGAAAATAACTAAAATTTGTACTTAAATGATAAAACAGAGGAGAAAGATTACCAGCATCAGAATCGAAAGAGATCCTAGAGACAAGACATTCCAATGGTAGGCTAACCTTGATGTCATATTTAATTAGTGCTAGTACTGGGGCTTGAACTCAGGACCTGGGTACTATTTCTTGAAGTTTTCACTCAGACTGGTGCACTGTCACTTGAGCCACAGCTCCACTTCGGGCTTTTTTGATATTTAATTGAAGGTCAGAGTCTCATGGCTTTCCTGTCTGGGCTGGCTTTGAAACATGATCCTCAGATCTCAGTCTCCTGAGTAACTAGGATTACAGGTGTGAGATGCCAGCTTCCGATTTGGGATGCCATACTTTTCTCTGGCTTTCAGTTAATTTGTAGGTCCAAGTCAGAAATCGTTGCTTCCTTAGCAAAAGCAGCTTTGAAACACCTGTTACAGGGATCAGCCTAGGACCTGAAAGCTCTGGAGAATTTGCTTTTGTTCTCAGCCCAGAGGCAACTTGGGGGGGCATGCCTCAGTAAGTTGAAGAAAATGCCTAGAGTCTTTGTGATGCCCATACACAGAAAATGGAAGGATAAGGTCTTTTACACACATAAAGATGATCGTCTTTCTCACCAACAACCAGTAGATGGCAGACAAAACCCTGCGTTGTTTTGTTTTTCTATGTGTGTGTGTTCTGCTGGGTGACAGGTAGGTGCTTTAAACATTTCGGACTTGTGAGAACCTACAGACTTTCTGAGATCAGCTTGGCCCAATGTAGTATCTGAAACGCTGGTTGGAACATAATACAATGTCCATATTTAGCGAGCCATTACATGGGCCAGGCATGGGGGAAATCATACCTGTAATCCAGGTTATTCAGAAGGCATAAGTAGGAGGATCCAAACTTGAGACCCTATTGGAAAATAAAGTAAAGTTTAAAGAGTTGGAGGCTTGGGTCAAGTGGCACTTGCCTAGCAAGGACCAGATCTTGAGTTGAAACCTCAGGGTCATTTGAAAACAAAACAGCAACAATAACATCAAAGGACAAAAGAAAAAGAGAGAGAGAATAATTAACTCTCATCCCAAATCTCTCAGCATGTACCTGATGATGATTTTTGTTGTATTGTTTCTGGCATTACCAAAGATCAAATCAGGGCCTACTGTGTGCCAGGCACATGCTGTACTGCTGAGCTACACCTTCAGTCCCCCTTCTTTTCCTAGTTTATCTTTGAGTAGAGCTTACTCAGGGAGAAAGGGGTGGGAGGAGCTATCTGCAGCCCACCTGGATAGACTCTGCGGAATATTTCCACTGACCTCATTCTTTCTGAGGAAGATCACTTACAGCCAGACTTGGCTGAGTGAGCTGTAATTTCCATCCTGCCTTCTGAAAGTTGCTGTTCCTCTTTCAGCAACTTCTCCTCTTTCATCCATGGAACCGTCCTGACCAATCCCATCCTTGTCTGGACTCAGAAGGAAGACCTGAGCTACCCAATCAGAGTAAGCAGCTAGGCCACAGTGATTGGTTCTGGCAAGGACATGTGATCCTGGGTGGACCAATAGGAGACTTCCTTGGGAGTTTTTTTTTTTTTTTAATGCATGAGAAATGAAAAGGCTAACTCTTTAGTGGGGGAACTAATGGATGCCAACCTAGCTGATTCAAACAGAGGAAGACTGTAGGGGGAATGGTGCCAGAAGGGCTGTGAGCTGAAGACACCAAGAGCCCCAAAGCACTGAGTCTGACATGTCAGTATGAAAACCAGGTGTAGTTCTACAATCTCTATTTCTGTGTCTCTATGATTTTCTTTCTGCTTAAGAACAAAGAGTCCCTCAAGTCTCTTGTTTACTTTTGAGCTGCTGTACTATACTTCTAACCCCACACCCTGGCCTGTGCGCTTCCGCTGCAACACTTGCTGAACCATTTCAACATTCTGTCAATGATAGATTATTTACGAAGATCTTCAAAGAAGATGGCCACAAATCTACAGAGTATCACCGTTCATTACTTCAAAGTAGCTTCTGTAGTTGGTGCTGCCACCATTAATATTGGGTGTCGCTTCAAGAAATAATTGATATGTTTAGGAATATTGTATTGATATTGTCTACTTTTTTCCCTCAGGAAACAAGATCTATCTATCTATCTATCTATCTATCTATCTATCTATCTATCTATCTATCTATCTATCTATCTATCTTTGTACTGGCACTGGAACTTGAACTCAGGCCTGGACTCCAGGGCTGGTACTTTACCATTTGAGCCCTAGCTCTACTTCCAGCTTTTTGCTGATTAATTGGAGTCTCATAGACTTTCCTGTCTGGGCTGGTGTTGAATCATAATCCTCAGATCTCAGCCTCATGAGTAGCTAGGATTACAGCACGAGTGTTCAGCTATGAAATAATTTTATCAGGATAATTGCTTAAACTTGAGGGAGGAGAAGTCAACAAAAACATTTCAAGCCACATGTATTAGGTATTTCTTGCACAGGTAGAAAAATATGTTTATCTATAATGGACTCTCCATCATACCATGTATTCTATTGTCTTCCAGCTAATGGCTGGCCCTTTTTAATTGTATCGAATTCTGACCATTTAAATTTCATGTTATTTTCACCTCATTGGCTTCTAGAAATGGATTTAAGAATCAGACTTTAGAGGTTCTTTACCAGTCACAGGAGGCTACTCTTATTTATTAGAAAAGGCTGCAGCAGCACCTTCAATATAACCTGTTAATTTCAAGGGACTTTGAAAACTGGCTGCAGTCCACATCTTTCGCATTAGGAAACATCTGTGCCTTTTGAGATAGAAGGGCTCTTTTTCCTTTTCTTTCCCCCCCTTCTTTACTTTTACTATTATTATTTTTTTGTCTCTAAAAATCATGCAATGCTATTCTTCCAGGTACTTTCACAATACACAGCCCACTTTAGTTGTATATAATGAACATGGTCTCTAGCTGCTCAGTTGGAGACAATGTAATTTTATTTTTATTTTTAGCCCTGACTGAAAGCTTCTTGTAAGATGCACATAGGAAATGTAGGAACCTTGCTGAGCACTGGGTACTGTCCTCTAAGAGGTGCTAGCACTCCTTAGACTCCAACTATTGGTCTTCCCTCTGGCCCTCCCTTCTCTGAAGGCCCTTCCCTTTCCTCCCCTTCTCCCAAGATAATGGTAGGTGGCTGTCTAAGGTAACCCCAAAGCTGAGGGTTTTTTGTTTGTTTGTTTGTTTAAGGCAAGCAGAAACCAAACAGCTAGGGTCAGGCCCCATACCCTTAGAAGACTCCAAGCTATTTCTGCTTCCCCAGTCATCACTCCATTTTCATTCTCTATGCAGCCTGGCAAAGCTAAAGATGGCAAACATGGGTTGGGTGTGCTGCAGCTTTCCTCATTGTGATTTCCATCTAACCACCCCAATGGTTTGTCAAGTGCTTTATAAAGACTGTGTGGGGCTGTTTACAGAGGCTCCTTACTTTAGACAGACCAGGAAGCTTCAGAAAGACAAATAGGCCATTTCATGCCCTGGAAGGATATCTGATTATCCAGGGAACGAGCTGGAAGAGCCAGAGAGAGAACAGAGACCGGTAGAGGAAGGAAGGGGGCAGCCTGGGGGCCTTGAAGTAGTGTGTGTGTGTGTGTGTGTGTGTGTGTGTGTGTGTGTGTGTGTGTGTGTGTGTGTGTGTGTGTGTGTGTGTGTGTGTGTGTGTGTGTGTGTGTGTGTGTGTGTGTGTCACATGGTGCAGTAGGAAGCTTCTGAACAGGAGTCTTTTTTTTTTTTTTTTGAAGACTTTATGTTTTCTTTTTTCTTTTTGCCAGTTGTGGGGCCTGAACTCTGGGCCTGGGCACTGTCCTTCAGCTCTTCAGCTCAAGGTGAGCACTCTACCACTTGAGCCACAGCACCACTTCCGGCTTTTTCTGTTTATGTGGTGCTGAGGAATTGAACCCAGGGCCTCATGCATGCAAGGCAAGCACTCTATCACTGAGCCATATTCCCAGCCCTGGAGCCTTTATCTTAATAGCAATCAGTTGCTGTTTACTAAAGCCTCTTTCTTATACTGTAAAATTAATTTATAGTAGATTCTGGGTAAGTGTATGAATTCAAACGTAATAGTAATCTCAAAAATAATCTCTTTACAGCCTACTGGTGATCAAGTTTCTCAACAGGACACACACACACACACACACACACACTCACACACACAAGCACACACACTTTATGTGCCAGTATCACATGGTACCAGCATTTTACACAATTTAACTTTCCAGTCAATCAGCCATGCCTTTTCCGAACAATATCCTACTTTGAAATCTTGGAAAATTAAAATTCAACATATGATTTGACTCTGTCTTTGAAAACCCAGTGGGTAAAGATGAGGATGATGTGTTTAAGGGGAAATAAGTTGATCACAGCTCATACCCATTTTATAAGAGATAGAGGTGAATGATAGAGAGACTAACATGCCTACGGCCACACAGCAAGTTCATGAAAAGCCACCAAGGCATCTATGAAAAACATTTGTATATATGAATGTCTATCATTACTGAGCCACAGGTATCTGGAGATACAATAACAAATGAATATACAATAGTAATAAATGATGTACAATAATAATGAATGAATCCCCCCTGCACTATCTTAACATCATTGGAGGATAGAATACAGTCTTTCTCCCTCTTGATGACATAGAAATGGAGAAGGACATGAAGAGGCTCTGGTGACACTAAGGGAATCAGCAAGTGGCCCTGATCTATTTGTTTTATACTCTTGTAGGTAAGGGCTGGTTAGACTCATGTGGTTAGATTCATGACTTACATCTTAAGCATATTCCTATGCAAGGAGATGGATTGTGTTGGGGCCATTGTTTGGGTTGTTAATCTGCAAGTAAATTGCAGCTATATGGCGGTCTGGGCACCCTGATGAGTTGTCACTTGGAAAAGAAGGCACAGGTCATAACCTGGGGCCAAGAAGAATCATGGCCACCTTGGAAGGACAAAGCAGGATAATGACCATGGAGGCTAATCCCAGAGCATTTTGTGATGTCCCCTAGGGCTTTTTTCATATCCCAGGACCTTTCAAGGCCTGTGGAGTAGTCATGAGATTATTGATTTTCCCTTTGGTAAATTTCTCTTGGGAACTATTGGTTTCCCTTTGGGAAAGCCTTCAGTACACTGCGAGTTTTCATTCACATAATATTATTATCATGATTAATATGACCCTGGCGGGTCCTGTTGTTCCTTCTTAATCTATTGGGATAGTTATGATACATCATTCATATGATTATACTAACAGTATAATTAAAACTAATACCATAATTAAGAACGAAGAGTTCCTTGTAAACAGGAGGATAAATCCATATTTTAATGGATACTGTGCAGTTGGAAGGAAGTGGATTCTCATTCATTAAAGCACTGCTAATTATTACTAATGTGTTAGTGATGATAAATACCAACCATAAGTAATGATAATGCAAACAATACAAATACAAAACTTATTGAGTGCTTCCTTGATCTCTCAAGTATGTCAAGTGTCTTTCATGTGTTAAATATTTAATCTGAGTCTTAGCCTGTCACAGTTGAAGAACTCAAGGCTGAGTCGCTCCCCTTGAGATACCACAGCCATAAATAAAAAGAACTTGGATTTTAACCCAAGTGCCAAGAGCCCAAGCTCTATGTAGTTAACTTCTATGGCAATTAAGGAATCATGTCAGTTTAATCCACATTTTCTTTTTCAATAATATGTTCTGTCAAGGAAGACAGAAAACCAAGGTCTTTTCCTAGATCCTTTCCTATTTCCTGGCTCCCATCTGGCTCTCATGGAGCTTGAACTCAGGGCCTGGGCCCTGCCCCTGAGATCTTTTGCTCAAGGCTAGTGTTCTACCACTTTGAGCTACAGTACCACTTCCAATTTTCAGGTGGTTAATTGGAAATAAGAGTCTCATGAACCTTCCTACCTGGGCTAGCTCTGAACCACAATCCTCAGATCTCAGCCTACTGCATAGCTAGGATTACAGGCGTGAACTACTGGCACCCTGCTCTCCTGTTCCTCAGTTCTCTGCCCTGTGTATGGACAGGCCTACTGTGTGCTATGACTCCACCAGATGGATATGGGAGAGCTGACAAGTCTTACGGAAATTTAGACTCCTCCCCATGGTGGCATCTTAGTGCAATGGGGCAGTTATGAAGTGGGTGACTGCTCTGGTCCCTGCAGGGCTTGGGGGGTGCTTCTGGGTGTGGAAACATTGGAGAGGTTTATTTTGTTACTCAGTTGCATCTTGGATACCCACACATGAGGGTGCCCACACCTCTCTTTCCATCCTCGTGAACCTTCATGCCAAGGGGCTGGCTATGCCAACAGGAAAATGTCACTGTACGAGCTCAATGTCAAGGTAAACCCACCAGCTCTTCTCCAGCCATATCTCCTCACCCAAACAAAAGACTCTCTACCTGCTGTTGGGGAATGAAGGGGCTGTTGGACTGGAAAAGCATGCGCAATACCAAGACGTCAAACTGCCCTCCCTGCCCTCCCCCAGCTCACAAACATACCCAAGTTCTCCTCATTTATCTATGCAATTAATGGTCATGATTCACACAGTGAGACCGAGGAGGATATCCTTAGGAGAGGATCACAAGGGCTCAATAGCTATGTGCATATGATCATTTAAAATGCTATTTGTTGAAATGAACTCCAGGAAATGGAAATAAGGGGTTTCTTTTTGTTATTGGCTATTGTTTTTTTTTCTTTTATTCTTGTTTGTGTATCTGTCTTTGGAGGGTAAGGGGGAGCACAGAAATAGTGGGACAAAGGGTGAACAGATGCATCAGGGATACTCACTAGACACTATGTTGAAAATGAACTTGTGGAGTGGGGTCACTCATTAGTACTCCTTAGTACTTGTTACCTGACTTAAGTAACTGCAAACCCCTCTGTGCATCACCTTTACAATAACAACAACAAAACAACCTTTACAACCACCACCACCACAACAACAACCAATCAATGGTTATGGTTATAACATTCATGAGTGGATATGTTCCATAAAAATTATTCCCTGTAGGTTGAGCCTCTTGCCTTTTCTGATCCTCTCTGTGGAGCAATCAATAACAGACCATACACAGAGGCCACTGTGCCTCCAGGATTTCTTCTTCGTGGCTTGTCTGCCCAATGTGTCCGATGGCTGTGAATCTACACAGACCTTCCAGAAGATACAGTGTACTGACATTCAGAGAATGACTTTTATCTCTGCAGCAAGTTTTAAATATCAATAAATTGACACTGAGCTAATGAAGTGTGGACTACTAAAAAAAAGCAAACAAACCCCCTAACCACACACAAGAAGAAGGGAAAAGGAGCTGCGTTTGTCATCCTCCCAGAGCAAGTGTTACCATGAGCAGCCTACCTGTTTAAGCCAAAGATATGTTGCTTACTTTTCAATTCCTGAATCTTGCTGCTGCTGCTCCCACCCCCTTTCCTTTGTCCTGAGCTTTGATTTGGCTCTTCCAATTCCACGAGCCTCCTCTATTTTGATTTAGTCTAGCATCGCTAATTATTTCTACTTGCCATTGTTTGCCCTGCCTTCTCTTGCTGTGTTGTTTTCCTTCCTCTGCTCCGTGCTTCTTGTATTTGCTCCAGCACTCTTCTCCTATCTTCATTTTAACTCCACTTTTCTTTCTTTTTTTTAACATGAGCTGGAGCAAGGTGTAAATACATATCATGCTTTTGTCGTTTTTTGTAGCTTTCAGAGAGAAGATCACTACTTAGATCTTTAATCACTACGAATAGTCATTTTAAAAGAACACTCAAAATACTCTCTCAGCTTTCACTTACATCAACACTTTTGTTGTGTGTTCTGCTTCTTGGTCTGGGGTTAGATAAGAGGCATGTATGATTCTTTTGAGCTTTATCATTAAGACATATGTGTGTCTGTCTATCTATCTATCTATCTATCTATCTATCTATCTATCTATCTTGTAAATGACAAATTTAGAAGGGGAAGAGAGGAAGAGAAGAGAGAGAGGAGAGAGGAGAGGAAGAGGAGCAGAGGAGAAAGAGGAAGAGGAGGAGGAGGAGGATGACAAAGAGGAGAGACCCTGAATTTCCTTCTCCCAAGAAACAGGAGGCAATTTGTGCTATTTTCCCATCAGATTTCTCTCACTAGCTGTCTTTCCCAGATATGTTGACCTATTGCTGAAATTCAGGATACCCCATTGTGCTGATGACTGCTGCAGAGAAATAAGGAGAGACACGTTTTGGCTTGCTAACACACACAATTTGGCATCGCTGTCTTTTCTTTCCTCTGGAAACCCTAAAGTGTCCTTTGAACAAATGCAGAAAACCATAGGATTTGCATGCACAGGAAATCAGAGAAATCCAACTCTCCATTTATCCAAGGGACATCAACTCTGTTTCACAGAAGATGGGGAACAGAAAAGAACTTTCTCACGCCCTTCTCTCCTGTTGATCGAGGTGTGATTGTCAGCAGTGAGGCTTGCCAATTTCATTTTCTCAGGCATTTGGCTCGTGTCAGAATTCTCTGAACAGTGTCTCTGCGGGTGGATTGATTATTCTCTCCCCAGAGAGAAGGATGTCGAAGTCCTCCCTGAGAGGGACCCCTGGCAGTGGCCAGATGCCCACACACACCGCACACACAATGCGAGGCTGTGGGTCCTTTGCCCAAAAAGGCTGAGGCTTCCACGTCTGTGGGTTGTAGAGAAAGCACAGGATGGCAGCTGTGATTACAACTGCAGGACATGGCCTGTAAAACACTCAGTAGTTGTATTGTCTTCCCAAGTCTCAGCACAGAATGAGAACTATGGTATTATAGCAGTAATAATGACTCCTGCCACTTACAGAGCATGTGATATGAAGACATGAATGTAGCCCATAGCAACCAGGAAATGGACAGTGATACAATTAGCATGCGATATAATTCCATCTATGTGAGCTCTCTTCTACTGCTCTTTAATCGCTACATTCTCATCCTTCAGTTCCTCTTCTCTCTCTCTCTCCTTCTCCCTCCCTTTCCTTCTCCCTCCTTCTTCTTCCTTGCCTCCTCCCTTTCTCTTCCTCTCCCTCCTGCCTGTCTCTACAAGATCAGAGTTTGAACTCAGGGCTTTGCTCCTGCTAGGCAGGCCTCTACCGCGTGAATCACACTTCGGCCCTCTCATTCCATCTCTTTTCCAGAAAACCAGCAGTCTATTCTTCATTTGTAAGTTCAGTTAAAAAAATTATTGTAAAGGGGATGTGAAGTTACCTAAGTAAGATAATGAGGACATTTCATTTTGAATAGTGTTACCCCTCCCTTATTGTAGTTATTTTTTTCTGTTTACAAATAGTGATGGAAACCATGGACTCAATGAGAAGGTGCTTGTTGGCATACCGAGGGACCATAGAACACCAGTGCTGGCAATGTGTATCCTGGCCAAATTCCCTCCTATCAGGAATGGTGATTCTTGTGTCTCTGTGGGGCAGATGCATTTTCTCAGTAATGGATGAGGGGGCTTTGAACTCAATAGTGACAGGTGAGTTTGTTCCCCCTCCCCCAAGCACAGAGCACTTATGCACTTACGTAACGGAGCTGAATAACAATAAAAGACAATAATATTGAGAGTAGTTCTTTTTTGAAAATATCAAAACAGGATGGAGAATGCTTTTCCTAAGTTTTTCTGCCAGCAATGAAACATATATTGATTTTTTTATCATCAGGAAAGAAAAGGTGATACTTTTTAAATATTGACAGTTTTTGTTAGTATTTCTGACATTTCACACACCAAAAAAGGCTGTTGCTGACGACACTGTATTCAGGATGCTATCCGACAACCCAAGCTTTTCTTCTTGTGGAGAGGGTTTGTGTAAGTTTTTTTTTTACTTCATGAATATTTGTCACTTTGGGAAGGTGTTTCAGGGAAATTTGATGATCTTCTATTTAATAGAAAAGGAATTCTTGACTTCACTCTGTCCCTGGTGAATGTAAACAATTAGAATTGAAGTGCTATTTGCTGAGATCGAAATCTTTGTTTCCCAAGCTTCTGAAATAATATTATTTGAGGAAAGGTTAAAAAGAATTTCAGTAGATAGAATTCTAGCCTTCACTCTCCCATCTTGTAGAGATGAACCACTTTGTTTGCTCTCCTAAGCATGTGACACGGATAGGCAAACGCTGTTGGATTTATTAATGGACCATTAAAAGCAACTTGGGTGACCTTTCTTTGTTTCTTGAGTTTCCATCTTTGAGTAAAAGAGTCATAGTATCTGTACCCATAGTATCTGGCCACAGAAGAGCTCCTTGTGCAAAATCTGTGACCTCTCCCAGAATCCTCTGGGTCTAAGGTTGAAGGTTGAACTTCATGAAGGGCAAGATCCTGGAGGTACAGGGATTATACAGACTGCTCTGTGCCTTCCTAGAGCCTCTCTCTCCTCTCTCTCTCTCTCTCTCTCTCTGTCTCTCTCTCTCTGTCTCTCTCTGTCTCTCTGTCTCTGTCTGTCTGTCTGTCTGTCTCTCTCTCTATCTCCTCTTTCTGCAAGAACAAAGATAAAGTAATTGCATTCTACTATCGGCTCATTCTTTGTACATTTATACCCAAGCATTTTTTAAAAAAAAATCTGTTTTCTTATGAGTTTAATGATTATAAATAGAGAATTCTCCTTCACTAAATATCATATTGGTTTACATGTAGATGTATACAATGTATGGATTTTTACAACTCCATTCCACCAATGGCTCGGTTATGAAATATGATGATTTCTCCGTGTGAGTTTCAAGTTATTCTTTTGAGTTCTCCACATGCATAATAATATTGTTTGTGTTTTCCTGGGTGGGGCATGTCCTTCCTTCCACAGTCTCCTCTGAGGGCTGAGGTGATCTGGGCGTGAGGGCCGAGGATGTCTGGTAGCTGAGTTGCTCTCAGGGAATCTCACTCATTTGATAGGAATACTACCAGTCAAGTTCTTGCAGGTTCTGAAATAATAATTTGAGGAAAGGTTAAGAAGAATTTCCATAGCTAGAATTCTAGTCTTCACCTTCCCACCTTGTAGTGATGAACCTCGTTGTTTGCTTTCATAGCGTGTGGAATGGATGGGCATCGAATGCTAACCCAGGTGGTGACATGAAAGGTCCAGAGCAGAGCCACACCAGGGCTGCCCATCCCCACCACAGACTCTGCACCAACGGCTTCTACGACAGCACATCTGGATCACTTCTGGCCTCCAGACCACAGAACCTGGATCCCACACCTGAGGAACTTCAAACTCCTCTCTCCAGACACTGCAGAATTCTGGTTGCTTCTAGGACCTGCCATGATGGATGTAGCCTGTGACATAAATGGGTAGATAAAATGTGCCATGCTATTAAATGGTGTGTATTTTCTATCCCAGTTAATGGGAACAGATACTCTGACATGAATGTGCTTTAATAACATGGTAAGTGAAAGAAGCTGGGCAAAAAAGACTTCACATGGCCTAACTCTTTTTATGCAAAATCTCTAACCTGTCTGATAGGTAATGGATTAGATGGATCAGACAGATAGATGATTGATATGTACATGCCAGACAGATAGGTAGATGACAGATAAGTGATAGGTGGATTGATAAATAGATGAAAGAAATGTGAGCAGGTTTTGCCTGTGGCTGATTACTTGTAAAACCGGCTTGAGACAACTTTCTGTGGCGGTGAAAATATTCTAAATCTGGGTGTTTTAATGGCCACACATGGCCTAAATTGACAAAACTCTGGATTTTACACGAGACAAATTAGTAAAGCCTTAGAATTTCATGTTGCTTCGCTACCCATTTTGAATCTTTGTTGGACTTTCTGTAGGCCAGAGGCGGCACCTAGTCACCCAGTACCTGGTCTCTAGTTTTTTAGTTCCTCTGGGTGGTGGGTACAGATGCCAATCCTGCCCAAATGCTTGCTGGTGACTACTTGCTGTGGGATGGGTCCATCCACATATTACCAACCTGAATGGGCCATGGAAGCTCACATCGGGTGAGGGCTGTGCAGACATGGCTTGGTGACTGCTTTTATGGTCATTGCAGGACTGGTGCCACTAGCTTTTTTGTTGTTGTTGTCGGTCGTGGGGCTTGAACTCTGGGCCTGGGCGCTGTCCCTCAGCTCTTCAGCTCAAGGCGAGCATTCTACCACTTGAGCCACAGCGCCACTTCCAGTTTTCTGGTCGTTACTTGGACAAACTTTTCAGCCCGGGCTGGCTTTGAACTGGGATCCTCAGATCTCAGCCTCCTGAGTAGCTAGGATGAAAAGCCACTGCCTGGCTTTTCTCTCCTATTTCTCTTTCTCTTTCTGTGTTTTCCACGTTCTCTCTCCTCTTCCTCTCCCCTCCTTCTCTTCCTCCCTCTCTCTGTCTCTGCTCTTTGTCTTTGTCTGTCTGTCTGTCTGTGTCTCTCATTTGCTGTGTAAGACTCCAGGAGTGCCAGGATTATGTACTCAGTCTGTAAGTGATCAAAAATCGTTGATTTCCCTCTTTTCCTCTCCTCATCGTTGGAGGGATGTTTGCCATCTTAAAATTGATTTCCCCAGGAGCTGGGGACGCCGGGTACTGGTCAGGTACGGACCTCTGCAGGGGGGAATAGAATGTGTGCCCTACAAATCCAACATACCGCCGTGTGCTCTGGCATCACCCACCACTCCCGAAGGCTGCCTGGCTGTCCCTAAGTAATGGCTTGTTGGGAATTCTTAATTCACCTCCAGAGTGGTTCTTGTGGAGGAGGGGGGGCTCTTTGCTTCTGTGTCTCTAGACTGGGAAAGCACCCACTCAGGTGGACTCCATTCTCTTAAGATGCCGTACAATCTTCCCACCCCTTCCCTCCAAGCGTCCATCCCCCTCCCCTCCCTAATACGGGATCAAACCCAGCAAGCAGCGCACATGGCCAGACAGGCTGCCCTCTTAGCTTGGGGACACATGGTCAACAAATGATTCCATCTTCCTCTTCCGGTTATGACAAACCTCTAGGTTCTTCCTCCCCACATGTCCCTCCCTAGGTCAGAGCACAAATCCGAACTCACAGATCCGCACAGAAATAAAGGCTACCAGGCCAGGCCAGGCCAGGAAG
This sequence comes from Dipodomys merriami, assembly GCF_024711535.1. Taxonomy (NCBI): domain Eukaryota; kingdom Metazoa; phylum Chordata; class Mammalia; order Rodentia; family Heteromyidae; genus Dipodomys; species Dipodomys merriami. The sequence goes on from NW_027202804.1 coordinate 1,881,430, forward strand.
GACAGTTATTCCCTTCAGACTTCACCAAGCTCAACTCTATGCTTGCTCTCTCATTCCACCCTTCTGCTCCTCCTCAGAATGCATCTGCTGGCATACAAAACGAAGCCATTTTCCAGAATTCAAGATCAACACTGCCTCTTTGTTCTTCTAGATAAATTCAATCTGGCCACTCCCAAACTAAAAACGTCAATATTGCATGATGATGATGATGATGATGAGTGAGTTCTTGTGATTTCAAAGGCCTCCAGATTCTAGGTATAATTCCTGTGGGTATAATGGAGCCAGTCAGCACCGAAGGATTAGAGAAGAAGAGTATGCATAGCAGGAGTTCAAAGTCACCGGCTGCCAGTTTACCAACGTCTGCATGGATGGTCTGATGTCTCCAACGATTCCTGTTCATTCAGACAGCTAGGAAAATTCATACGAGCAGTCACGAGAATTACAACGTCCACAGGTATAAGTAGTTACGAATGAGCCACACCTGCCGACTCAGAGAGCTTCTTAGGGAAGACAGACAGAGGTTTGCTGCACTTCAAGTAGAGCAGAGTCCCTTCGATCATTTTCATGCAAATCCCCAACAGCTGGCAGAAGCCTGCCTTAGGTTGTCCCATATTTTCTTTTCGCAGTGCATAGGGAACTACTTACTTGTGTAGAAATAATACTTGCCCTTTGATGCTTTCCCCCTCGTTAACACTGGAAACAATTGTGGATGGTAATTTTGTTTTTTAAATAGCTATTTTCCCTATGACTCCTCCCCCTCCTCCCCCACCCTCAGGAGAAATAATTCCTTTAGACAAGCAAACAATGCAATGAACATGTAGATTTGTGTGGCAGAGTGGTGCAAAGTCACCTTTTCCCCCAGGCAGTCCATCTTGAATGTCATCAGAGGAAACAAGAAGTGGCAAAGCAGCTGTCCCTTTCTCTGCCGGCCCCTCAGATTTCGAGAGAATCATATTTAATTGTGTTCTGACTCAACGGAAGCAGGTATGAAGTTGCACTTAGGAGTCTTCTTGTTTTGTTTTGTTTTTAAGCCTTATTTTTGGTTGATGAACAGTTAATTGCACACACTTACGGGTTACAGAGGGTATTTCCACACACTGTGGGTGGAGCAGAGCACAGCTATCAGCAAATCCGTCATCTCAGGTATTTCTCTGTGGTGAGCCAGTGGTTCATGCCTGTAATCCTAGCTATGCAGGAGGCTGAGAAATGAGGATTGTGGTTTGAAGTCAGCCTGGGAAGAAAAGTTCCCATGAGACTCTTATCTCCAATTAATCACTCAAAAACTGGATGTGGTGCTGTGGCTCAAAGTGGTAGAGCACTAGCCTTGAACACAAAGAGGCTCAGGACAGCACCCAGGCCCTGAGTTCAAGCTCCACAGTGGGAAAAACAATCCTGTCTAGTATTGACCAGAACCCTCTAAATATGACAAATAGGCAACTTGCTCATTGTTAATTTGTACTTCACTTAAAGAACTTTACAGTACATGAACTAATGACCTTTGAAGTCTCTCTATAAGGTAATTAAGAATAGTTCCTGCCTGGTACCAGTGGCTCATGCCTGTAATCCTAGCTACACTAGGAGGCTGATCTGAAGATCACGGTTCAAAGACAGCTCATGCAGTAAAGTCTGAGAAACTCTTATCTCCAATTAACTACCCCCAAATGCTGGAAGTGGAGCTGTGGCTCAAGCGACAGAGCACTAGCCATGAGCAGAAAAAGCTCAGAGACAGCATCCAGGCCCTGAGTTCAAGCCCCAGAACTAGCACAGAGAGAGAGGAGGGAGGGAGGAAGGGACAGGGAGAGGGAGAAACATCAGAACCAGGCAGTCATTTTAGGGAATCTTGTGTGGACATTAAAATGTCCCCTAATTTTAGTTTTCGTAATGAAGGAAGTATGGGCATCCTTGTTTAAACCAGAATTTAAAATCAGAGAGGGGCTGCAGAATGGCAAAGTGGCAGGGACCAGAGGAGATGTGAACTCGGTCTGGGGGGACGTGGCTTGGCCTGAGGCCACAGAAACTCAGCGGCATCCCTGGCTTTGTAACAGCCTGACGCAGGCCTGTGTGACCGCACAGGAAGGTCAGGACTCCTCCAAGGAGACTTTCTGCAAAGGTGAGCAGAAGCAGTCACCTGAGGGCCTGTGAGATTCCCACATAGGAGCTGGGTAGGTGATCTTTTGCTCACATAGGTAGCTGCTGGTCTCAAAACTGAACACTAGATGGCAGAAAACACCCACATAGCGGATACCATGCACCTGCTGCGGGGAATCTGGCGCTCTGAGCATCTCTCAGGACGGAGGCTCATCTGCCTGGTGAATAGCGAGCATCGAGGGATCATCGAGGTGCCAGCCCACTCCACGTAAATCCTCCAGATCTGTGCCTCTCCCAAGAGCCCTTTCACTTAATCTCATTCTTCTCTTTATTGGAACCAATTAGGAGGAACTCATCTACCTTGAAAACTATTTTATAAAAGGCTTGAATGACAATTAGGTATTCCATGTATCTTACGATTTTATGATTTCACATGTTTCATTAGAATTCCTGTTTCCTATTAGAAATTTTTTTGGGATCACAGTGGAGATTATTTGACAACCTCAAACTATAAATCTCTCTCTAATGGAATATATGTTCCATTAGAAAAAAATATATATACTCTAAGTGTTCAAGAATATATATTCTATGTATTCTATATTTTCTCTATATATTCTATTCCATAGGTTATATATTCTAATGGAATATATTTTATTTATTCTAGTATAGGAAACATATGGAATATATATATGTATATATGAATATATATGACAAAGGAGAATTCTGCCTCAGGAATCCAATCATGAAGGGCAGCAAGGTCTAAGTCCTCCTCTCTTATTAACAGCTGGCCCCTTCATCCAGACACTACGCTAAGTCCTTTGTATGGCTACCTTTATCTAATTATCACAACAATCATGTAGTATGCTAGATTTTTTGAATCTGATAGGGGAGTAGACAGAGGTCAGAGAATTCAAGGAACACACTCAAGGTCAGGTAGTTAGGAGAACGTACAGGACTAATGACTTTCATTTATTTGTGTGACATGGAATTAACACCATGATGACAGCAAGGCTGGGCTGCGTGCATTCACACGAGACGTGATTACTCTCTCGACCCAGTGGCCCAGGGTCTGGCATCTCGTTAGTAGCCCGCTGGGGAGACCAGCTATGGGAAGCCCTCAGTCAGGCTGCCCTGAGTCAATGTTTCAGGAAATACTGTGACAAGAGGTAGGCCAAGATGAACAGTGTATTTCGAAGCAGGATTGTCCTGGCGACTCTGGGTGACAGGGTCCAATGGTTGGGTAACCACATGATACACCCCAGTGCTTCAGGGAACCAGCTCACCTCTGACCCCTGACCCCTGCCTGGGCAAGACACTACTCAAATTCTTCTCAGCAGCTGTGTGTCTGGTGGCATACCTCCATGCCCAGTAGCTTTCGGCCATAGCTCAGCTCACTTGGAACACAATGAACCTGTCTATTGTGTGCTGTGTGGTCTCAGCCTCTCTGTCACCAGTCCATATCCTAAACCTCGCCCTAGGGTTATGATTCCTGCACAACTCTAGAACTGATTCTAGGCAGCTCCTCAAGAGATGGCCAGGACGTCCATTTACCTTATGGTAGACAGGGTGGTAGAGTTTGGGGACAGGAAGGGCTTAACATCATTTGCTCTTATTTTTCTCCCTCCCCCTTCAACTCCTCTCTCTGTGTATTTTCATTACTCTAGTTGCTCGATCACAATTCTTGGCTCCCCGCAGCTCCGCACGCTTCTCTGTCATTTGTTCTGTCTGCCACAGGATGGAATTTACACACTGTCATACAAGGACCTTCATATTGCTTTGTCTTAGGCCATCACATAGTGTAGAGGTTTCTGTGCTTTTTGTTTGGTTTTGTTTTGATTTTCCCCCTTCACAATGGGGCAGTTTTTGGTGACTTTTAGATAAGGTTCTCCCTGTTCTTGTATTACAACCTGTTAATTTCAAGGGGCTTTTAAAGTGAGCTGTTATTCAACATTGTCAGCGTTGGGAAGAAATCTGTGTCTTTTGAGATAGAAGGCTTGTTCTTTTTTTCTTTTTTTTCCCCCTTTTCTTTTTGTTCTTGTTCCTTTTAACTTCTGTTTTGCTTTACTTTTCCTCTGACTATCGGAATGCTATTTTTCCAGGTGTCACACTGCTCTTTGACAACATAGAGACTGCTTTAGTTGCTTTTTAATGAACATTATCTCCAGCTGCTCAGCTGTGAGAACTTTTAAACTGTTTTTAAAAATTATTTTTAGGAGTGATCAAAAGTGGCTCTGAATGCCAGTGTGAATTACCTGAGACGTCTGAGCACCTGGGACTCTGTCCTGCAGGGGGCGCAAGCACACCTCATTTCTCTCAGCCAGTGAGCAGGTGCATGTCAGGTAAACCAAGGCTCTGGACCCCACATTCTTGTTCTTACTGCCCTTTCACCTTTGCATCATCCCCCATCCCCACCCTCCCCGTGTAGGAGGGTAACCCGCGACACAAACTTGAGGGTTTATAAAGCTACCCAAGGGAAGGAGGGAGGGAGAGTGATGGAGAGAAGGTAGGAGAGTGGGAAAGGAAGATGAGAGGGGAAGGAGAGGGAGGGAAGAGGAAAGGAAAAGGAGAGAAGGGGAAGGAAGGGGAGGGGAAGAGAAAGGAAAGAGTGGGTGGCGACCCCGTCATTTGAGAGTGGGGTCTGAAGAATGACCCGTCTGCAGAAGCATGGTGGTCATGAGTACCCGACTGTTTTTATTTTCCATCAATGCAGGATGGGAATCTGACCCCACAGATGGGTGTGGCGGCATCCCTCCTCTTCTCTCCTTTTGGAATAGTTGGAGCAGCGTCGGTTGGAGGAGTCCTTCTTCAAAGGTCTGGTAGAAAATCCAGCAGTGAATCCTCCCAGTCATGGGCTTTTCTTATGTATTAATTAATTCATTTTTTAATTATACCGCTGACAAATCAGCAACTAAGGCAGGTGCACTGCAGTTCCTATTCCTAGGGGAATAAGGGAGAGTACTGCTGCTAAGGGAAGAGCAGATGCCATACAAACAAGCCCAGGAAGTTCTGAAATAGAAGCAGAGAGGCACACTGTGATGTTGGAGGTGGAGGTTTGGAGAGAAAGTACTGATTGGAACCCTCAGGAAGACCTTCTGTTTAAAAAAACATGAAGAAGTTATTGTGAAGGGATTCTCCCAGTTCTTACTGAGAGAACGCAGGCTGACTTACATTCCACCGGATGTTGACACTATGCCTCTATCCTGGGACTGGAGAGATGTGCGGTGACCTTATTTACGCCATCCTCCTTGGTACATCTTTTGTTGTTGTTGTTGGTTATGGGGTCTGAACTCTGGGCCTGGGCGCTGTCCCTCAGCTCTTCAGCTCAAGGTGAGCACTCTACCACTTGAGCCACAGCGCCACTTCCTGCTTTTTCTGCTTATGTGGTGCTGAGGAATCGAACCCAGGGCCTCATGCATGCAAGGCAAGCACTCTGCCACTGAGTCATCTTCCCAGCGCATTGGTGCATCATTGATTTAAAAAAAGATACAGATTCCCAGGTGATTGGCTGGTTAGCCTGAGAGTTCTGTGGCTTACGAACACGATTGTTACATATAAAATGTATTATATATAAAACATAGAGGTTATTTAGTACAATGCCACCTGAGATTTGGGAAATCCTCTAGGAATATAATGGTTTTTTTCCCTCCTCTCATAGGATTTCTTTTTACAGAATTGTTGGAAGGATTGATTTTAAAAGTGTCAACGTGGTAATGTTTCCCAAATGTCCTGTGGTAGCTTGGTTGGTCACAGGTTGGAATGGTTTTCTTTCATTGATTTCCACCGCCATTGACAGAAAATCCACAAGAAGTACTGGGTAACACAGTACAAGTCACGGGTTGCATACCGAAGGGGGGAATGTGGTATTGGCTGGTGACTCAGACCATGCGCCTTTCCCATTCCTGTAGGAAAGCACCCACACACATAGATTCATGTGGCTTATGAGGACACGTCGGAAAGCTGTTCCATACAATTATAACAGTGGCGTCAGAGCCACTGTAACTGGAGGGCAACGTGAGGCTCCTGTGTCTAGGCTGGTCCAGGGATGACGAACCTCTGGCTTGTGGGCTTGTTAAGGCCCATTACACAATTTGGTGCATGGCGGGACAGGTAGCAATTGTCCTCACTGGCTCTCATCAGCTGCCCGTGTGCGGCCCATGAGTCTGCATCAGTCATTCTGTCTGGCCTGCCTGTGGGTGATAGTATAATAGCCAAATGGCCTTTGCCAGAGCAATGTTTCTCCACACTGGGAGCAGATCTGTGGTGCTGCTGGTTATAGAAATGCAATCACATACAGTAGATAAAACCTGATGATCGTAATAAATAAGTGTTAGGGATGTACACATCCACCATATAATACGTTTCTGTCGTTATTTTAGAGTATATTCCTGCACATGCACGCACACACACATGCACGTACACGTTTCTATGAAACAATAAGCTGTGTACCATCAGTAATGCCTTGAACATCTCCAGTTAACCATGTCCCTAGATGGCATCATTTAACGTTATGCTTCATCTTTTGGTTAGTGTATTCTAGCTTTACAACGTCAAGGGTTTCATGATGACATTTCCATACGAGCATATGACGTGCCTGATCCGACTCAGTCTTTCTATTGCTCTTTGTTATCTTCCTTCTCTCTTTCTCCCTTTCTCTTTTCACATTCCTAATATTTCTCTCTTCTAAATTGTTGTTGTTGTTGTTGTTGTTATTATTAATTCCATCATGGGGTTGAACTCAAGGCCTGTGCACTGTCCCTGAGCTGTTTTGCTCAAGGCTAGTGCTCTACCACTTAGAGCCACAGCACCACTTCTGGTTTTCAGGTGGATAATTGGAGATAAGAGTCTCATGGATCTTTTTCCACCTGGGCTGGCTTCAAATTGTGATCCTCAGCTCTCAGCCTCCCGAGTAGCTAAGATTCAGGAGTGAGCCACCAGTGCCTGGCTCCCTCTCTCTATTTTTTTTGTTCGGTTGTGGGGCCTGACCTCTGGGCCTGGGCGCTGTCCCTCAGATCTTCAGCTCAAGGCTAGCGCTCTACCACTTGAGTGTCAGTCCCACTTCAGGCTTTTTCTGCTTATGTGGTGCTGAGGAATTGAACCCAGGGCCTCATGCATGCAAAGCAAGCACTCTACCACTGAGCCACCTTCCCTGCCTGCCCCTCCCCCACCATGACTTTTTAATGTCCTTTTTCTCTCCCAGAGATTCTACCTGTGAAAGAAAATATGTGCTGCTTGTCAGCATGAGACTGGCTTATTTCACTTCACACGGTGCTATCCAGTGCCATCCACTTGCCTGCAAATAGCATAATTTTATTGTTCCTTATCACTGTATAATTTCAGTGTGCTGCAATTAAAAAAATGTACTCATCAGTTGATGGGCATGCATAACTTGGATGTGACAATAGAGGCGTGTACACACGGCCACTGCGTGCTGACTTTGACTCTTTTGGTTATTTACCCAGAAGTGACTCAGCTGCATCATGTTGAAATTCTATTTTCCATTTTTTTCCCCAAGGAATCTCCATGCTGACTTTCATACTGCTGGAGCTAATTTACATCCCACCAACAGTGCGTCTTCACTTACATTTGGGGAGAACGTGTCTGAAGTGTGTTGTGGGTGTGTATGGAAATAGCATAATGAAGGATTGGTTGTGTTTGTTTTTTTAATGCTAGACATTTTGACTTTAGTGAGATTCTGACTTCATTGACCTATTGGTGCTCAACACTTTTCGTGTATATATATTTTTCCATTTGAACTTCTTCACTTGAAAACTGTCGATTTCTCTATGTTGATGAGATTATTTCCTCTTTGGGTGTTTATTTTTTGAGTTCTTTATATATTTGTTAGATTAATAGCAGGCAAAGTTTCCCCATCCATTCTGTAGCTTTTTTATTTTCATGCAACCTCATTTGGCAACTCTTAACTCTTCTTTGCTGAGCTCTGAGAGGCCTATTGAGAATGGCATTACCTATGCCCAGATTTTCAAAGTGCTTCCACTATCTCTTCCTCTAGGACTTTCCAAGTTGAAGTCTTAAGATCTTTGATCTACTTTGAATGAACTTTTAAACAGGGTAAACGGTATCAATCCAGCAGAGGCCTCCCGATGGTCATCAGCCTTAGTCAGGGCTGGCTGCCTGTCTTCATGATTGTTCCTCCTCCAGAAGAGCCCCAAATGATCACATTATTATCTGTAAAGTCTTTGGGATTCTACTAAGCTCTGCTCTGGTCTCATACTTAGGTTACTGGCTAACTGACTTCTCAGCGGGGGCTCGTGGTTTTCTCCCAAGTTCAGTGGTTGGTTATCAGCTCTGAGTGCGTGTCCTCAGCTTTCCTCCCTCCTCAAGGAAGCAAGACCAACTCTTGCTCTTCCCATACACCGAGCCTCTCTAGCTTCATCCGTGTGTGCTTTTTAAAGTGCTCTCGCGTGATCCCGCGTGGACAACCCTGTATGATTGAGATGTTTTGGCTAGCCAAATCCAAAGTCACCTTCCTATTTTAAGATCAACTCATTAATAACTGAATTACACTTGCAAAAATGCCCTTGGCTATTAGCCTGTCATAGTCCCATCATGTTCATGGTTTGGAGGATTGGAGAAGGACGTCCCCAGCGGCAATGTGAAATTCTGCTAAATACAGAGGTGGACATGGGGGAACGGAGCCAGAGAGCTGGCCTTGCAGTCAGTTCCTCAGTGCTGCACTATCAGGCTGAAAAGTCCATTCCCCACCCCCCTTCTTCCCTATCTCCCTTGCTAGCTCTTTCTCCTGCCGGCCCATATTTTTGATGCCCAACTTTATTTGTGTATTCTACAGCCTATTCACGAAGACTTTACCATTTAAACACTAGCTCCAATGCCATCTGGAACATTCTCAGTTGCTAGTTTACATTTATAGGTGTCAGATGGAGGCTGGTCCAGCCCATCTTTTCAGGCTGCAGGGAGATGCCCCGCCTTTTGTATGACGTGAGCACCCCATCGGCCAATCAGAAGAGGCTGGAGGAAACAGATGGAGTCACGGTGGGTTAGACAATGCTCAGCCAATTTTCCTCAGCTCCAAATTCTAACTCCTCTGGGTAAACTGCTTTCTTTATTGAGCTCATATTCCTCATCTATAAAATACAGATAACAGGATCTGCTTCATAGAGTCATTGTGATTGAAAACAACAACAGAAGTGCAGGAGAGAGACCTCATTCTGGTTTGGAGCACAAGAAAGGTACATTAAATGCCAGCCTTCATTATGAACATGTCTTAACCTATCCCCCTGTCCCCGCCTGTAATCCACGATTGTAGAAAAGGAGTTGGAGTGGACTTGAAAGCCTAAGGATTGGACAACCAACATTTTCCATACAATATCCCAAATGGATCCTTCTCATGGGCAGCTGCTGGAAAATTATATGGAATCAGAAGTGCTTGGTATTGGAGATGAAAAAAATGAAAAACGCACCTGTGACACTGACACTATTAGGACATAACCACAAAACTTAATGTCCTGTGGTTATGTCAAGTGTTTGGTCAGGAGTCAGGAGCGAGTGTAGCTCCTTTGAGAAGAGATTCATCCTGGGTAAAGAGCAAGACAATCGCTGGTGAAGGAGTGAGCGTCTAGCTTTAGATTGGTTAGGTTAGGTTAAGAGGAGGAACCTGTAGGCAAAGGAGATCCTGGAGGAAATGCATACTCAGCTGTCTCCTGCCGGATGGGACAGTGCAGGGCACAGGGGAAGGGTCTCTGGATCTAGAGGCCTCAGGAAGCAGGACTAGAGAGAATGTGCCCCACCCACTGCATCTGTGCAGAGGATGAAGGCTTCCTTCTGAAGGCTTCAGTCTGATGCCCAGGTGGTACTGGGATGCTGCCTATCCCTGACCTTTTTTGCTGAAAGTTTACAGCTCTATCACTTGAGCCACAGCGCTCCACTTCTGGCTTTTTGCTAGTTAATCAGAGATAAGAGTCTTACTGACTTTCCTGCCTGGGTTGTCTTTAACTACAATCCTCAGATCTCAGCCTCCTGAGTAGTTAAGATTTACAGGTATCAGCTATCAGTGCTCGGCTTCTTTAATTCTTACTTCATATAAAAAGTCAGGTTAAACCCAAGCAGCGGGGAATGTTTATTGAAAGCTAAGTGTTTAAAGATGATATTTAAAAAATCATAAAACAGAAAGCTAAGTTTTCATTTTATTTTTTACTATAAATATTTTTCCTGAAACAGTCACAGTAGCTAAGATGCAAGAAAGTTCTCATGGAATCAACGAGGATCTGAACTTAAGATACTGGTAGATTGTCAACCCTTGATTTGCTATTTCTTAGCTGGGATACCTTCGCCAGATAACTTAAGTGTTTTTTGGATTTTGGCATCCTCATATGTAAAATTGCAAATTCAAAAAGAAAAAAAACATCCTAGTTTAGTGTTTAAAACTTAGTATACAACCAATAAATAATTTTTTGGGGGGAGGTAAATAAATCTGATTTAGCCCTTTGGTTACAATATCAAGATACATCAGTGACTTGTCTAGCAAGTCACTTTTGGATATAGAGTTCATGAAGGAATTGCACATTGCTCAGTAACTTATTTTGCAAGTGCTGTGTATTTCAGGAATGGCACATTCACTGTGCACAGCTGCAAATCCTAGATTAAGTCTTCAGTTGACCCCCTTCCAACGTTCAATTGTCAAGTACTAGAGAGGGTGACCCAAGAAACAATTAAAATCAATGAGAGATAATGACCAAATCTTTAAAACCCTCAAGTAAGAGGGAAGTTGGGTACGTGTTGGGAATAAAGCAGGCATGTGGTTGCATCAGTCAGAAAGCCAGGCAAAAGCTCCAGTACTCTGCTTTATGACAATGGTCGTTGAAGTTGCACATACGAGTCATGAGAAAATAGGTCTCAGTGTAAGAGTAGAACTTAAGGCGTACTTTAAAAATGATTCAGAGGTGGCACAAAATAGCAAGAAAAACTTGATGATGTCATAAGGTCAGCTCAGTGTGAAGAACTCACTAGAGCAGTGTTTAAAAGGGGGGAATGATTTGGAGAAATCAAGTCACCCCATGCCATGTACTTCTGTGTTCTAAAGCTCAGGCCCCTGTGTGAGGATGAGGTCTTCCAGGCCTTACTGAGACTCAGCTACCTGGTCAAGGCCAGCCCACTGACATTTTAACAAAGACAAGGCTTTATTGGTTCTGACACTGCGCAGTGCACAGCCAGTGCACGCCAGTCCTTAAATGCTTTTTACATCATTTGACTGTTTGTTTGTTTGTTTTTGCAAAATCGGGAAAATAACACAGAGGGCTACGTGGACAAAGAACAGAGAATGAGTCAGGTAACTTCTGTACCAAGGAGGTTATTTCAAGACTGTGGGCTAGATGGTGAAATCACAAGAAGCGCGAAAAACCAAGGCAAAGGGCAGTTCCAAGGATCTCCTAGCCGGAGCCATGGCTTCTGGCCTTTGGACACTGATTCAGACACCCCTTTGTTCTGGCTCCATTCCCATGAGGTATCATTCCCCTGGAGACTCAAGTCTTCGGAGGAAATGAATCAGATTATCTTGGAGAAATCCACTGCAGAAGAGAAGTCTGGGGTCCAATGATTGACTTAATCCAAGGGAAGTGTTCTGGGGCAGGAAGAGGCTGTCTCTGAAGTCCCATCGCACTGGCAGGTAACGATTTTACCTGGAGTAAAGCTTTCCCCGTCAATCAGATGCTAATGATGAGAGGAGTACAACAGAGGCTAATTATCCCCCCAGCTCCCAGCTGTGGCCTGCCACGGGGCAGATCGAGATGGAGGTGATCGTCTTACCAACATGCAAAGCAACAGAGAGAAAGAACAACAAAAGAAAGGGCAGGGAAGAAGAAAGCGTTAGTTCTTCCCTGCTCAGAACCACCTCCGTCTAACACTTACAAAGGCAGCTGTCCAGCCAGTGTCGAAAACATGGCACTCTAAGGGTCAAATGTTGGATGATGGCCAGGCACCGGCTCACGCCTGTCATCCTAGAGACTTAGGAGGCTGAGATCTGAAGATCTCGGTTCAAATCCAGGCCAGACAGCAAAGTCCGTGAGACTCTTATCTCCAATAAACCACTCAGAAAACTGGAAGTGGCACAGTGGCTCAAGTGGTAGAGAGCGCTCATTGAGCTGAAGAGCTGAGGGACAGCGCTCAGGCCCAGAAATCAAGCCCACGAGCAATTTAAAAATAAAGTTGGATGATGTGCACATTAAAATGGTTCATTCTCTCCCTTACAGGAATGCCACCTTGCTGGGTATAGGAGAGCTTGGAGAATAAGCTTTTATTGGACACTCTTGGCTCTATGAATACTATCTCCTAGCTCATAGGCCAGTGTGGATCATTTATAGACAAGGACTGATTGATTGGTTTACTGATTGACTGATGGATTGATTGATTGTATGTATAGGTCCCAGGGCTGAACTCAAGGCCTAGGTGCTGTTCCTGAGCATTTTTTCCCCTCAAGACTGGAGCTCTACCACTTGAGCTTTTTGGTAGCTTGTTGGAGATAAGGGTCTCACAGACTTTCCTGCCTGTGTTGGTTTTGAACTGCCATCCTCCAGTGTCAGCCTCCTGGGTTGCGAGGATTATCCAGAGAGGCTCTGGTTCCTGGCTCTATGTACAGACTTTGTTTAACACTATCTTCTCTTAATGACAAAGCAGAGACAAATGTAGAGAGTTTAGGGGGAAAAATGTATGTCTATATCACAAACACATACAAAAATCAGCCATATTCCTAGAATTCAGAGAGAATAATACACATTTGGGCATCTCTGTTTTTTCCCTATATTTAAAACTAAATTTCACTCTCTGCCAATATAGAAGATGACAGGACTGTATGCAGAGATAATTATACGAATTTGGTTCTTCATTTGTCAAGGGAAATCAGGTCTGTTTCAAAGAAGGTGGAAAATAAATAAATAAATTTCCTATTGTGGTGTGTCAAACAATAGCATTATCCATTCTGGCTTAAGAAAAAAAAAAGCAAATTTATCATCATTCAGTCCTGGAGATCAGAAGCCAGAAATGTGTCTTACGGGACTAAAATTAAGGTGTCGACATGGCTGCGTCTTTCTTGGGTAGCTCTGGAGAAAGAAGCAACCGCCTTTATCTTTCACAGATTCTCAGCGGCTGCCTGCCTTCCTTGGTTCATGGGTCCTAGCTGGCACATATACCACTCCGACCTCTGTTTCCATGATTACATCCTCCTGTCACTCCGTCTTCTCTTTGCCTGGACAGGGACCCTTGTGATTTTATTGGGCCCACCTGGGTAACCCAGAATCACCATCCTTCACTGATTCACCACGTTCTCCCTGGCCTCATACGAACATCAGGGATTAGCACATGGAGGTCTTTGAGGAGGAAACGGAGACCGAACAGTAGATACTGGCCAACAGGTAGAAGATTGGATTCTCTGAGAGGACTGTGAAGGAAGCATCCAGTCAGGGAAGCGATGGAGGAGGGGGCACACAGGGCAGTGATGGACACACTTCTGTAGTGTACACTTCTGTATTCTACAAACAGGATGGATGAATCTCTGGGAATCAAAGGGATTCTGGGAGGCCATTGCAACAAGCGAAGAGAGGGTGGTGGCTAGCTCAGGATGGTGGAATCAGGGCTAGAGGATATTTAAGAGGTAGGATTCACAAAGGTGGGAGAATATGCCCCATTGGTGAGGAAGGAGGGTGTTAGGAAGATGTCAGGGCTATTGGTGTGAACATCCGGGTGACCAGAGGTGAACATCCGGGTGATCTTCAGCAAGAAAGAATGTCTTCAGGAGCTGTTGAGTAGACACACTGATATGGAGTAAGAGTCCAGGACAGATTTATTTGGGTGAGACTTTCTGATTGCTGAAAAATGAGTATGTTTCAGAATTAAAGATTGACCCTGAGCTGCGTTTTTCTAGCAATTCTCGATGAGTCTGAGTCAAGCTATACAAACCCTCAGAGCTCCGATCTCCTTATCTTAAAATTGGTAGTAAAATTGGTGTGGTTTTGCTGATAACATCAGATTGTTCTGAAGATCAAATCCTATGAAATTTTGTACCTATGAAATTTTGCTGTTATTTTTTCAAACTAGAAATGACTATTAGTGTACCTAAATTGATAAAAGCATATTATCATTATGGATTAGGAGTTCATTTGAACCCCATTGAACTTGCTTTTGTATTCCTTTCACAGGTGAAATAATTTCAACTTTCATCATCTATTCCTCGAGGCTTGATTTTGGCATTCCTGTGGATGGAGCTAGTCCTGAACCAGGAACGTGGCTGAGGGCAGAAGGTTAATGACAAGCTGGGGAAGGGGTAACTTCAGATTGCAGAGGGGAGGTTGCAGGAGCACACTCCTTGAATCCCTGCTCTCTGTCAGCATCCTCCTAATCGCCGTATGAGTTTTCTTTTCCTTTTTTTTTTTGACAAGGAAACAGGGTTTTTAGGTCATTTGTTGACCTTGTCATGGCCACTCTGCTGGAAACCTGGGGTTCAGGAGCTAGCCATACCCAGAAGATTCCTGCTCACATTAAGAGGGGGGTTTTGGTGTGTTTTAATTTCCTGGAGATCCTCCATGAGCTGACACTGTCCTGATTTAAAAAGATGGATCTGCTTGCCTGACACTCGTGGGTGTTTTTGACTTAGCCTCTCATTTCCAAGAAGAGCTCCTTGAAAGATGGAAATGCTTTTTTGTTGCACGTGTGTGTGTGTGTGTGTGTGTGTGTGTGTGTGTGTGTGTGTGTTTGTGGTATATATGTGGTTGTTGATTTTTAATACCCAGAAGCTTCTAGTAGATATGCAACCTGTATTTCTGGAATGGAACTAAATGGCCCCTCTCAGTGTCATTTCTATTATAAAACAGAAAAAAGAAGACTCAGAAATGGCAATGGCTCCCTTTGGCAGTCTTTCAGAGTCTGAGAAAGTCTAGGGGAGCAATTAGTGTGAGTTCTGGAGTCTGTGGGGGCACTCCTCAAATCTGGCTTCTTCCTCCACTGACTCATAATTTTTTTTTCCTAGGACTGGAACTCTCTGGAAAGGCACTTACTCAAATTCTCCATCTGTCCCTATTTTAATTCTTGGTGAGCACAATGAAGCTCCAAATCTCTAGCCTGCCCAGGATATAGGATAATATAACCCATTTGCTTTCTTTTCTCAGGAATAAATGATTTGATGCATAGAATAAAAAAAAAGAAAGAAAGTCGGTGGCAGACACATGCATTATCCCCGGGAATAGCCACATCTGGGCTGTATGTGCATCTACAGCAATTTGGGTTCTTTCTTGTTCATTTCAAGCCCGAGCAATGTCTTACACCTTGACATGATTCTTGAAGTGACACGCTCCTGTATAGATGCAAGATAAAACATTGACATTCGTGTTGCATTTGGAAGGAAGTTGTAACTGAAGCCCTTACAGCTTAAAAAGATGTAGGAAAATAATTCAACTTTGCATGATTTATTCCCAAAGCCCATTAGAACAAAATGCTCCTGATAATTTCAAGTTCCTATTAAATTCCTGCCATTCAGAGAAAGGACAATTTGAGCAAATAAGTGCTCATTAAAATTTATTTAGAGGGAATATTTTCCATTAGGGTGTTTCATTATTTAAGAAGAAAATAGAAGTCTATGCAGTAATACAGACTGCTCACAGCAACATGGCATTTCAGATAAATTACATTTAGAAAAAAGATAAACGTGTTTGGGTTTGGAAGACCAATTGATTCTAGGAGGTACTGTACTTGCATAATTATAAGCCAGGTTGAAAGGGATTGTTAAAAACAGAGATGAGCCCAGAGGAATCCACAAACAAGCCTAGAGAAAATTATTTCATGCTGGTCTAATGGTTTTTCCTTTTGGACCCATAGTTTGGGCCACTTATCATGGGACAGGCTTGAGTATCTTGCTGGAAATCTTCAAGTGGCTAAAGAGAGAAAGATGCAGTTCAGGAGTAAATGGGAAATAAGAACACAGACATTGAAGAATACAGATATTGACTCAAGGCATCATATTTCAATATTTTAAAGACAAAAGTGGGCCAGACTTGGGCTCTGAGCACTAGCATGTGGTTATGAAATTGAATGGAATATTTATAGGGCCAAAAAGAAAAAAAACAAATTCTGAATGTTAGTACTTAAAAAATAATCTGCAAAAATGAAGATCACATAGAGACATTAGCAGTCAATCACAGATAGATGTATCTATTCTATGAGAAATACTAAGGTGGCAGTGTGCGTGGGGTTTCCTAAGCTAAAAGTAAGTAACCCCAGACAGAAATAGGCATTTCCAGGATAAAATAATCTCAAAGATAAATAACTAGGACAAACATAGGACAACTCAAAGTAAAAAGAACAAGCATCACCAAAGAGTGGAAATGAAATTTAAACTTTAGTAAGCTTTGCCTGTGATTGAGGAGATGGTGGCAGTAGTCATTTAAGGTATGCTGGAAGAGTAAATGTTTTATAACTTAAAGGTAGTCACAAATTAATAAAAGATAGAACACGAAGTGGTGATAAATTAATATGTGATTATAAACAAGCATGCATGATGAAATCAGAACATGTGCGGAAGGAGGGTTAACAAGATAGCTCTCTCCCAGGATGTGCTAGAATTGATAGTTCTCCATTCCTTTTTCACAACTGCTTATGAGTTTGGTGCCACAGGGGAGGATGTAGGTACACCTTTCTATACCACCTGTCCCCGCCCCTCCCTCTCTTTGTGCTAGTTCTGGGCGCTGTCCCTGAGCTTTTTTCTGTTCAAGGCTAGCGCTCTACCACTTTGAGCCCACAGCCCCACTTCTGGCTTTTTGGATGGTTCATTGGTGATAAGAGTCTCACTGACTTTCCTGCCCAGGCTGGCTTCAAACCTCCATCCTCAGATCTCAACCTGCTGAATAGCTAACTAAAGTTTAAATTTCATTTCCACTCTTTGGTGATGCATTAAGATGTGGTTCAGCTTCTTTAGTCCAGACACTGAAATACAAATACCTCATACCTCATATGAATAACTGAACAATTGAATAATAGAAACAATGTAAAATCCCTACAGTATATATTTTTTTACTTACTGCATATGTTAATTCCTGCACTAGCAAAGTGAAAAAAATATCCTTAGGGAAAGTATATCCTCTTGTTAAGCAGTAGATCTATTTAACCTTTTACCCAGGGTTTGCATCTATGAGCCCAGTTTCCTTCCCTCCTCAGAGATGACCACTGCTCACAGTTGTGTATATACTCTTCTCTTCCGTTCACTTTGCATTACTGATGCACATTGATGTTTGCACAGTTCTCTCTCTCTCTCTTTTACAAAATGAACTTATAGTATAGTACATGTCTTTAAAGAGTATTTTTCACTTCATTTTAATATCTTCATGTTCTATCTCCAAGTAGACACAAATGCACACATATGAGAAGCCTGGACCAACATCATCAATTTCCATTGCTTTTCCCTTGCTCCTTTCTCCACCAGCTTTAACAAGCATGCTCTCACCAAAAATGCGGGAAAGAAAGCAATCGTATGTCTTCTAGAAAATACGCTCGGAAACCAAGTCCAAACTAATGAGAGTTTTTTTGTGCTAGGTAGCTCATCGCACATGCGCGTGCCCTTTGACACAGCAATTCCACTTTTAGAAATTAATCCTACAGAAAGTAATTACACAGATGGACAAAGATATATCATAAGGAAAGCAGATACTGCATTAGTTACAATCTTGAGGAATTGGAGACTACTAAATGTCTGGCAAAAGGCAATTGGTTAAGTGACTTATGATACAGAGAGACTACGCGCTTGGGAAGAAATATTTAGTATGTCAAATAACTACCAGGCTCAGGGAATATATGTTCAAAGATCATAAACCCTAAAATCCAATGCTCTTACTTCCAGCTGCCTCCAGGCAGGTCAATAAACACTTGCCCCACTGGTAGGAGTCTGGAATCTAAAAAAATAAATGAGCCTATGAAACACTAGATTTCAAATTTATATTGTTAAATGTTTTATTGTAGATTTTTTTGAAAGCTCAAATATATCCACTATTTGAATGCAAAACCTGAAAAATGATGATCCAAATAAGCTACGGGCCTGGTGGTTGTAGCTCAGGGGCAAAGTGGGTTCTTGACATCTGCAAGGCCCAGGCTCCAGC
This sequence comes from Dipodomys merriami, assembly GCF_024711535.1. Taxonomy (NCBI): domain Eukaryota; kingdom Metazoa; phylum Chordata; class Mammalia; order Rodentia; family Heteromyidae; genus Dipodomys; species Dipodomys merriami. The sequence goes on from NW_027202804.1 coordinate 1,899,624, forward strand.
TCAGTACCCAACATCATCCCAAAAGAAAGACAAGCCAACGGCAAGTAGGAAGGAAAATTAATTCCGATGAAGGCTGAGGCTTTGAAAATGTAAAGCAGATCTGCAAAAGCAGAATCGGTTCTGCTAGCACACATGAAATGGTATCATTATGGAAAGCTACTTCAGTGTATCCCTAAATCTTCCTCGCTTCCGGTTCTGGAAGCTGCTACTAAACAAATGGAAGGCCTAGAAATTCTGGGAAGAGTAAGAAAGAGGAGTGAATCATTGTGATGCTTTTCTTTCTCCATCCTGCCACCAGCTGTCCAGCCAGGTCATATCATGAATCCCTCCCTTGAGCTCCTATGGACCCTCCAATGACAAGGACTGCAGGGATGGAAGGCAGGAGATGAAGAGCAAGACCTGAACATCAAGTCTGGGACTCTGGTGATGTTGGGGGCTGACAAGTCTGTCTTAGAATGTGCATCTTGGATTCTTTCATACAAAGGGAAAAATACATACTATTTTAAGACACTACTTAAATTTTTGTGGCATATATATTCTATGCTATATGACATATAATACAAATTGTGGTCTTTGACAAGAAGAATAACATATAACGGGATCCCCGGAAATTGAGAGAGAGGGAGGGGGAGAGGAGCACACACAAACAATTTTCATGATGAGTTATATTTTTTGAATACAGAAAATCTTAAGAACTTATATTTAAGCCACTAGATTTAGAAAATCTTAAAGAAATTGATAACTTATTATCAAAACATAAAACGTTCCCCAATTTGACCCAAAATGTGAGAAAGAAAAGTCTGAACAGACCAATAACCATAGCCAAATTTGTGGCAGCTCAGATAGCTTTACTGCTGCGTTTAATCTAAATTCAAACATCATGTAATTCTTATGTTATTTAAATAATTCCAGTCCTCAGGAAAAGATGAAATATCCTCAATTCATTGAATAAAGTAGCACGAAGACAGCCCACCAGAGAAAATTAGATGGATTCCAATTACAGATATAAAAGCAAATATTTCAAATAAACTATTAGATGTCTGAATCCAGATATCCATTTATAGAATTGTATGATATGGCAAATGGAATTAATTCCAGTAATACAAGGACTTTAGAAATAGGAACTTTATCACCATATTTTATATCAACAAAGCAAAGGATATCAATAGATACTGAAAAGCTATTCAGAGCCATTGTGAATAACTACAAAGAAGAATTAGAAGGAAAGTACTGAAATAAATAAATGCTATTTCCTTAAACAGAAAACAATACAGTAGAGGATAAAATACTAGGGCCATTCCCTATTAAAAAACTGGAAGTAGATTCCATCTTTATTCTGTGTTGAGTTTCAAAGCAGTAGCTCATACAATATGAACCTAAAAATGCAGTATTTACAGTAAATATTAAAGGACAAAGACATGCTAATGCGTGGGTTCAAAGCCCCCACAAAAGTGTATGATGAATGATGTAAATTAAGAAGACAATTTATGTAGTGAACAAAAGATCTGAAATTACTTTTTATGTCTGTGATATTAAAAATAGAAATTGAAGAATAAATTCCACTTGGAACAGCAACAGAGACACAAATACATATAACTAGAAGGTTCATACAAAGAAAGCCACAAAATATTAATAGAAATACTTAGAAAAACGTATCAGCGTTAAAAGAAAAGACGCACCAGGACCCTCAATAGGAGAATTAACTCAGACCAAATTGAAAGAATACGCATTCAACTTTTCCCAGAATCCCGGTAGATGTTAGGAACTGGGTATGAGCAAGATCCAAAGATGAACAGTTGCTATTCAACAAAGTTGAATGTAGACTGAAAATTATTTGTCCTGCTTTTTTATTTTATGTGAATATAATTCATGCTATTATTTTATGTTAATTTCTTATTAGTTTATTTTGAGTATGAGAGCCAGGAACATGGTTTTAACACTTTCTTTGAGCTGTGGCTCAAGTGGTAGAGCTCTAACTGTGAGCAAGCTCAGTGACAGTGTCCAGGCCCTGAGTTAAAACCAGAAGCCCAGCACAGACATAAAGACACACACATTCACACACACACACACACACACACACACAAACACACACACACACACACACACACACACACACACACACACACACACCCTAAGTAGAGCCCGGGGTCACCAGAGATAGTGGCTAAGACATCCAGTAGGTGACTCGTCTAAAGAGGTCAGCTCTAGGAACAGTACTAGGGAGCAGAGAATGGAGGATAGAATTGCACATAGGGCAGCTGGGCACAAAGTCTAGACTCTTTAGCATTGCTCTTCCTACCGAGTTTCCACTTCACAAGAACTCAGCCCAGGTATCTCCTCTAGAAGATGCTGGGTACCACAGCTTGATGGAAACCTTTTCTGCATCTTGTCTTGTGTTCAACTTTTTCCTCCAGCCACTACTGAATCGTCCTATTCTATTCTATCCTTCCCTGTCTTTTCCTTCCCAGTTTACCCTACCCTAATACATAGCAATATATTATACTGTACTATAACAATTGACTTATTGATTTATCCCTACCATCCCCTCGTAGACTGTAAATTCCTTGATGGATGAAGCACTGCCCTGTTAGACCTTATATCTTCAGCCCCAAGAATAATGTTTGGAACATAGTAATAGGTGGTCAGAGGATATTTTGATATATGGACTGATGGATGGATTGAATGAATGAGTAGAAAATGGGAGGTTGTACTTCATCAGTTGATGCATGAGTTGGCATGGGGAAAGAAATATAGATTTGGGGGTGGCAGTGAGAAAACCAGTCTTAGTATTATCCAAGGTGTTCCCAAGGCTTGAATTCATTTTTATGTTAGTTTTTATTTTATGGGATTTTTTTCCCTTAATGAACTTACTTGTGGTTCTTTTTACACATGCATAGATTATTAATTAAGCTTTAAGATTTGGGCAAAATATTATTCTCAATTATTTTTGATGGGGATTAACTTGCAAAAAGCAGGACTCTAGGAGAGGCCCTCTGCTCACCGTGCCTGACAAACACAAGGGTGAAGGTCAGATGCACAGACAAGGGTCAAGGGCAGATGCACAGAGTTTGGATCTTGGTACTACACGGCCATGGCTGGTAGATAACCTTTCTGAGCCGCAGATCCAGGTTGTTAGGAAAGTTGAGATATCCAGGAGGGGAAAGCCTGGCTGTAGAGTAGCCCCTCAGTAAGTCTGAGCTGTGCCCAGACCCCACTCCAAACCTCAGTGAAGAACAGGAGTCCTTGTTGTGGTGTGTGGATGAGGCTTTATCCCATGGTAAGAGCTGGGATGTGGAGACAGAGGAGCCAGGATTTGAATCCCAGCTCTGGAGTTCTTCTGTGAGGCCAACTGTTCCCTGCAGAGTCCTAGTTTGTGACATCTTTGCGCCTGGTGATTTCTTAGGTTATCTTATTCATATACCAACAACAATTGAGGACTCAGGGCCTTGTTATTACTTGATTGGGCCTTGACCTTGGTTCTCAGATCTCAGCCTTCTGAGTTGGTAGGATTACAGCACCTGAGTCACATCCACCTCCTACTCCCCACCCTCCCCCCAAAAAGCCAGACAAAGGAATCTGCACCCTGGATCCCAACAGTGGACCATTCTTCCCTGATGGGGGCCATCTTGTTGATTCTGGTGAATCAGCCCAAGAGATGAGTGACTTTAGATTTATCCTCACCTTGGGGGAATAAACCAGCCCTTTCAAGTGGACCTGCTGGTTTTAGGCAGGTTGGTAACACCGAATACTAGGAATACTAACAATTCCTACAGCCATTGACTACTATCAGGGACAAACCTGAACTCCGACCAAGTGGGAGTTTTGGCTTCCAGTAATACAGGTGGGTGGGCTAGGAGGGTCTGTAGCTAAGAAGGGACAAAGAGAAGGACTTGCGTTGTTGGTGTCTTGTTTGGCTGATGAGGCCTGTGCTGGGTCAAAGGATGCTTGTGGAAGGTCTGGAGGAAGCAAGGGTCGACTCCTCCCCTCCCAGGGTGGGCGGGGCCATCTTTTGTAGGACGTTTGGTAGAGCTCCAGGGCACAGGGTCCTTCTGATACACTACAGCTGCGGCCTGACCTTTCCACAAATACCCCTCACTGCACACTTTGTCCACTCCATTATCTGTGTCTCTGATCACAATCCTGCTTAATGGCAGGCCTGATATTTAGTACCTCAGAGGACAAATGTAAAATGTCCCTGACATTTTTTTTTGGGGGGGGGGGGACCAGGGCTCTAATCACTAGTGTTTTTAGTCTCCTGTGCTTGAGAAGCATGAACCTAGAGAAGAGCTGGTTGCATAGCCGACTTCTTTCTGTTGTTCCCCAGCACTTTGGTCCTCCTGAGGGGCAGAGGCTGCATTGGAGTGGCTTATTTTACTCAACTATTATGAATCTAAGTTCTTCTTAGCATTTTTTTTTTTTTTTTTGCTTAACAGCAGCAACAATGAAACAACAACAACAAATGGCTGAAACTTATTCAACCAATTCAAATGAAAAGGTGAGCAATCTAGTTTTTAAAAACTTTTTAAAAAACTCATCAATTTTTAATTTCTGTGCTGGTACTAGAACTCAGGGCCTCATGCTCTTCTTGGGCTTTTTTTTTTTTTTTTTTTTTGTCAGTCGTGGGGCTTGAACTCTGGGCCTGGGCGTTGTCCCTCAGCTCTTCAACTCAAGACAAACGCTCTACCACTTGAGCTACAGCGCCACTTCCGTTCTTGGGCTTTTTTATTCAAGGCTGCTGCCTGCTGCTTGAGCCACACCTTCACTTCTGGCATTTTGCTGGTTAATTGGAGATAAGAATCTCATGGATTTGTCTCTTCAGGCCTGGATTTGACCTGGGATCCTCAGATCTCAGCCTCCCTAGGATTATAGGTATGAGCCACTGAGTCCAGCTCTGACCTCCCTCTTCCTCCCTCCCTCCCTCCCTTCCTTCCTTCTCTCTCTCTCTTCCTCCCTCCCTCCCTCCCTCCTTCCTTCCTTCCTTCCTTCCTTCCTCCCTCCCTCCCTCTTTCTTTCTTTCTTTCTTTCTTTCTTTCTTTCTTTCTTTCTTTCTTTCTTTCTTTCTTTCTTTCTTTCTTTTCTTTCTTTCCTTCTTTCCTTCCTTCCTTCCTTCCTTCCTTCCTTCCTTCCTTCCTTCCTTCCTTCCTTCTTTCCTTCCTTCCTTTCTCTCTTTCTCTCTTTCTTTCTTTTGCCAGAGCTTCTAAATAGTCTCTTCATTGAGGTAAGGACCTTCAGAAAAATTTACAAAAACATTTATATGGAAGGAAACATCTGGAAGATGTTGCTGCATTTCCAGAGAGTGGACCAGTGTCTTCTGGGCTTAGTTATGTGGAAGCAGAGTGCTTCCTCCTGCGTGTACTCATCTCTTGGTAATAATTTTGGACAAATATTTTCAGATGTCATGGCAGGTGCTGGTGGGGGGAGGGGAAGACCAAGAAGAATGCCTCAGGGTCCTCATTCTGTAGAATTATACCAAAGTTTGGAAAACAGTGACATTAAGAAATACAATGGTGGGTTTGGGTAGGTGGCTCAGTGGTAGAGTGCTTGCCTCACATGCATGAGGCCCTGGGTTCGATTCCTCAGTACCACATAAGCAGAAAAAGCCAGAAGTGGCACTGTGGCTCAAGTGGTAAAGCGCTAGCCTTGAACTGAAGAGCTGAGGGACAGTGGCCAGGCCCAGAGTTCAGGCCCCATGACCAAAAGAAAGAAAGAAAGAAATAACATTGGTAATTCATACCTGTGTTAATGTAATTCCGACAGAGAGAACCTTTGTTAGAAAGAAACCAAAACTCTGGACTGATCAAAGCAACTATTGAGGGGGTCTTGAGTCTTTTCCTTTGTGGAGATCCTATTCATGTTTATATATATATATATATATATATGTATATATATATGTATATATATATATGTGTATATATATATATATGTATATATATATTTTTTCTTTCTTTTCACTTCCGGTCCATCGGCCTTTGTCATCCTATTTGCTTTAGGGGTCTAGCTCAGATTTGTGCCCAGGAACAGTATTATATACTTCTTTTGTGTCCCAGCAAAGAGGAGCCTTTCCCTTGCTTTTGAGTTCAGAGGGAAAATTAGGCTTCGGTGATGGAGAACTTGAAATTGACTGAGCTGATACACGGTTTTCAGTGGAGTGGCCTATCTACTTTCTCCGCTCTAGGCCACTTTCCTTCTACTTACAAAATGAGGGTTAGTGCAGCTCACCTCCCAGAGAGAGCATCTACCCTTGAGATAGATAAAAAATAAAAAACTCAGCAGACGTGGCACTGATATTTCAGAGAACAGCATCGGGGAGCAACCCTGTAGTTTTCAATTAGGTTCCTGGGAAGGAATCCGGCTGTCATATAGAGAAAAAATACCTTTGAATGTCCACTCAAGGTTTTAGGTGTCTGGCCTGGGAGGAGAGGGAGGACCAGGTACCTATTACTGGAAGAAACGCTACCACTTATTTTCCTCATCCTAATAAGTGCTTGGAGTAAGTAGATAGACGAAGCAAGATGCTGACTCAAAGTGCTGCTTTTGAAGGCCTCTGGCCATGAAAGGGCAGCTGTGCATTGCATCGAAGCTGGAGTTGAAGAGCAAGGAGTGGAATGGCAGGCAGGAAGCTGTCTTCCTGTGATTATTATTTTTTGTTTTGTTTTGCTTAAGAGGAAATAAAAGCTAATGACGGGAGAAAGAACAGAGCACGGAGGAAATGTTTGATGGATAGTTTTTTACCCCTCCCCCCTTTGGGATGTTCCCCTTTCTTTCCTTCCCAACTTGTATATAGTTGGAGAGAGAGAAAGAGAGAGAGACTGAGAGATATTGAGAGCAGAGACAGTGAATCTGAGAAAGATCGGGAGACAGAGATAGGCAGACACAGATTGTGAGAGACACCCAGAGACGCAGAGAGCAGTTGAGAAGAGACAGACAGAGACAGAGACAAAGAGATAGAGAGAGATTAATGAGCTTTGGTCACCAGGCCTGTTTTCCTTCACAGTTTTTCAGTTGATAGAGTTAGAGCACACCTCAGTAGTGAATCTAGAATTGGAGGCATTTCTAACTGCTTTGAAAGAAAGGCCATTGCCTCTAGACAGGAATGAAATGATGAGTGAATAAAGGTAATTTTTTCGTGGCCTTAAATAAGTGGACTAGACAATATCAGAGAGGCACGCACAGAATTTCCAGAACGGGCCTCCTTGTATCTCTCAGGGTGTTCAGTATTCTTGCATTTAAGCTAATTTTCTCACACGCCCAGCTGTTATGCCACACTCTGTGTTGCAGAAAAATAATTTATCAAAATACCTGTAAAACAGTTGACTCCATATTTTTCCCTCACTATCTTGGGGAGATTTTAATTTTTAGTAAAGGGTTTGTTTGCCTTGCTTGCATATAATTGGAAACTAATTACATTTGGTAAGAGCTAGACACTTAGAATTTTAGCTCTTGCATAAAAACCCCTTACTTAAAATGTGAAGCAACACACCGAAACCATATTTTCAAAACTTCAATTAAGCAGTTCTAGGTTCACCTTTACATAAATATTGTACGCTGACAAGTGTAGCAAATTCCTGTAATTTCACTTCCTAAGTATTGCTTTGGTTTTTTTTTTAAAAGCTGCTTCTATTTTCTAGTATGGTTTATCATCATTCTTGTGTAAAAATGTGGAAGGCAGGTGTTTTGCAAACATGAGTTAATGCTACACGCACCCAAAAAAACTTAAGTTCATCAAGAATGGAGGGTAAGGGGGAAAGACCAAAAACAAAACCAAATGAAAAACAAACCAACAAAGAATTGAGGGTAAATATGAGAAGGAATTCTCCTGCTAGTTCTTATGATCAAACAAACAAACAAAGAAGTGAGGGTAAACATGAGAAGGAATTCTCCTGCTAGTTCTTATAATGATCATCTGGACACAACCCCCAACTCCCTGTTTGTTACCAAAGAGAACTGTTCAGTGCACAAGTGATTCACCCTCTTGCTTGAGTTTGTTGCTAAGTATTTTATATTTTACTTACTGTAAATGTAAGTTAAAATAGCTGGGTTGCTAGCATGTAAAAACACAACTTTTGTTTGGCATATTGATTTAATAAGAGATAACTGGGAGATTTGCTTATTGGTTCTCTCTCTGTGTTTCTGTGAACAGAGATAATTTTATATCTTCCTTTCTGATTTGAGTGCCTTTCATCTATTTATTTTTCTTGCTTGATTTCTGGCAAGGACAACTATTTGAGTATACTTGGTGAGAGTGAACATCTCTGTCTTATTCATGATGTTAGAGGAGAATCTTCCAATTTTTTAATTTAAGCAATGAGTACTATATTAGCTGTGGGCCTTTCACATATGGCCTTTATTTTGTTCAGGGAAGTTCTTTCCTAGTTTGTTGAGTTTACTTTTTGGAATCTACTCCAGGGGAAAAAAAGACAGATGTCTACACAAAGATGCATTCAGCAGCATTGCTCATGAGAGCTAAGAAATGCAATCCATCCAAATGTCTCATTGGTGATGGAATGAATTGGCAAAATATGGTGCATCCATACAATGAGGCACTTCAGCAAGAAGGGGCAAAATCACTGATATATGCACACATCTGAGACACAAAAGACTATGTATTTTCTGATTCTGTTTGCCTGAAACTTCTAGAAAAGGCAAAACTATAGAGACATAAGAATAAGCTGCTGTTGGCTGGGACTGGTTATTTGTAGAGGGCTGGGCTTAAAGTGGATATGAAGGAAAGTTTTGGGATGTTAGAAGTGTTCCATAACTAAACAGGTTTAGTAAAACATCAACCTGTACGTTACAATGGATGAATTTTACAGTTTGGTAATCATACCTTAATAAAACATTTTTTTTTAGAACCAGTTAACAAAAGTCCCAGATGACATTACAGACAGTTGAAATGGTGACAGACTTACATTTAGAGAGCTACTCTCTCTAAGTAGTTCAAAGTTCTCTACCTTGTGCAACTCTAATTATTTATGTTATTAAACAAGAGAATCCCTACCTCTAAATCCACATCTAAAATATGTGAGGTTTTTTTCCCCTATTGAACACTAACATCAAAAGATCTGACTCATCTATCTATTGGTGGGCAGAAGGCAGAATTGAAGATTATGTCCTAATGCATCCATTTCTTCTTATTATCCTCTCCTGCTGGTGGATTCTGGGCAAAAAAGCACAACACACGGAGGGAGAAAGCCACCAGCAGGACACACAAACACGGGGATGTGTGCTACAACGGCATCCCAATGGGCTAAACCCTGGTGCATGATTCCAGATCAGGTACAAAGAATTCACAAGACCAGAGAGACGTGCTGTGGAATTGGTAATTGCAAAGGGAATGAAAGTGTTGTTCCATCTCTGAAATGACAATGGTTCTCTCCCTTGGGCAACCTTCTTTAGGGGGGAGGCTTTCCAGCATGAAAGCTGAAGGGTAGCAGCTCACAGAAGAAAGCCGAGAATAAGATTGTCAGAGGCAGTGTGGATGTTCCATCAGCCTTTGCCAGAAAGGATCTCGCTACACTGAAAGCAAACTTAATTGCCCGAGAGACTGCAAGTACCATTCAGAGGATGTACACAGCATTCGGTTCACAGCACCTAGAGGAATAGGGATCTGTTAGCCATGTAAAGTCTTAGTGCTCCCGAATGTGTAAGGGTCCAGTGATCTCTTTCAGCACACCCTCAGGGGCATTCTGGTATATTCTGCGGCTAAGAAACACTTGGAAGAGTGCACTCAAAGCCTTTATTTATCCTTTCTTTTCTTCCCTTCAAAAAATGCGACCATTCTCTTGGGTTCCTTTATTCTGTCACAGCTGCAATCTGTTCAACTGCAATCAATCACAAGACACATCCTGATTTCAGAGACATTAGGACTGAAAAGCCTGTCTTCCGATCACTGAAATGTGGGAAATATAGGCCGAGTCTGCGAGTTGACAGAAATCCTAAAGGAAACGGAGAAACCACAGCACGTTGACTTTGGCCAAGAAAGTCAAATGTCAATGATGCTCACAGTAGAGGTAGAATGACCTGGGGTTGTCTAGTCTCCTGACTGCTCCTCCTTCCCCCTCAAGATACATTGGGGTGTAGGATGAGGTCTCGCATGCCAGAATGTCTTCAGATTCTTTCTGAGCAAGCAAGGGATTCCATAAATTTGCTCTATATTTGTGATGTTGGAACATGATGAAATCAGATCTCAAAAAAAAGTGTTCAACACCACAGACACACAGATCCACAATCGCAGAAGTGAAGTGATGCCTATAGTAATTAGCTTAATCATGTGATCATTTCCCAATGCAGACCTATATCAAGACTTCAAGTGGTAGACCCTCACTACATACCTCTACAACCATTGTCAAACTTGCTTCAATAAAGCGGACAAAAAAGCAAATTAGAAGCAAGTGTGGATCTTTGCAGCCAGACTCTTGATGGCCAGACTCTTGATCGGAGATAAGGAAAAGAGTGTTAGATCTTACTCTCAATGCTACCTTTGAACAAAGTATGGATTTGTTTGTTGTTTTCTGGAAAATTAACTTGGATTTATTGATTTATATAAAGCTGCAGAATGAAAGAGGGCCTGACACTGCTTCATACTTCTAATCCTGGGTACTCAGCAGGCAGAGAGCAGGAGGTCGGCAGTTCAAGGCAACCCAAGGAAAAAAAAGTTAGTGAAGATAATCTCCCCACATCCATAATTCCAGCTCTGCTGAAAGTTTGGGTAGGAAAATTGTGAGGTGAGGCCAATCCCAAGCAAAATATGTGACTCCTTATCTGAAAAATAACCGAAAGCTAAATGGGTTAGAGGGTGGAGTTCAAGCAGTAGAGTGCTTGCTTGGTGTGTACGAGGTCCTAAGTTCAAATCCCAGTGCCTCCAAAAAAATTGAATAGACAATAGATTTGGACAATGAAAGTATTGATGTAGGAATTCATGAAATTTTAAGTAAAAAAAGTTTAAATATCTATATGTGCCCTACCTTTATTTATTTGTTTATTTTGGTACCAGTAATGAGGCTTGAAATTAGCGTTTGTGTGCTATTCCTTAGCATTTTTGCTCAACTTTGGCACTCTATCACTTGAGCCATAGCTTCACTTCTGCCCTTTTGGTGGTTAATTGGAGATAAGGGTCTCAAGGACTTTCCTGCTGGGTTGGTTTGAACCATGATCCTCACATCTCAGCTTCCTGAGTAGCTGGAATAACAGGTGGGAACCACTGATGCCATTTTATTTTTCCAATGACCTATGCACACAGGGTGGGATGAAGGTTTGTAAGGATAAAAATACCTATCCACAGTTCCATTAATAAAGAGGTTGCAGCCGGGCGCCGGTGGCTCACGCCTGTAATCCTAGCTACTCAGGAGGCTGAGATCTGAGGATCGCGGTTCAAAGCCAGCCCGGGCAGGAGAGACCGTGAGACTCCTATCTCCAATAAACCACTAGAAAACCGGAAGTGGCGCTGTAGCTCAAGTGGTAGAGCGCTCGCCTTGAGCTGAAGAGCTGAGGGACAAGCGCCCAGGCCCAGAGTTCAAGCCCCACAACCACCAAAAAAAAAAAATAAAATAAAATAAAGAGGTTGCATGTGTAAGTATGTATCTGTATACACACACACACACACACATATATACGGAGCTCCCTATTAAAAAAGGTTTGCTCTGTTAAGCTTCATTTATTTTCTCAGGGATTAAGAAGCCAAATAGGAGACATGATTGAAATAGGTGAGAGTTCTTGTAGGGAAGATGGAAGAAATCTTAATTTAGCCTTCTTTCTCATTTCCTAATGCAGGCTGTATACAAAGTAGCTGCCAGTGATAGGATCCTTTTCTGTAGCTGGAGCTCCTGACTGCTCACAGCAGGGCCCCACATGCAAGGGTGTGCAGTAAACTGAGTATGTACTGGCTGAGTTCCAATACACACCCAAGGACTGTCTTCAAATATCTCTGTGCTATCTTGTGGACTAGGGCAGGCATATTCGTGCAGTGGAATTGTGAGGCCATGTGGAGATTGTGCTTGGTGTTATAGTTGCTGGTGATCCTGAACTTCTCAAGAATATTTTATCAAGGAGTGGCCACTTGATCCAGTTGGTTTCTGAGTCTAGACCACCTCTGATTTGGCTTGGTGAACTGCTGACCCCGGAGAGTCAGGGTGTTCAGTTCCCAGCTGATGGTAATGAATGAGCCTCTGCCATTCTCACTGGGGAATCAGTGTCCAAGCAAGGCAAGCCTCAATCTTCCTGCAGCTGAAGGTAACTTCATTCTGTCTCTGATATGGACAACCATGGTTGAAGATGGCAAATAACAGGGCACTGCCCCCCCTCCCCCATACTCCCTGACCCTGACTGCCTCCCTTTGATCTGAACCTTGACTCTGGGTGAGACTACCCAGAGTCATTTTGACCAAAGCCAAAGCACGCCTCCCCCAGCACCCCTCCCTCCGACTTTTCTCCACAAGCAATGACCAATCAAAGCCTGAGTGCTCCCTCCCTCCCTCCTTCAGGCCTGGTTGCTGGGCTCGATCCCTGTCGTCCCCATTACTCAGGAGGCTGAGATCTGAGTATGGAGGCTTGAAGTCAGCCCAGGCAGAAAAGTCCACGAGACTCTTATCTCCAATTAACCACTCAAAAACCGAAAGTGGCACTGTGGCTCCAAGTGGTAGAGCACTAGCCTTGAGGAAAAGAACTCTGGGACAGCACCCAGGCCACAAGTTCAAGAACCACGACTGACCAAAACAAAATTACAGAACAGATACCTGTGCATGGATGTTCTGTGAAGTATTATGTCAGTACAGCCCTCAAGTAAAGATGGCACAGATGCCCGCTGATGGGTGGGTAAGATGTCACACATCTAGATGATGGAGTCTTTTTCAGCCTCAGAAAAGACCAAAGTGCTGACACATGACTACAATGCAGATGAACCTCAAAGAAATCATGTTAGTTAAATCAGCCAGAGACAAAAAGACAAGCCCTTTAAGACCGCACTTACCATGAAGTACCAAGAAGCATCTCATTCCTAGACAGAAAGGGGGATGGTGCCCGCCAGGGGCTCAGGAGAAAAGAATGAAGGTTATTATTTAATAGGATTATAGTTTCCGTTCATGAAGATGAGCTAGGTCTGGAGTTGGATGGTAATGGTGCTTTGTACAATGCAAATACACTCAATAATACTGAACTGTGCCCTTAAAATGATTCACATCATCCATTTTTTATTATGTAGGTTTTAAGGGGATAAGGGGAAAAATGCAGTCAAGAATTGTATGTGCCATAGAGGAAGAAGAGGGAAGGAGTTGGAAGTGGGGAGAACATTAAAGGGGTGACTGATCAAGAAGCATTGTATTCATAAACGGCCTTGTTATCTGGCACCTCCTTTGTACAACTACTTAAAGAAAACAGAATTTTGTTGTTGATGTTGTTGGTCATAGGGTTTTGAACTCCGGGCCTGGGTGCTATCCTTGAGCTCTTTTGTTCAAGGATAGCACTCTACCACTTTGGACCACAGCTTCACTTCCAGTCTTTAAGTGGTTAGTTGGAGGTTAGAATCTCACAGCCTTTCCTGCCCAGGCTGGCTTTGAACCGCATTCCTCAGATCCTCAGCCTCCTTAGTAGCTAAGATTACAGGTGTGAGCCACCTATGCCTAGCTAATAAAGAAAAATAAATAAGTAAAATATATGGGGCCTGACAGAAAGTAAAACAATATATATATATATATATATATATATATATATATATATATATATATATATATATAAATTCTATGAATAAAAGAATAGCAAAAATGATGAGGTGAGAAGTCAATCTGTTATTATAATAAATTGTACTAAGATTCTAATCTTCCCCCTAAAAAATCCACAAATGGAATATGTGTGTGTGTGTGTGTGTGTGTGTGTGTGTGTGTGTGTGTGTTCCAAAAATGGAATATGTTTATATTGGAACCTCAATACTTTTGTACGGGGGACAAATATATTGAGTATTAGTGTAGGACACTAATAGGAACACGCAGAGGTGGCTGGTGGTGAGGGGTTTGGAGATGTCTTTTGAGACTGATACTGATAAAAATGAGGAAAATGCATAGGCAGGAAGCAGAGACTTAAATCCCATAAATACTCAAGTATGCTCCCGGGTATCTGTGATACTTTCCTTCCTTTCTTTCCCACAAGGATTTGCCAAGTCTCCATTCAGTCCCGTAGAGGTTAACCATCCCGTGTGTGTGTGTGTGTGTGTGTCTGTGTGTGTGTGTCTGTGTGTGTGTGTGTGTGTGTGTCTGTGTGTGTCTGTGTGTCTGTGTGTCTGTGTGTCTGTGTGTCTGTGTCTGTGTGCCCCTGGAAGTGCTTTCCTCAGTCCAATTACAACCAGCGAAGGCAGAGGAAGCCAGCGAAAGTATTGGGGAAATAAACATAATGAGTTAGCTTGAAGTCTACTTTCATGGTTTCATTCCAGACACTCCACAGCCTTCTCTCAGACATTCACAAGGTCAGATGTGGATTGAGGAAAGAGCAGGTGTCTCAGGAAATCCAGCCAACACCCAGTGAGATAACCCTCTTTTCTTTGAACCTAGAACCTCTCAGTCTCCATATTCTCACTTGCAAATCAGGAAAAATGGTATGGGCCTTCCAGAGTTTCTTAGAGATATGGATGAGAAATGGGGGGAAAAGCCCAAACAAGAGAGACTGAGTCACTTCACCTTTGAGAGTATTCCAGCTTCTCTGTCATTGTCCTGTTCCCTCTCCCTTCCCTCCTCACTGTGGAGGAAGACATAGGAGGTGTAGATCTGAGGGTGGAGGGGATGGGTGGGTAGGAATGTGAGTGGTAATGAATGCCAGCTGTTGAGAATAGACTCCCAGATCAGCAATCTGCCAGCTGGGTAAACCTCAGGCATGATTCTCAATATTTTTTTCAAAAATACAATGCAGCATATGAAATTATAAATATGCTTTACATTCTTATAGAAACAGTGTAAATAGAATTTATCAGTACTTATGTTTGCAGGGCATATTTATATACTGGGGCTGTACACAGAAGTTATGCCTGTGTATACACTGGCATGACTTATGAGCACAAACTATCCAAATTAAAAAATAAAAATAAAAAAAATCAATCAACGAGGCTAGAGGGAAGATGAAATCATCATCTTGGTCTTCCCAGAGAACTGGAAACAAAATTGTCATACGAGAAAGCAGAGCATAAAGGTTAATTAACAAGTAAGAAAATATTTTCCGGAGATGTGTGAGACATCCAATAAATAAGAAATGCTGCATGTCTGGAGTTGGTGATAATGTTGGTGTTTTTTATAAGATAGTTTTGTGACTTCTCTTTTCATTTTGAGTAAGCACATCCATTTATACACACTCCTGTGCTTGTCATTTTATATTTCTTTTCTTAATTGGGCACCCACAGTGGGCTGCTAGAATTGCCTGTTGCTAGTTCCTTGTCGAATTGAATTACTGAGGGAATTCTGGCAAGTGGAGATGGGAGATTAGAATGTTTTTTGTTGTTGTTGCTGTTGTGTATGCCAGAACTGGAGCTTGAACTTAGAGCCTGAACCCTCCCCCTTAGCTTTTTCACTTAAAGCTAACGCTCTACCACTTGAGCCATAGCTTCACTTCTGGCTTTTGGTAGTTAATTAGCAATAAGAGTCTGGGTGGGGGAGTGTAGTTGTGGAGATGGGAGGGAAAAACAAAGGAGGAGGGAACAATGCTTGACAAGAAATGTACCCGTTACTTTGCTCATGCAACTGTAACCCCTCTATACAGTATTTTTACAACAAAAAAACTTATTTAAAAAAAAAGAGTCACAGGCTTTCAATGTCCAAGCTGGCTTCAAATCGTGATCCTCAGATCTCAGCCTCTGGTGTCATTAAGATGACAGGCATGAGCCACTGGTTCACAGCATGGGAGGCAAGAACTTTTACCTTCCAGAATCAGGCCAGCATTTCATGTGACTACTCTAAAAAAGTGACAATCTGTCTAAGAGAAAAGCCCTTATATAATCATAAATATCATCATTTTGACTTAAATAATTATCCTCCCATAACTACTACCAGTAGTTGTTGAACAGGTTTAGTAAGAACCGTGTACTCACATGCCATTTCACCCCTGGAGAGGGGGTGTGAGCCAGGATGAGCACTCGCCTGTAATCCTAGCACTCAGAAGGTGGAGGCAAGAAGATCATGAATTCAAGGCCAAACTTGGGTTATATACGGAGTGTTTGGCCAGCTTGGGCGACACAGTGAGACTCTATTTCACCTCTCCTCCAACATGGCCATTTGATAATATTAAATGGAAATATAATACATGGTCCCAGAGGTGACATGGACAACGTGGTTACAGAGTCACCAGCTCCCCCCACAGATCCTGACACCACTTGTACATAGAACACATTGGCCCATGCTGAGTTTTCTAAAGTCTAGGCCTTGTAGAAAATTCCAGAAGGATGAGAATCCCTGTGACAGGTAGTTGCAAAGAAGAAAAATGGATTGGTGTGTGTACCTGGGATGGTAGAAGAAAACCAACCCTGGATGACCATGAGAATTTAAAGAAGATCGAAGATATCTTTGGGGCATTTATTCAAAAGAAAGAATTAACCATTATTTCTCTTCTATTGTCCTATTGTTTTGTTTTGGTACTCAGCGGGATGCTGAAGCCCTTGCCTTTTAGCTAGGGGTTAGATGCCTAAAGGAATGAAAAAAAAAAACAACCCAACAAAACCTGGTCTTTGATAACTTGTCATCTGGGTTGCAAAGCATTCAACACACTGATAAAATACGAAAAGCAGGGAGCATAGTGTCACTGCTCTGAGGTTTTGTGCCTAGAGAAAGTGTTCAGTTGTGACTGAAGAGAAGCTACAGTCCCACATTGGCTCATTTCCTAGCTTTTGCCTAAGTAGGGAAGCTGGGAAAGTGTCAGAGATTTAGTGTCCCTTCTCAGCGCTCAAGCCTCCGAGGTAGCTGTAAATGGGTTCTTAACCATCTTCCCACTTAACTAGGAAGCGCTGAGCAAAGGCATGTGGCAAGCCCTCCTTCATGGAAATGCAGCTGTGGCAACAAGACAAAAGCTTGGAGAGCAAAAGGGCTAATAAGGGAGTTATTCCAAACGTTCTTCCCAGGACCTCATGTCCTAGAGCAAAGCTGCACTCTAATGGTTTCCTGGTGCCTGGGGAGAATGGGTGTCCAGATGTGTTACTCTCCTCTTGATATGTGAATTACAGGCTTGAGTTATTACAGTGGATTTTGCATGACACATTTTTCCTATTTTATAGAATTTATCATCTCCACCGACAAGAATTTGAGATGAAATTTTACAGAAATTAGAGAAGAATACATACACACACACACACACACACACACACACACACACACACACACACACACACACACACACATCCATGGATACACGGTTTAGGTAATCCATGTCAGTGTAAAACCAAAATGAGGCTATAATTAAGACACTGGTGCTAACGTTATGGTGACTTTCCTTATTAGATCTGAATTAATGTCATTTAAAAGTAAGACATCACTGTACATTCTTTGTAAGAAATGAGCAGCACGAAATGGAGGAATTGATTGGGTTCTTTTATCCTAGGACTTCTCTCTTTGGAGAGCTTAGTATTTCCTTCCAAGCGTTTCAACATGCTTATTTTTAAAGCTTAGAAAAGAATGCACTTCCAGCATGCACCTGATTCCATGAGGAAGAGACGGGTTTGATTTTGCCTTATGCAAAGAGACTGTTTTGAAGTGCCTGATAGATGAGGCGTTCAACTTGGATCAGAAAACCTTTCATTTCCATCCCTGCCTAAGACCCACTTCTGTAAGTTCCTTAAGTCCTCTGTATCATTGCTCTATTTACAAAGATGTGTAATCCAATCATTTCATAAATATTTATAGCACAGTGACAATATGCTTGGCCCAGAAGCTGGGTTCTTAGAGGGCAAGGAGAAAGGTACTGAGCAAGGTTTGTGTGTTGGCTACAAAGGGGCAGGAAGCATCTTGGGCCCAGATGTTCTAGGTATCTATAACAGTTGTTGCTGGGACTTAGTACTCAGTGGCTTGAGGTAATAAGAATAGTGATCCTCTCATAGACCTGGTAATTGGGCAGGACTGGGCAGGTTAGGCTTGTCCCAGCTCCCTGCCACATTGGCTGGGTTGGCTTGACTTGTGGCTGGAGGAAATCCTCTCAGGATGACTACACTCCCGTAACTGGCTGGAACCTGGTGATCAGCACCAGGTACATACTCAGCCATTTCTAACCCTCCCTGACCTCCTGTTATGATGGCTATCAGCCAGCCACATTAGACATTGGAAGTGAGTTGGTTGTTCTTATTTGAAATCAAGGCCTCGTGCTAGGCAAGTGCTTTACCACTTGAACCACACACCCTGCCCCCAACCCATTTTGTTCATAATAGGGTCTTGTATTATTTTTGTCCAGGCCAGCTTAGCTGGTGACCCTATTTATGCTTCTCAGGGAGCTCTGATGACAAGCAGTAGGTGCTACCATGCTCAGCTTTATTGGTGGAGATGGGGTCTTGCTAACTTTTGGGGGGGGGCTAGCTTCAAACCTCCATCCTCTTCATCCATCCTTAAGTAGCTGGGATTACTGGCATGAGCCGCCACACTCAAATAAAAATAATTTTTTGACATCTATCCTACAATATGTAAGATGTTAGAATAGAATATCTGATTACTAACAGCTTGTTCTCTTTGGGGACTATATGAAAGGTTTGTTTTTGTCTGGAACAAAAAACATATTGTTGCTCATTTTGCTACATGAAAGGCTTTAGCAGAAATCTCCTTCCATAGTTGCTTTCCTGACTAGCAAATCCATTTGTTTTCGCCTTCTGTTCAAAGATATCAATGTCATTTTGAAAAAGGCATCAATATGGCAACAACTACCAAGGCAAAGCAACAAGGCCTTCCAATCTTGTGTAAGCAGAAGGAAATCAAATTGATTAGTGCATATGGTACTAATCATAAGGGCTGACCACACCCCTTGCATTTCCTCTGGCGGTTCACACATCACAAATCACCCATTGGCTGAAGTACCCTGGAACAGTATTTGTCAACCATTCAAGGGATAATAAAAGTTCACAAGTGTTTCATCAGAAACTGTTCTTTCAGAGTGAACTTTCACTTATGGGAATATGAAAGGGTAAACTTGAATTTAAATAGTAAGATTTCTAACTATATCAGGCTGTGTGAGCCCTTCTATTTAATTTGTTGTTGTTTTTCAAGCTCATCATGGGGTAGGAGAAACCTATACAGTCCTGATGCTGGAGAAGCCAGCTTGACATTAAACGAATAGGCTCAGATAATCTTCCGCATTACATTCCTCCCAAATGCTAACACCGAACCAACAGTGCTCTCAAGCAAATCTATCTTAGCCACAATTTTAAAGCATGTTTTAAAGGAAACCATCTTTCTTGTAGGTGTAAATCATTCTTGCTTAATCTCTACCTTCCACAGAGTGGGTTTTCAGAAGTTTCTGTTGCTCATAGCACCGCTGGAGGACATAGAAGGTAAAAGGAAAAGATTATTACACACCTGCTGGAGAGGACTCCATTTCATTCCCACACCTGCTAAAACAGCTGGTTCTCTGCTTGGGGACAGAGATACAAAGAGCCTACTTTAATGAGTTACCTCTTTTGAGTTGTGTCTGAAGAAAATTTACTATACTGGTTAAAAAATCCTATCAAGGTCCTTAGAAAAATTGTTATATATATGTTTGGGTGTGTGTGTGTGTGTGTATGTGTGTGTGTTGGGAGATATTAACATCATTTATCTTTAGATGGTAGCTTAATGATTATTTAATGCTCTTTCTACTTCTAAGGGCTTTCCCTGTTTTCTACAATAAATATCAATATGTCTTCTAATCAGGAAACTTTGTGTTTTTAAAAGACATGATGCTTTACCTGGGTATCTCATATTTCAAAGGATTATAGGATAGCAAACCAAGATATTTGACGATGCAAGTATTTGTGTTGATGCTTTATTTCCCGGTGTCTCTTGATACCAAGGTACAAGCCATTTTTCTCTCCTGACAATTATTCTTACCCCAGCTGAAAGTCACAGTGGAATTTACCTAGGCAACCCCCTTGCTGGGTATTCCCAGGCAGGCAGTGCAGCTTCTGGATGGTTCCAAGGCAAGACAATTTTCAAAACTCTGTGGGGAGACAGGGGGCTACCCGGAGCCCAGGACCTGATGGAACGAAAGGAGATGCCCCAGGAGCTAGGACCACGAAGAACGGATAATAAAACATGCACTTGTCAAAAGAAAACAAAATGATTCAACTGGGTCTGTGAGGCATTGGTTACTTTGATCTGTCCCTCAGTTGACTAATTTGCTTTTTTGGGGGGTCAGTTCTGGCACTGTGGGAAAGGGGGCTGGAAAATAGATTTCTTCATAGGTACATCCTTTTGAAAGGTGAGGTGGAGCACCAGCTGCTCCGCTCACACCAAAGCAATTCAGCCCTCAGAAATAGCACACATCCTGTTGGCAATACTCCTGGCCTCCACAGAATGGGGCTTGGGATTTGGGATGGAGAAGGCGACTGGTTATTCTTTGCTTACTCTTTTGTACTGTTTCATGCAATGAGACCATTTGTTTTCAATTAAGTAGTAACTAGGAAGATGGATACCTTAGGCTTGTTTTATGTCTTAGGTAATGTCCCCAAAGCAAAGTTCTCTTCTGAAGTTCCTGCTTCTATTTATCTGCAATCTCATCCTGGGCTAGTTTCAAATTGTGATCCTCAGATCTCAATGTCTTGAGTAGCTAGGATTACAGGTGTGAGCTACAGGTACCTGGCTAAGAGTTTTTCAAGGTAATAAAGTATACTTCTTTTAACACCGGGAGCTGGTGGCTCATGCTTGTAATCGTAGCTACTCAGGAGGCTAAGATCTGAGGATCATAGTTCAAAGCCAGCCTGGGCAGGAAAGTCTGTGAGACTCTTATTTCCAACTAACCACCAGAGAACTGGAAGTAGCACCATAGCTCAAGTGGTAGAGTGCTAGCATTGAGCAAAGAAAGAACTCAGAGACAGAGCCCAAGCCCTGAGAAGCCCCGTAACAACCACTACCACCACCACCACCAACAAGAAGAAAGAAAGCATACTTATTTTGAATCCCAGCTTCTTTATACCTGTATTATAAGAATTTTGACTCCATATCTTATCAGTACCAGGGCTTGAACTCAGGGCCTTGTACTTGCTAGGCAGGTGCTCTACTACTTAAGCCATACCTCCAGCCCTTGGCTCCATTTTGTTGAATTGCTGCCAGCCATGAATTTTCCATCAGTCTTCTCCCACCCTCTGCCTCACATGTAGGAAGGTGATAAGAAAGCTTTCTCTTCTTGGATGCCAGCAGAGGAATTAATGCAAATGATGACCTAGGAACTGAGAACCAACCCAAAATACCAATCCAGGCCCCTTTCCTTTTCTCTCTTAAAGAATTCCTAGACTTATTTGAGAAGTCAGTACCCAGTTCTCCACAGAGTGCTTCATGATGTGTGTAATAAATCCATCTACATTGTGCATTTGTTAAGTGTCTGGCATAATTAGTTTCAACATTTGATTTGGCTTAAAACTTCCTTCCACATCTCTCAAAGCACGCGTCTCCAGAATCAAATAGTATGTCATGTCACATGATTTCCAAGGAAGTACCTGGGGGCATACAAAGAAGAACAGATTCCAGTACTGAGGCTTGAACTCAGGGCCTTGTGCTCTTGCTTGGCTTTTTTGGCTCAAGGCTGGCACTTTGCCATTTAAGCCATACCTCCACTTCTAGCTTTTAGCTGGTTTATCGGAGATAGGAATCTCTCAGATTTGTCTGCTCAGACTGGATTTGAACCTCAACTCCCCAGACTTCAGCCTCTTGAGTAGTTGGTATAACAGGTGTGACTCACTCATGTCTGGTTTAACATGTTATTGGAACTTGAGCGGAGGTGAGAAATGATGATTAAAAACCACCAAGTAAATTTGGGGGTTTCTTTTTGCTATAAAATATCATTGACCCAGTGGGGATATTTTCTCCTAAGCCTGATTTTTTTTTATTTTTAAAAATAAGAACACAGCACTGCCCCAAATCTTGTTCCCTGGTACCTGCCAACTTCCATGAATAAGTCAAATGGGCTTCAATGTAATAACTTCACTGCTCTGTCTACTCAGAGCGAAGTCATAGTAACCAACTCAGGTGCCCTGCTTGTGGAAAGAACAGGCTTGAAGGGAAGAGGAGGCATCCTAGACCCCACCATATTTTAATGGTGACATTGTTGAGATCAAGATCATTCTCCAGGGGGATTTTTCAAGGTCATAGTGCTCAGCCTTTAAAGAAATCGGCATAGAGATGAATTCTGCCTTTGAGGCCACATAAAAATTGTGTCAGTGGCTAAAAGAACAAGAAAGACTTTTTCTTACTAAGTACCTAATCCCAATTCAAGCACTTTGAAAATAGCTATAATGAAAATCACACCGGGAGAAGGACATCAGACATCTGTTAGCAAAACAAAGCATAATGAAACCCTTTACTTTACTCAATTACAAGCGTCCAAATCACAGGCTACTGAAGAGACTTTACAGAACACCATTTCTTTCTTTCTTCCTTCTTTTCTAAAAAATGTCATTGATGTAACAACACAAAGGAAATGTCAAAAATAGAAAGCATGTCCTATAATCCAGTACTTTTCAATATGCATCATTACTGTTCAAGCCTTGTACAGTGATTATATATATTTTAAGTAGGCATAAACCTTTTATGTTCTATTTCGTTCTAATGGATCATATATTTCTCTTCCTCTTAGAAGCAGCGTTTGCAAAATGATCCCTTAAAAAAATAACCATGTGGCAACACACGTAATTAATGAATCTATGTTCCCTAAACTATTTCCCATTGGTTGGGCACTTAAAAGTTTTCCAATTTTTTAAAAATTATAATTCTATATAGCATGGACTTTTTTGTAGAAGTGTTTGGTTCATCTTTGTGTGGAATCTTTTAGAGAAACACAGCAAAAATTTCATACATGGGTCTTTATCCCAGTCTCTTTATAAACAGGAGTAGGAAATTGCTGACATATTTTTTTATCAGTGATGGTATTAATGTAGTTGAGATTCTTTTGGGCTAGATAGTAAAGGTAGATTTAGCTGTAAGTATGATCTATCTACATTTCAACAAACATACGGAGATATCACAGGCTCTTTACTGCTTCAACATAGTGATATTCAACAATATAGCACACACAATCATTACTTGTTGATGTCCAAGAGCCTGACTCCAAAGCGAACACATCCTCAGAAAGTAAATATCATTAACTTCTACAGTTCACAAACATTATGCCTGAGGGAAAAAATGCATGGTAGTGGCTTTACTTGACCTAAATGTTATCATGAAAGCCCAATATTAATTTGTTGAGCCAGAATTTATACTTAAAACAAAGACACGTTTTCGTTGTTTTTCCTTGGAAACTTGACAATTTCTTGAAAGTAATGGGCAGGGCAAGAGGTAATTAAAAGGTAGTGAGCTGCTCAGCCAATCTCTGTGAGACCTGTCTTTTAGTGTGATCAAGAATAATTTCTAGAGTTATTATGACCACAGGGGAGAAATTGGTGGTTAAAAACTGTGAAAGACCATGAAGTGAGCAAAAATGATAAATGGGTCTTCTTCCTGGCATATTCTTTCATGTTAGCTGTGTCTTTCCCTGGTGTTGAGCCGTTCTGCAGCCCTGGGTTGTAGAAAACTAATAATTATGCACGTGATTTCTGCCCATAAAACTGTAAATAAATTTTGTTGGATACTATACGATTGATTGCTGCTCTGTGGCTGCTCCTCAGTGTTGTGTCTCTTTGTGAATTCATTTCAGCATTACTAATTGTCTAAATAGATATATCTTCTCAGACTCCTATAAACACTTGTTGCTGGCTTCGTCATTGATGAACTAATAATGAGCGAGTTAGCTGAAATCACAACTGTTCAGTTGATGTGTACGGTCGTCATAATGATAACTCTTAAAAAATAAATATCTTTTAAGACTAGGGTATACGAGAAGCTTAGTAATTCTCTTATATAACCTTTTGAAAAGGCCACATTTGGCATTTCTCAGGCATTTCTAACAAGACCGACTTTCAGTG
This sequence comes from Dipodomys merriami, assembly GCF_024711535.1. NCBI lineage: Eukaryota > Metazoa > Chordata > Mammalia > Rodentia > Heteromyidae > Dipodomys > Dipodomys merriami. The sequence goes on from NW_027202804.1 coordinate 1,923,708, forward strand.
ACATAATTTTCCAATTATCCAGCCTAATTTAAGTCCACAAAGATTTATTGAGCTTTTGTGCCACACACGTGGATCAGAGATCAATGAGATTCACCTGGCCACAGAGAATCCACATGGGGACAATTACAACTCTGAGCCTGACTTCGCTATGTGTTATGCTATGTGTAATAACAGAGCCCCATGCGAGATGTCCTGTGTGGCTGAAGGACTGGCAGGAATTCCAATGAAACAGGATGTGCTTGGCTTTACAAAGACACCAGCATTTAGTTCAGTAATAGTAATAGCTCTGATTTTACTGAAGCAAAGAAGAAAAATAAAAGACAAATAGTTTGGAAAGCAGTAGGCTCTGGAAGAGCATTTTGGTTGCAAAGTAAATCTCTCAGGGTTGGTCCAGGACATTCCTGGCACGATGTGAATATTAGGACAGGACCAGATCATGCAGCCTTAAGAGCTGAGCTTGAGAATCAGCAGTTATTGATGATTCCTTATCCTCACATAATTATATATGTATAAATATGTATCTGTATCAATGTTGTATAGATTATGGGTTCCATGAGCTGGGGTGGGTACCAATGGATTCATTAGTACAGGGTTTGAAATGGCCTTTCCCATTAGCATTGCACTGAAATTCTTTCCAGCTTCATCAGTGGCCTAATTACTGAATTCAGTAGGTAATTCTCTCATGCAATTATAAAATTCTAACAATTCTTATAAATGTAGGTAGAAGTGTTAGTAGGATAGATACAAATAGATATAATAGTATAATAGCATCTATGAGATAAAATCTGTGAGATAAAATGTATATGTTTTCCTCTGTCCCATCCTACTGTTAATTTTACATGACTTTCAATATGCAATGGATATCAATAGTTTGGAGGGTGACTAGTAACCGTTACCATGTGATTTTGTATGCAGTTGCATGTGTATTTGCTCCCCTCATATGTACGTGTGTGCAAATGTACTATTTGCACACACATATATGTTTATACATGCATTTATGCATAGAGCATGAATTTTATTTTACATTTTATTTTTTACTTTGGATTCATTATGGAGAGAATAGTGCATTATTCTGTAACTTAATTTTATATATGCCAGAGAGAAACTATGAGGTAATTTTTTAAAGCATCATTTCCAATCAACACAAGAACAAAGCAAAGGGAAGTGTAGTACAATGAGATATTTAGACAGAAAGGGAGAAACAGAGAGAGAAAACACATTCGCATAACTTCACAGCATATTGTTATAATAGTTGTATTTTGTGGCTAATCATTGTTAAACTCTCACTATGCCTTATGTGTAAATCATAGGAATGGATGTACAGGTAAAAACACAGGAAATTTAGCAGTAGCCGTGGATTCAGGCAGCCAGTGGGGATAGAGAACAGGCCCTCCATGGATGAGGAGATTACTATGATCTTAGAGCTCCTCACAGGATTCCAAGATACCTTAAAGCCTAATGGAATCAGAAATGACCAGCAAGTCACAAGGAATTACAGATTAGGGATTTTTCAGAAAACTCTCCTGTCTGTATATGGTTCCAAGTTAAGAAAAAATGCTTTCTGACATCTTCACTTCCTGATTTTTGAGGCTTTTACCTATTATTAGCAAATAAATAGTACCTACAGGTACTAAATCTATGGTACATATTTACCTATTAATATTCCATTGAAAATCACAACTAGGAAACTTATTCCTATTCAACGGTATCTGTCAATTTGTCATAAACAAATATGCTTTTCCTTGGGTGAATTTTTCTTTTGGACCTGACATTTCCTGCAATGTCACAGAGATGAAAGCATTAACGTTTCACCCAGGGTGTCCTTGTCTCTCTGTATCATTTATCATCTGAGGCGGGAACTGCCTTGTATTCACCTGTAATTATTTCTTGTAATTAGAGCTGCCCCTACGTGTGATATTCTCCCCATGAGATCCGGAGAATACATTGAAGGGCAAGGATCATTTCATTTTTCCCTGGTAAACTGATCTATCATCTGAGTATTTCAATTTGTTTTGAAGAACTCTACATGGAGTGAGTCCCTGTTACTTTGCCATGAAAAATCCATATAGAAAAACCCTTTTCACTTGATTAAGGCAGAGTCAATGGTAGGTACAGAATGAGAAAACATCTACAAATTTGTCTTGTGCATTTCTCCTTTTCGAAGCAAGTTTTACTCAAGTTTCTAATGAATAATTCTTTAACTCCAGTTTATGGTGAGATTATTTGCCTAGTGTAAGTAATCTCTTCTATCTTTCTTTGGATGAGATTTGCTTTAACTTCCAACTCTGGAACAGGAAGTGATAGTTTCCCAAGTCAAAACTATTTTGTTAGGCACCAGTGGCTCATATCTGTTACCCTAGCTATTAAGGAGGTGGAGATCTGAGGATTGAAGTTTAAAGCAAGCCTTGAAAGGAAAGTTCACGAGTTGTTTATTTCCTGTTAACCACCAACAAAGTTGAAAGTGAAGCTGTGGCTCAAGTGGTAGAGCACTAGCCTTGAGCATGAAAGCTAAGGAACAGCATGCAGGCCCTGAGTTCAAGCCCTTGTGCTGTTACAAAGCAACAAACAAAACACCCCTTTGTTTTGCTTTACAATACAGAATTTCCAAGTCACTTGTGGTTGACATGGCTCTCAGTGTTGTGAAACAATCTTTAGACAAAGCTTTCACCAAACCCACAGTGATTTTTATCTTCATCTAGTTTTGCTCTTCTGTAGGCTAGTAGTGGAAGATTTCTTCTATGTGATTTTTAAGAGAAGAAAGGCTGAATACCCGGGATGTGTATTGTCAGCCAACATCGTGAGGAACATCCGGCATTCAATGGCACCTAGACTGAACTGCCTTCTTGTCACCTTGAGGTGTCTCTAAGAAAACCTTTGGACACAAATTACCAGCCTACTGCTTCTCTTGTCTCCCAATCTTCATCAGTGCTCAAGTTTAGACATCTCCCTGTGCGTTTCTTTTCTTCTCATTTCCCAAGTTACCTACAGAGAAATTCCTAAGTAATCACTTTAGGAGACAGTGCCAAAGGGATCATTTCCCGTGGCTATTTCCTCAAGTGCTATTTCCCCAAATCACTTCTTTGCATATTGGCTGGTCACCTATGTGTCCACAATCACAAGGTGTTAGGTACTGGTTAATATTTTCTGGTTCATTTATTTCATTGTCAGTGTTGATAAGCATTTGGGGTATTTTGTGACAAAGTTTTAGGCACAGCAGAAACTTGAAGACTAAAATTCAATAACTACTCCAGAGATTCAATTAAGACCACGACAGGATTAGATGTTGTTGGCTGCTCACTGAAGGTTGGCTGTTTGCTAGGAAAAGGGTATCAATACTTTTTTTACATGCTAAAAAGTTCGAGTCATATAAAGCAATTTCTTCTTATATCGTGTCATTACCCTGTACTGAGTAACTACTGAGCTCCGGGGTATGTATGCATGTTTTTCCATCTCGAAAGCAATCTTTCAAGATCAACTTAAAAAGGACCTTGAGTACCATCAGATGATGTTTCATTCTGGGTCATAATGTAATTCAGGAGCGGACATGGGAATGGTGCCTGGGTGCTCCGTGCCATGTCTTTGCTCCTTTCAGCATAGTTCACTCTGTGTGAGCATATACACGTATATAACCATGCAGAATGAAATGAGCGCTTCCTATCAGTATTTACATCATTTGCTGCAGCAAACTGAGTGGAAAACCCACTGAGTTACATGAGCAACTCAAGATAACCCATGGGTTACAATCTGAGGGAGATACTTCTTCATTCTAGCAAGTGTGCATTTATGTCACCTTGCTCTCTTCTTTACCATAATGCTGAAATTTCAAATAATATCATAGGGATATCAATTTAAGGTCATACACATTCCTTGTTTCCTTGAAATAATACCAGTGTAATCAACAACTCATGATTTCTCTTCCTCTGTCTGTCTGTCTCTCTCTCTACTCACATACACACACACACACACACACACACAACTTTATGCAATCAATAACTTTATATATAAAGTTCATAGGTCGCTGATTATACTATATATATATACTATATATATACTATATATATATATACATATATATATATATATATATACTATATACTGATGATACTATACTGCTGAGGATACTATATACTCACACATATCTAAACATATACATATACATGTTTAAATGTTTGATTTAACACAATCTGGTGGTTACAGGTTAATCCAAAACAATGACCTCAGGACTCCGTTCTTGGCCTTTATATCTCTCCCTAGCTGCAGCTGCTTGCAATTTTCCAGATGTGTTACCCTATGCCCTAACCAAAGCTTATTTCCCTGTCAGCCATCACCCCTCCCCAATCGCTCAACACCACGCCACCCACCACCAACATCACTGGCACTAGTCTCTTATCACTGCAATTGTGGTGCATTTGCCACCATCACCAACTAGGCCAAACCCTGCACACACATTTTAAAGCAATGCTGACAAAAATTAAGGCACTAATTGATATTGACATGTGGTTGAATGTCTTGAATGGGGAGAAATAATGTGAGAGAGGGAGTGAACAAATGATAAAAAGAATAGTGGGCCAATACAGTCCTAATATTACTATGCATATGTGAAGATGGAAGTGGGGAATCTGATGAGGCTGATGGGAAGGAGTCGGTAGGACCAGGGGAAAGAAATGACAGAACAGGTATCTCTGATCAATATGCGCTGTATACATAGATGGACACATTAACTTTAACCTTCCTGTAGATCTGTTTGAAAATGATAATTATTAATAAGAAAATAAATAGTTGGATGGGTAAATGGGTCCTAGCATACTCTGCCCAATCCTGACAGTGTGAGCAAATCTGTGGGGGCAATTTCTCTCTTTTCAGATGAAAAACTCCATTTCCTCATTTGTAAAATGGGAAATACAACATCACAAAGTTTCTAGGAGGTTTAGACAAAACATGTAAAGAACTTAAGAACTCTTCCATCTGTCCCCTCTCCCCCCCACCAAAATAAATGCTTATGCATCTACCATAGAGAAAATGATGAGTTAGAACTGACTCCTTTTTTTTTTTTGAGAAGGAATACCTTTTCAGGAGTTTTGTGAGTTTGTGGGTAGATCACCAGTAGTTTGGCATCAGCCATACATGGGAATATTTATACCAGAGAAACTGGCAAATGCTACCAATTAGGGAGCTCCAGCCCCTTGTTGGCCTTGAGCATGGATAGACTCTTGTTGGAGATGCATCCTGAGAGGTGTCCAGATGGACACAGATTCTAAGTCACAGTCAAGTCTGGAGGATCCTTCGTGGGGAGTGACTGTGGGACCAGCAGGTGTTGAAGACAGGGAAGAATCAGGAGTTGCAGAAGTTGAGCTGAGGTGGCTGGGATATACTTGCCTCAAGCCCTGGGAAGTTCTGAGGTTCAGTCAGAACTGTGCTGAGTTTGGGCTAGAGGGCCAGAATGATCAGCATGGACATCATCAGCCACGGGACACAGGGATCTGATCTGGGGTGAGACAGCCCCATGGTTGAGGCCATCCTTCAAGACTGGCAGCACCCCGTAGAGGCTGGGGAGAAGGATGCTCCCTTGCAGGATGATCTGGGTAGCTTATGACACGGAGTCCCTCACTGGGGTCACAGCCATGGGCTCCAGCATTTGCAAAGCCCGTGGGTGGGGGGTGAAGTCTGGGCAATTGTATCTTCAAACCTACCTCCAAATGTTGCCCAGACATCGTCACCACAAACTCATGATGTCATTTGCATCAATGTAGAATGGTATCTGACATCGATTGGTGTTCATTTTCAACAGAAACACAGTGGCTGGTCAGAGTTCAACAGGACCAGGTAGGAGTCAACTCATTCTTTGAAGGGAATGGTGCATACTGCCAGACAGGCAGATCTAGACTGGCTATGATTGGTCTTTGCTTCCACATTCCCCTCACAAACTACAGCCTTCTGCAGTACACCAAGCTGCCACCCCGCAAACCCCCCACAAAACTCCCCTGCCTTACCTTTCCATCTTCGATCTGAGCACAGCTGCTTCGGAGAATTTGTGGCCCAGCGGCAACGTCTGTCGATAGAAAATCCCGAGTCACTTTCCTGCTGACACGTTCGTCCCATTTTTTCCCTTCCTTTGGCTCAGAGGAGGGGCAGACGAGAAAAGGGACCATGGACCAGCTGCTGATTTATGTTTCTTTTCTGGACTAGGGGATTCATATTGATTAGTTGGATGAATGAGTCTGTCCCTTTGTTTCAAATGATTAGAGTGAAGGTCTGCCCTTGGAATACATCACAGCTCCACTGTGACATAACGAATAAGAGGCCCCGTGGGCTCCCCTCCCCTCCCCCAAGCCTTGATGGTTTTGCTGTACTTAGGGCATACACCTGTCGATGATGCTTAACCTGGTTATGGAAAAAATAGGTTTTCAGGGGGAGTTCCGAGGCCCGTGGGACCCAGCAGGGACATCAAGATGGGCTTGTCAGATGGATTCTGTGAGCTTTTCTTCAGAGTGCCCAGTGTGTTTATTCTGATTTTTTTTTCATCTGAATAGTGGATGTCACATTGGCTACTCACGAGTTCCATTTTACCTTTACTATTCTGTTCCAGGCTCTTACCATTGGCCTAAGTGGTTACACAAGTATAAGCTAGTTCAATAACTTAGTTCGCTAGTTTTATTTTCTAAGACTTGTATATGGAGGGGAGAGAAGTGTTAGAGAAGGAGGAAGTAGTTGTACAGAGGAGACAGCATTGAACCAAGGAGACTATCCACACAATGCATCTTGATTGGTGTCACCCCTTTCAACATTCTTCCTGCCCCCCAAACCACCTCTTCTCTTACTTATTTTTGAAACTGGTAGACTATACGTTGAATTTTTCCTCCATTTACACTGAATTCTTGACTGAGATCTCCTCCTTCTCTCCATTTGTCTACTCTCTCCCCTTGGTGGGCCCCCTTCTTGCAAATACACCTCTACATTTTAATAGAATATTTTTCATTGGCATTTCACAAACAGGTTTGTGAAAAATGCATTCTGATTATTTTATACTTTCCAGGAATTATCCGGGTGAGGTTAAATGGTGGCTTATTCGGAACATATGTTTTTTTTTAAATATTGAGCTCTTTACATTTAGTTTTTGAAGCAAAATAAAACCAGCTTTGAACAAATGGGCTTTTCAATCTTAGGTTATTAGAACTAAATTTCTTTTGGGGGAAGGGGGCTCAAGTTTACCTCTTTGAATTCTTCCCTTTGTATTTGCCTTTCTAATGATCTGGGGGACCTCAAAACAAATAGTCACACTGACAACTGGGGAATCCTTCAAATATTGAGAATATTTCTCATGTTTCTTATCGGTGTCCTTCATCTCCAAATTGCCTATGTCTACTCTTCTTAACCATGCACAAATGAGTTCAACGATGCACATTTATAGGCATTTGTGTTTACCTATCGATATCCCTCCATGTAGGCCAAAGCCCAACAGAGAGGCCTGTAGCCCTCCGGGCAGCACCTGCTGGAATTTGTCTCTTGCTTATCTGGGTTGCAGAAGTTTGTACTTGGGATGTTGCATTGATCTCGTGTTTCCTGGGTGATTTGTGGTGATATTAGTGTCCCTTCCAGTGGTATTCTGAGCCTCCTCCGTTTTCCAAGAGACGTGCAGACATATCAAATCAATTTGGCATTCGCATCTCAGTAAATTCATACATGGACAAGAGAGAGAACAAGGGAAGGATGAAGGATGAACCAAGAGATGGCAGCATAAATTTTCAAGAAGGATCGTCATTTTTTTTTTCTTCAGTGCTCTCTGAGAATCAATGTCTCTCATACAGAGTCATTTCCGAGTGAAAAAATATATACTCCACATATGACTTCTCATGGCAAATTTATTTCAACTACTATTCTTTTTGCCCCTCACCCCCCAAAACTCAGGACTTGAGATTTAAGTTAGATTCTTGGCCACTCTCAACGTAAGTATGGAATCTTCCTAAAAGTCTACAAACATGCCCACCTCAGACATAAATAATCGTGTTAAAGCTTCATCAATGGAAGTATTCGATGTAGTTCTACAAAACTCATAAACTCGATTCAGAGTTGTGTGCCACAACCTCCCTTTCCCACACTTGATGAGCGCACACGGATCTCTGTGCTACTTCAAGCCCAGAACTCAATTTACAAGGACTGCTGCTTTTCCTCTTACCTTCTAACCTGTGGCATCCAACTCTATGCTAGAACTCTGTAAGCTCTGTATGTAATGGTATTTTCATGTTCAAATACGGACTTTAGAAAGAACTGGAATACTGTAAACCTACAGACCTCTTCAAATGCTTCAGATGGTGAATTTTTCACACGGCACGCCAATCCTCTATTCTTGGCATCCTTGCTCTCAACTGTAACTTGCTAGGTTACACTTCCTCACCGTACCCCCACTATCATAGTCAATCCATAGATGGGAACTGGGATTATTGTGAAGGAAAAATTAGTGCTCAGTACCCAGTGTATACAACAAAGGCAGAGACAGGAGTGAGAGCCAATGAAGTCAGGAGCCAAACACAGAGTAAATGTGACTTGCTGAGCACTAGAAACCAAAGCCATGAGGGCGGATAAAGGGAGAAGATAAGGGGCTGTCTCTATTTTCCTCACCATGCCTTTTTAGAACATCTGAAATAGGGAATTCAGCCCAGAGCCTGTCAGACAAATATTCCTGACTCCCTTGCAGTGTCTAGATTCTCCAGGACTGTTCTTCAACAATCAACTCTGTCTACCTGTCCCTCTCTTCTCCAGCTTACTTGGGTACTGATACCAAGGAGGCGTCATGGGCCACCCTAGAGCATGACAGAAAGTCTTACCCTTTAGGCATTTCCTGGAACATACCAGCTAATCTCAGTGGTTCCCCAACATATGATTTCCTTTACTACAACGTATTTTGCTTTAAGGCTGCTCATGACTAGGAGGCAGCTCTTGGTCCAATTGGAACCAATGTGGCTCCAACATGGTTCTAGGTATTCTGGATTATGCTGACAAGAACAGGTCTCGAGTTTGAGAACCTCAGACTCCTTTGTCTTCTCTCCTTTCAGATTTTTTTGGGGAAAGGGGGAAGGGGAGCATAACAGGTTTGACTCAGCCTCCATGGCTGCCTTCCTTGCTTGCTTGGCTAACACCCTTAGCTCTTGAGCCACATTTCCAAGCTGGCTTTTTGCTGGTTGATTGCAAATGGCGTCTTATAGATGTCTCTGCCCAGGCTGGGTTTGAAATGTGGTTCTCTGGCGCTCAATCTCCCAAGGAACTGGTACAGGTGTGACTCACTGGCACCTGACACACTTACTTTTTTCTTTTTTAACTAGCACACATTAATTGTGCAAGGTGGAGAGTTTCATTGTGGTATTTTCATGGACAGAAAAGATACACTTTGATGGTGTTCTTCCCTCTACTATTTTATCTGATCATCCCTCCCATATCCTTGTTTATTTGTTTACAGTTTCTAAAAATGAGTTTCATTTTAATCTTTTCCATGGATGTACTTGGATTATATCCTCTCCCTCACTTGCCCTCTTCTTCTCACCTCCTGCTGGCTCCTCCCCCAAGTATTCCCACAATGCACATTGGCCCATGGCTCCTCCCCTAAGTAGTTCCTACAGTGCACATTGGCCCATCCAGAAGAGAGTTTTCTCAGGCAGGTGAGGTGTGTGTGAACACAGAGGGAGAAGGATCCCTGCTTTTGTACCACTACCACGATATCATAGGAACTGATATGAATCCAAGCAGAAATTAAATCATAAGTGTCAGGGTAGCCTATGGGATGCCGAGCATTGTCCTAAAAACATCTGGAGGAGTGTGAGTCATGGTCCTTGGCTATCACTAATCTTATTACCCCGATAGAGAGATAGGCCATGAGTGAGAAAAGCAACAGCAATATATTAGGACAGCAGCAACAAGAAGGTGATAAGGAGGGAGAGATTTATGGAAGACTCTCGGGCCATCTTTTCTAGTCTTATTTAACCCTGATTTATGAAAAAGTGGTTATCTGTAGGAGTGACATTTTGCCATCTAGCTTGACGTACGAGTGAGCTTCGTGATGTTACAAATGGGAGCTTTCTTAGTAAAAGAATCATTAATAGATTGCTTTAATGTGAAACACATTTTCCCATGGAAACAGATGCTAAACAGGATGGTTAGGCCTCTGGAAGTCAATTTAACTCAGAAACAATGGAAATACATTCATGTATGCATACAGTCATGCATGCATACAGCCATGCATTCAAAGATTCCATCTAGCATACATACTTCATTCAGGTCACCTGGTTGCAGGGTTACTTGTGGGTGACATTTTTTACTGCATGTTCCTCAGCTTTAGAGCTCATTTGCTTCCCTCCCCAGTCATGCAACAGTGTTTCCTCTTTCCTTCTTCCCTTCCTACTCCTGGGCCATAAGAGGGCCCATTCCATTGCCCACATTTCCCCACTAGCTCTGCAACTCAAATAGAGTCATCTCTACTTTACCACCAGCACATACTCTGTTTCTGGAGGTAGTGATGAATAAAATAGTGCTGGTGGAAGGCTGTGGGTGGTAAAGCAGCTGCCAGGGCATGGAAGAGGGAAAGCTTGGAGAAACACAATGGGTTAACTTTGTTGGAAAGACAGGACTGAGTTCAGATTGAGAGCATTTCTCTTGATCTACACGTTTTTTATCTTTCTTTTCTTTTTCTCCCTTCCTTCCTTCCTTTCTTTCTTCCTTTCTTTCTTTCTTTCTTTCTTTCTTTCTTTCTTTCTTTCTTTCTTTCTTTCTTTCTTTCTTTCTTTCTTTCTTTCTTTCTTTCTTTCTTTCTTTCTTTTCTTTCCCTTCTTTCTTTCTTTCTTTCCCTTCTTTCTTTCTTTCTTTCTTTCTTTCTTTCTTTCTTTCTTTCTTTCTTTCTTTCTTTCTTTCTTTCTTTCTTTCTTTCTTTCTTTCTTTCTTTCTTTCTTTCTTTCTTTCTTGGCTTCACCTAGCAACTATTTTGTTACCTCTCACAGTGGTATGGATTAATTGGACTCAATTGGGCAGTCTTTTGCAGAGATGATGTAGCTGTGGTCACATGGAATCCAATCCATCGGATCAGGGTACATGGAGATGGTAGGGCAACCAGGTTCACCGCCTGTATAACCCTTGCCCCTCCTCTCCTCCTCTCCATGAGCCTCTCCACTCCATACCTATACAGGAGCTCTGGACTTAATACATGGTCTCTATGCTCCTAAAAACATGAAGGATGAATTTACAGGAACTTTTAAGGCTTGGATAATTTCTGTTGCTATAACTACAAGTTCATAGATCTCTCTCTCTTTCTTTCTCTCTCTCTCTCTCTTTCTTTCTCTCTCTCTCTCATCTAATTTGCTGATGAATCCACAGAATCTTGCGGTTTTTCACATCTGAAAGTCCCATTTAGTTATTGTGCATTTTCCTTTTTCTAATTATTCTCCCCCCTCTCCACCCCCAATTTCTCTTTTGAAGTGTTCTGATTTCTAAGAAATGTCTTTATCTAATTCCTCATTTTTTCTTGAGTTCTCCATAGTTTTATTTGGTATAGGCCGTCCATATGCCAACATGCCCTCTTTCATTCCGTCTTTGTTTCTCACTCTTTTGCTATATTCCATGACTCTCATGGGATATAATGGTTGTGTAGATTTGAAGGTTTTGTGTCCCCATCTGATCTTACACTTCTCAGAGGGCAGAAAGCTTTGGTCTTTCTGCAAGTATGTATTGAGGGTCAGTACTTCCTTCACAGAGTTTTAGCTCATATTTCACTTCTCTTCCCCTGCCTTTCTATGTTCATGTCCTGGCTTGGGGTTCTGGGTTCACATTCCACCTGTTTTCTCTGATACAATAAAAACTTCTATACATGGCTGGTTTTGAACTATGATCCTCCAGATATCAGCTTTCTGAGTAGCTAGGATTACAGGTGTAGAAACCAGTGCCAGGCTCCCAAATCTTTCAGAATGTTTAGCTCATCATCTTTATCCTGCTGGTTGTTAAATATTGGAATCCATAATTTTTCTGTCAATGATTATATCTACACCATAGTGCTTAAAGGCTGTATCTCAGTCATTTTATTTAAAAAAACACTTCCATTTGGGAAGACATATATTTGCAAGAGCCTTAAAAGCCTTTTCAAATCTCCCATAGAAACCTAGAACTAATGATCACTATTTTTAACTTCTCTGAATTAACACATCCACTGTAACAAAAAACCAAAAAATAGAAAACAATATGTAATTGGAAATGCAGAGTGTTGTGACTGAGAAATCTTGGATTATCATCATAAAACAAAACACATAGCCAATTAAACATCAAATGCAAAAATTTAAAATCCTACTACCTGAATTACAAGTATTGCATTATTTTGTAGATGGTGTTCCTTGCTAAGAGTCTCAACCGCTCATATACGTGTTAAGATGCTCAGGTAAAATCAAACGGCTTTAGTCTTGCAAATTAAATTTCTCATCCATGCAGAAGTATACAAGGAAACTTAAATATATTTTCCAATGTTCTTTTCTGACTACAGACCCTGCCAGCAACTTATTCATTTGGAGAGAAGCACTGAGATGTTATTTCTCGATGATGAAAAGCAGAGATGCAGGAGGCAGTTGAAAGCTAGGGCAGGATGCATCTTGAGATGGCCAAACTGCTGAGAAAAATAGCTTATTGCTTTTTAAATTGCCTTATATTTTCTCCAAATTCTTAAGCAGGCCCTGGAGAACAATTCATCCTATGTCTTTCAAAGCTGGCTACTCTAAGAAATGCTGATTTAGTTTTTCAGCACAAGTTGCAACAGTTGGGGGAAGATGATGTAAGATCTTGGCTTGGTGGCAAGGTCTACCAGCCTGGGGGTATCTGGTTTCTCCAAAGTAGTACCAAGAAGCTTTGAACAGGTAAAGGAAAATCAATTCAGGGACAATTCTCTTATAATTCTTGGGGTTCAATTGCTTTTCTTTCCTCCTCTCTTTTTTTTTCTGGGTGCTTCTCTGCTTTTCATGTCGCATTTATTCTGTTCATTTTATTTGGGTCAATCTCAATCTCCCTCTCTCTCTCTCTCTCTCTCTCTCTCTCTCTCTCTCTCTCTGTCTGTCTCTCTCTCTCTCTCTCATCCAATCTGATGGCACGCAATCTTTAGTTAAATAAGTATTCATGGTGTCAGCCTGACCTCTACTTTCTCTCCTGAGAAAACCAGACAGGAACTCATGAAGGTTAGATCCCAACGGTTCGAGCTTGTTTGCATTTGTTCTGGCTCTGTCCTCTTTCTATCTTATTAGGTGAAAGAAGCAAATGACCTGCACCTCCATCCAGCAGCAATCTCTCCACCTGCACTGGAACCCCTGTTCTCCATGTGCAGAGATGCGTTAGCCCCCCAATGAACACAGCCTTGGCCTGGGTGGCGGGCCTCCCCCTCCTCCGTCGAGTCCTCCCTCCCTCACCGTCTCCAGGTTCTACATGAGCCCAGGTTTTTCAGGGGAAGCAACACCAAACAGAAGGAGACTCCCTCAACGCTCCTCACCAGAGCCTCTGCCTGCGTCAGTCTGCACACCTTGGACAGGCAGTGTGATGTGTTTCCTTCCACACCCCCCACGTCCACTGTGTTCATCACTCTGCCAAAGCACCTCAACTGGGGCACCCAGAACCATCTCCCTCCTGGCGCCCAGGAGGCACTTCTGGTTCCGTTTCACTTGGCTCCTCCACGTTCTTTTCCATGTTGCCTGGTCGCCCCCTGCCCTCTGCGTGGGTCTCCCTGGGAACAGGACACACTCACACCCTTGTTTGCATCGCCACGTGTTCCTCGTGGCTCTCACCGCCTCTTCCTCCGTGGTCTTGGTTCATGAACGCAACACTGGGTTATAAACCACCCCATGTGCAAACCTGGACCAGACACCTAGGCTTTCTGTGCACTTGAGACGCATACTCCCAAGTGCCTCCCCTCTTCCTCTGGAAAGAAATCAGTCAACGCGCCCACACTGGCAAAGTTGAAGTTCATCTTTCCAATGACGCATTCACTGAAAGGCCTTGTCCCTCAACCCAGCTCCCAGATGGATGCTTCTACCTTGGAGTCATTCTCACCCCTACTGCTCCCCGCCCCTGTTCCCTTATGCCTACTCCAAGTGCTCTGTTTTATTTATTTAGTTATATTTTCTTTTTGTGCTGGTCCTGGGACTTGAACTCAGGGCCTGGGCACTGTCGCTGAGCTTTTGTGGGAAAACAAGACTAGCACTCTACAACTTGAGTTACAGCTCCATTTCTGGCTTTTTGCTGGTTCATTGGAGATAAGAGTCCTACGGACTTGCCTGCCCAGGCTGGCTCTGAACTGGGATCCTTCGATCTCAGTATGTCTTAAGCTGCAAGGATGACAGAAGCAGGATCACTCAGAGGCTTGCGCATCAGACATCTAGTGCTGGACTAGTTCCAGGAGCTGGAATTCCGAGACTCGGCTGCAGTATGTTTGGGTTTTTGGAGAGGGATCCCTTTCAGGTTGTGTCCTTATGTTCTTATCCTTGATGCATGTGTGAAGAGAGGGCAACATCTCATGTTTCCTCCTTGTTTTCGTGCTGTCCTTGAGCTTTTTCATTCAAGGCTAGAGTTCTACTAGTTTGAGCCACAGCTCTACTTCCAGCTTTCGAGTGGTTAATTGGAGTCTCGTAGGGACTTTTCTTCCCAGGGTTGACTTTGCACCTCCCTTCTCAGATCTCAGCCTCCTGAGTAGCTAGGATTACAGGTGTGAGCCACCCACACCTGGCTTTCTTCTTCTTTTTTTTTTTTAAAGGTACTAATTACACCATGAAGACCTCACCCTCATGATCTCACTTAACCCTAATTCCCTTCCAAAGACTCCACTACCACATGAGAGAGCGTTTCACGCTATGAAGATAGAAGGGAGGACCACACGTATTTCGTCTATAGCAAACCATATCTGGTATACAGTAGATTCTCACTGATAGCTGCTGCTAATCATCATCATCATCATCATCATCATCATCATCATCATCATCATCATCATCATCATCACCACCATCATCATCACTATTATTAATTTCCAAAGGTGTTTTCTTGCTTTTATCTAGGGATACTCTAAACTACAGGAAGCTTTAGGAATGATATTTTGAACCAATGTTTCACTGTGTTATTTCAAATACACTGTTTCCAGGAGGTAATTCATAAATGGAGACTCCTATGTTTAAATGTGTGAGAAAAGCTCACAAATACCACCCCTCCCCATGGAGCCTTGGGGCCTTAACAACTCCTGAAAGGCTCAGGAAAATAAATCTGCTTCATCTTTTGTAATCCAGTGGTCCCAGTCATCAGACTATGGAGACATTGCTGCAAGTAACATCTCTCCATCCTTTGTGGATTAATTAGGAGCAGTGCAGCAAGTTACCTTGTGAAGACTAAGGCAGGGTTCATTTGCCACAGGGCCATGTGGTTGCAAGGGATTGTGGGGGGGTGGTGGTGGCTAATTTTGTTTCCATCACCTGCTAGTGCTCTGGTGACTCACAGAAATGTGACCATACAGACCACAAACCACCCAAAAAGAGAGAAAATATCCCTAAGCCAGAGTCCAAAGCATGACAAATTATTGGATGGATATTTGGCTTGCTAGAGGCACAAATTACCCAGGATCTCCTATTCCGAATGCGTACAACAGAGGGGCTAGTTACAACCAGCTGCTGTGGGCAGCATGCGGTCCTGTCCCTAGCTTGTTATCCATGTTTCCTGGTAACCGTGAGTGATGAGGTGCTTCAGGGAGTCCCACACCCAACTGAGGGAGCTTTCTTATTGAACAATTACTTGTAATAAGTTCTATTGACTTACACACAGACACTGAACTTTCCTTTGTCTAAGCAAGTCTTTTTCTCTGAATAAAACAATACATATATGAATAATCTTGTGTGTGTGAATGGTTAATAGAGATGAAAAAAAAACCCCAGTGATGAATAGAAACTAAGAATTGATCAAATATAATGGGTGGATAGGTGAGTTTTCCAAAATGATGGAGTGAAAAGTTAGGTGTGTGTGTGTGTGTGTGTGTGTGTGTGTGTGTGTGTGTGTGTGTGTGTGTGTGTGTGTGTGTGTGTGTGTGTGTGTGTGTGTGTGTGTGTGTGTGTGTGTGTGTGTGTGTGTGTGTGTGTGTGTGTGTGTGTGTGTGTGTAAAACAAAGAACTGCATGTTGGTTTCCCCACTAAATGCACATGTTGAAACCCTAATCTCAAGGTCATAGCATTTAGAGATAGAGTCCTTGGGAAGCAGTTAAGTCCTGGGGCAAAGCCTTCATGAATATAATTAATGCCCTTACAAGGAGAGGCCAGAGAGTTTCTAGCTCTTTCGCTGTTTCCTGAGGCTACATTAAGAAATGACTTGTATAAACCAGGAAGCAAGTTCTTATCAGAGGTTGGCCCTACCAACACTTTAACCTTCCTTGGATTTCCCAGGCTTCTAAATCTCTGAGACATTAGTTGTTTAGCTGATCTACCCACACTATGATACTTTGTCTAAGATAGCTATCTCTGTCTCTCTCTCCATGTCTTGTCTCAATGAGGCTTTGTATTATTATATTGTTGGTACACTATAATATGTAATATACAATATATAATATGGATAGGTTCTGTGGGCAAGTACAAGGTCTTCTTGTTATCTTTCTAGAACTCAGTTCATCTAGACCTACATAAATCATTTCATCTCATGACGGGTATTATTTTCTCCGCCGTCCAGGCTTTTGTCGATATTTTTCTATAGGTCACTGATTCTACTTTGGTCCTTGGGGTTCTGATGGCACACTTTGTATCTTAATGGGCAACCAAAGATTGTTTGTGGGGACCCACAACTAAAAATTTCAGCTGTATCAGCTCTCTTTATGACTACCCTATGAAACCATTGTTCTGCCAACATGGTTCTTAAAAGTCTCAGAGAGCCTATCTTCTTTCTTTTGCTAAATTTAGTGATACTCTAATGAGCATTTGGAGATCAAAGCAATTGAAGTCTATCAGAGTTCTTCCTTGATCCCAGGGAAAATGTATGCAAATCGGTTTTGGCCTTAAGGAAAGGGAAAAGTAGAGCTGGGCACAAAGGTGAAAGATGGTCACATTTATTTCTCTTAAGGACAGAAATAGAGAAATATTAGGTAGAGTTTAAATTCTAACACACCAGTGTGTTTTCCAATTTTATTTAAAATCTGGGCTCTTCCTAGGAAAGCAATTAAACCATATCCATCCATCCATCCATCAATTTCGTTTGTTCGTTCCTTCCTTCCTTTTCTTCCCTCCCTCCTTCCTTTCTTCCCTCTCTCTCTCCCTCCCTCCTTTCTTCTTTCCTTCCTTCTTATGTCTATATGCTTGTTTGTTCACTGATGTCTATTTACCCATTCATTCATTCACTCATTCCTGTAAGCCAATGTGGGTTGAGATCAAAAGCAAATAAAAATATATTTTACCTACTGACTATTTTCAATTATGAAAGACTTATATTCCACATTTTCCCCTGCTCTTAAATGCTGGGTAATCAAGAATGGATACTTGACATATGTAATACAATTGTCCTATAGATTCTAGAAAAGAAAATAACACAACATAAGGGATTTATGCAATTTATTCTACGTTGAAAAGGGAAGATATAGGAATATTCTTCAGCAAGTTTTCATCTTTGGGTAACTTTTATCACCTTCTACCTGATGAGATGACTTAAATCTCTTGCACAGTGGAAGGGCAATGGAAGTATATTTTGGGGAATTCCAGTTACTACTAAGGGGGAATTAGTGCATGGAATTATTGCATAACTTGAAGTGTTAGAGTCAGGGAGAGTTTTGAGATGAAAGACAGTAAAAGAAGTCAATTGTGGAAAGCGTTTTGGCTTCCTTCTTTTCTAATAACAGCAGAAATAAGACTTATTGGTACTCCCCTGTGCTAATACATAATATCAATATATTAATATTAATATATAATATAATAAATCGGAGGGACCTACAGTTTTCTTCCACATCATAGTTCACCTATAGGTAGGAGATGTAGCTCTGTGAAAGAGGTCTTGCCTAGATTGCAATGCATGAGGCCCCAAATTCAATCTCCAGTGCTTATTTTTATTTTTATTAATTCACACATGAATTCTATGTTTTATTAATAATTTCATTAGTTTACAAAATTAATAAAAGTAAGGTTAATAAAAGTATGGAACTTCGTAAGTTTTGCCATCTTTATTTCAAAGGACAGTTCTTAAAATATGAATCAACAGTGGCTCATGCCTATTATCTTAGCTACTCAGAAAGCTGAGAGCGGAGAATCATGGTTTAAAGCTAGTCCAATCAGGAAAGTCCGTGATATTCTTATTGCCAATTAATCACTAAAAATCTGGCAGTGGAGCTGTAGATCAAGTGGTAGAGTGCTAGCCTTGAGTGAAAAAGCTCAGAGACACCACCCGGGCCCTGAATTCATACCTCAGGACACACACACACACACACACACACACACACACACGCACACACGCACACGCACACGCACACACAGACTCTCTTAAGGAATAGATAAAACATGAATACATGTATATGTGTCTGTATGTGTGTATATATATATATATGTACATATACATATATATTTATATTTTACTTAGAACTTCAAATAGTTCCCTTTATATTGGATCAAAGGCCAACTGAAATAAAGCCTTTGGAAACCATCTTGAAAATATATTGTTTTGTCTTTTACCTCTTGTTAATTATGAACACAAAACAGCAGCATAAATGCCGCAAAGCAAGGGAAAGAACAATAAAGGATTAAAAGGAGGAGAGAAAGGCAAGATAAAGGGCAGTTTTGAAAGCAATGTTATTTTTTATTATTTGGTGCAGAAAACTGTGAAGCACATAAAACAATATACAGGAAGTGGGAAAGATTTCTTCTCATTACTGGCCTTGAGGCAATTTTTTAAGCTGCCATAAACTGACAAACAGACATGATGGATATCATTATAAAATACACTGGCTTGGAAAATGGAGCACAGAATGAAATGGTCCACATCAAAGGTAAAAAAAAAGAAAGGAAGAAAGAAAGAAAGAAAGAAAGAAAAAGTCCTACAGAGTTCTCTCTAAGGGTGAACAGCCCTAAGATTGTTAAAGAGGGATATCGTAAAATTAGCTCCAGCCTTGCATCATTACTTTTCTGCAAGACCATAGGATTCTCTATCACTTATATCATGTGATTCTAAAGTTCACGTCAAGATCCACCAAGTAAAATGAAGGCCAGGAGCCCTCATCTTGTATTTCAATACATTCCCCGTATAAGGAATGGCCTCCAATGTTCAAATAAGGCATTCAAGGGCAAAAGCTATTATGGAGATATTGCCAGGGTTCAAATGCATTTGGAATGTAATATGTGTGCATTCAGGCCCACAGGGACTGCTTTGTTTGCATGAATATCAAATTATTGCAAAAAAAAGAGAGTAAGAACAAATCTGCCACTCCTCATGCTTTGCTCTGTAGTGGCACACTGCACAGTTAAAGTCAGCCCTCAGCGACTCCTGCAGAGCCGGCACGATGCAGCAGGTGATGATTGACAGCTGTACAATTATTATCAAGCTGTGATTCAACACAGAAGCATCTGCCTTCAACCTCAGCCCGAGGCCTGGCCATGCCTCTCATGTATGGCCACCTGTGGCCATGTTCTCATCTGTAAAGTGGGTATAATGAGATCTATCTGGCATGCTGATTGCAAAGGTAGAATTAAAAGTGGCAAGTGGCTCACATCTGTAATCCCAATCACTCAAAAGTTAGAGATAGGAGGATCGTGGTTTGAGGTTCACCTGGGCAAAACATTACTGAGACTTCTCTCAACAAGTAAGCAGAGCGTAATAAAGAACATTTGCAACTCCAGCTGAATAGGAGGTGTAGAGAGGAGGATGGTGGTCTGAGGGTGTCCCCGGACAAAAAAAAACAGTGGGAGACCTTACCCAAAACTTAAACAAGAAAAGGGCTGGGCACATCTCACGTGGGAAAACTCCTGCCTAACAAGCGTGAGGCCCAGAGTTCAAGCCCCAATAGCTCTCTGGAAAAAAAAAAAAGGAGTCATTGTGTCCATGGACTGTCTTCAGTAGGACGTTCTTTATCACAGGTCTCTTATGGGGATGGCTCCCAGGATCTCAAAGGGCCATGGAGCTGTTTGCTAAGTACCTATTTCCCCTTGTGTGACAATATCTCATTCATGTGGAGCATTCATTTCTCTAGCAAGTGGAAGAACATCCTATGGAGGAAGAAAGACCAGGGAATAGAGGATGGACTTCCGACAAGCTTTCCTGAACACTCTGTCTCTGTTTCTGTCTCTGTTGACTTACATTAGGAAAAGCAGCCTAAAGACAAAGCTAAGCTCATGCAGATACTTTACCTACACAAATAGCTATATTTTAAAAATCCACCAAATGTAGTGTAAATAGCAAGTTTTAAGAACACAGACAAGTAAAGAATTCTTAATCGTTTGCCCTTCTCCATCAGCTGATTTGACTAATCCTAGCAGAGACTAATTTTTTTTCCATTTTTGACTTCTGGTCTCCTAGGACAGTGAGTCCAGGAAATTTGCCTTTTCTTTCATCTCTCCAGCACCTACCAATACGTCTCAGGTGCAGCAGAAATCTAGAAATACTTTCTTTACAAATTGAATATTTCAATTGGAGTTTTTGTTTTTTTGTTTTTTTGTGTTTTGGTTGTTTGTGGGGCTTGAACTCTGAGCCTAGGCGCTGTCCCTCAGCTCTTCAGCTCAAGGCTAGAGCTCTACCATTTGAACCAATGCACCACTTCTGGTTTTCTGGTGGTTTATTGGATGTAAGAATCTCACAGACTTTCCTGCCCCTGCTGGCTTTGAACTGGGATCCTCAGATATCAGCCTCCTGAGAGCTAGAATTACAGGCCACCAGAGCCCGGCTTTCAATTAGAATGTTTTTTGTAGAAATGTTAAATACCTCCTTTGGCCTTCAGGAAAAGTGAAATTTGTCATCAAGAATATTGTTTGAAGGGTATTTTAAAAAAAGTGCCAAGATAGTGACAGATGGAGACACAGGGAACTTTTTGAGCTCAGAAGAACATGAATGCCACAAACTCTGCAATGTAATTAAAAAAAGAGATTAACTGAAGGCCTAGTAGAAAGAAGCAAGTCAGAGTTATCCAACACAGTCTAGCCTAGTGATTAGCTAATTTCACAGTCATTCAGTCTCCTTTTCCTACCACCTCCTCTAAGCCTTCAGAAATCTGGCTAAATAAATAAATGCCCTATGTCTCAAGGTTGTCAAAAGACAGTATAAGTCATGAAAGCAGAGTAAATAATCATGGCATATAGTTTACTGTCTTATTTTACTTATGATATGTTCACAGAATTGTACTCATGATATGTTCACAGAATCTTTTATATATTTGTAAACATTAATGCTGATACTTCCCTGACCAGTTTGATTGAGTCTAGTTGCTGTGGATGCTCAATCTGAAACCCATATACATTGGTTTAAGATTTTTATAAATAAAGCTTGTTGGGAAAATCTGCTTCTGCGTATAATGATGCTATAGCAGTATTTCCTGAGCATTTATAAATGACGTTGAGAGAGGCTGTGATAGTCAGGGTTAAGTGGCGGAAGATATTGTTATTGCATAATTTTTTAAATGATTTTCATACATTCCCCTAAATCTTTGATGCACTTGAAATGTTTCTTGTTTTATTATTTGAAGTAGGGATGCAATTTGTTTTTTGCAATGATTCTCCAGATCTGTGAACACTATTTATTCACGAACTCATACTTTCTCCTTAGATTTCTCATGTCAGCTTTATCATACTGTACAACCCCTGGATTTTAATCAAGGTCTTTTATTCACTTATGTCTGAAGCAGAGATTTCCTTTGTTGTTGTTTTTTATTACCATTCTACCCCGAGAAAAAAATATACAATTCTAGACCTAGCTCTGCAAAATGTCCATTCATATTGTAGAAGGCCAGGCTGGCTTGCATTCCAAACAATCTTACATAAACATTTACAATGGAAATCAAAACGCTTTCCCCCAAGAGAGGGTCACAAGATGCAGGAAGAGAGCTTTAGAGTTAAGCCAGAAATAGTCAAACCCTTGTTCGATATATTTCTAATATTTACCATTGTGCTCTTCTGGTTTACTAACTGTTGT
The DNA here is from genome assembly GCF_024711535.1 of Dipodomys merriami. NCBI lineage: Eukaryota > Metazoa > Chordata > Mammalia > Rodentia > Heteromyidae > Dipodomys > Dipodomys merriami. The sequence goes on from NW_027202804.1 coordinate 1,945,827, forward strand.
ATCCAACTTTTGTAAGGCAAATCCAGCCACGAGGAACAGAGAAGCCACATTTTGAGAGAACGAATCAGGAGTCTTTATTAGAAAGCCCGAGTCTGCAGGGGGACTTCTGTCTCAGAGACCTGCAGCCTGGCGAATACACGTAACACTGTTAGAAAACGGAGCCATGAGAGCCAGAGAGGAAAGAAAGAGCAGAAAAACAATACCAACAAACCGGATCAGCTCCAATGGAGTGCTGAGGTGGGCTACCATGGACTAGAGGAGAACCAGGAGCAGGAGGCATGGCATCATGGCGCCCAAGCTGGTCTTGGCCTAAATAGTGTCATGGTCAGGGGGGTGGGGTCACAGGAAACTGGAGAGTCTCCCAAGTTCAAGGCACAGGACTGACAGGTCCAGTAACCTATTGTCCAAGTTCCCACACCTGCCTCTAGGCATTCAGGCACACTCATCATTGGAGAGGTGGGACTTTAAACTTCCTCCACCATGAAGACAAGATGGCACCAGTTAAACCCAATTCTCTATCTACCACGTGGCCAAGATGGCACCAGTTAGTCCCAGCATCCCCAATATCGAGAGGGTAACAATGGGTTTGAGCTCCAGGATAACAGAGTTGTGAGGGACACTGAGTCTGTTCTTGTGATAGTCAGAGACTTGAACTCTGTGTGCCCCAGTTTCTCTCACACTGAAGTAGAAAAGACAATGGTATCCTCTTGCAAGGTTATAAAAACAAAACCAACAACTGGGATAAACCTAGGCAGTCAAATGTCTGGCCTGTGGTAGGTGAACGAATTCTCTTGATTTCCTATGTGACTTAGGGACTGGGGTGTTCTAAGGTCCTATTATTTTTTTATACAGTCAAATTGTTATTGCCACCCACATTTTCTTTTATGATAACCTTGGTATTACATAGACCTGGATTGATATTCCAACTCCTTGTCTAAGAGATGCAAACCACCTATGTCTGTTTCCTTATCTTGTAAGAAGGGTGTTCTATCAGTTCCTACCTGCAGACTGACTCTACCTGGAGGGATAGAGCCCAGGGCAGCATTGGGCACGAGCTAGCAACCTCAATTAGGACTTGTCCTTCTGTCCAATGGGCCCTAAGTTGTTAGAACTGAGCAGTTCCAGTCACGGAGCAATTTCCCGAGCAGCTTTTCTCCTGGGAGAACTCTCTTCCATTCTATCAACAGGGACCCACAGAGCTAAGCCATTGAGTCTTAAGTAGAATTTTGTGGAAAATCTGTCCCAAATCTCTGTTGACAATAACTCCACAGCTTGGGTTTTCTGGAAAGAAAGAGGGAGGAGAAGGGCTTGGAACAGCAGAGGGCATGCAATGGCTGTAGTGTTTCCGATTTCCTTTGCTTTTTTTGTTGTTGTTGTTTTGGAGGAAATGGGAAAAACATTCACTTCCTGCTCTAGTTTTCCCACCCTTTGCCCTTTCCTTCTTGGCTCCTGCCTCTGTCTCCCTTCCTCCCTCTCTTTTGCTCTCTCCTTCCTTCTCTCTCTCTCTCTCTCTCTCTCTCTCTCTCTCTCATCTCTCTCCTCCCCCTCTTTTCTTCTCTCTCTCTCTCTGTGTCTCTCTCTCCCCCTCTACCCTTGACCACGTACCCCCTCGTCTTCCCTCTGGAGTAATGCCTGTGGCTGATTCACACACACAGCATGGCCTCTTTCTGTTCTCTGTGTCTTGAGCACCCCGGCCATCATTCCCAGCTACTGTCTCCTCTGTCCGTCACCTTGTACCGCCTGACTGCACTGTGCTCCGGGGACTGAGAGGGTGCTGGCTCGGGGATGGTGGCTCTATCCTGGAGTGATGCTAGTTTTTCTTTTAGACAGCATGACAATTGCCAAATGAAGTTATTGCCACAATACAGGGCAGAGGTCCTTGGAGACGACATTTATACTCTTTTCGTGGCACCAGAATGACAAATAGATCCGCGATGGAACCCGATGCTGCGGAGCTGCTTATTGTTTCATAATAATAATAGCGAACATTTCTCTAGCCGACTTGTCAGGCTGCACACTCAGCACCCGGCATGATGCTTTTGGCATTGCAGACGGGAGCAGATCTCCAGAGGACGTGATCTGCCTGGGCCCATTTTAGAGAAGCAGCAGCGAACGGAGGCCTGGAAAGCTTCATTACATAGTTTGCAGCGACACACAGCACAGTTAGAAAAGGGTAAAGTCAAGGTTCACAACACACAAAGGTGTCACACAAAGAACGAGCCCATCCACGGGGTGTACTTTCTAACTCCTTTTTTTTTTTTAAAGTTAAGATACATTAATTGGGCAATTGTTTCATTGTGACATTTCCATAGGTGCCTCTAACACATTTAGATTAAATTCACACTCTCTTGTGGAGATGCCACGATGAAACCTCCCCCTCCCCCATGTAAGTGATACAAACCAACAACAATTCCACCCCTCGATTACTCTTTTACTTTCCCGTTTTCCTTCCTCTCCCCCATGTTAAACAGTGTTTGCTGGGTTTCACTGTGCTGGTTTTTCACGCATGCCTATACTCTACCTTGACTGCTTTCTCCTGTCTGCTCCCTTCCCTCTGGTCCTACCTCCGCCACCCCCCAAGCCTGCCTTTTATAGTGATTGTTATAGTGATGATTACTACTTAGGTGTAGATTCCGCACAGGAGCCAGAGCTTTGCCATTTGCCTTCCTGCACTTGGTGTTTGTCCGTCTGGGCTTGCTATCAGAGGGATTATACACGGGTCCTTCCCTACCATCCTCAAGACAGGTGCCATGAGGGCTCAGATTAGAACTGTGCCTGTTACAGGCAGAGCCATGCTGACAGGCAGACTTCTCCCTTGAGCGAGCCCTGGGGATGGCTTGAGGGTGGAGATGGCCTGAAGCCACCCTGCAGTCAGTCTTCCTTCTCCCTGACACCTGGAGAGGCCTGCCTAGGACCATGGGATCCATTCCCCCTGCAGAGCCAGGGGGAGCTGCAGGAGGCTTTGCAAACAGTTTCCTTTTCAAACCCACGTTCCCAGGCCTCATGAGAAGGCTTAGGCAGTGCTGTAGCTCCATGGGCTGCTGGGGGGCAGAGGGCCATTGCCAGGCTGGGTGAGTCATTTCCCTCTAAAGTATGCCTTCAAGGAACGTCACCAGCCTGCCTGCTACTTTGCACAGCCAGGGCCCAATGGCTAGGATGAGTTCTCTGAGTTCCTGCCGTCCAGGACAAGACTTTGAAGAAACCAGTGCTGAGGGGAGAGAGCCCTGGTCGTCTCCCACACTTAGCACTCTCCCGAGATATGTCCATTCATGGACACAAGTCTTATATGTCCTTCTGTGCTCCTCTTATAAATGTCTTCAGAGACTCCAGTCACAGGGACAACCGGAGTGACATTTACCAAAATCTGGGGCAGACCTCTTTTGGAAAAGAGCAGTCGATAGTCACCATCGCCAGGATGGGTGTTTATCAACAGATGGAGCACACGAGGACTATGTAGCACGCAGACACAGTGGAATATTATTTAACCAGCAACAGAATGAAATCTTACTGATTGCGGAGCAAACAACAGAGATGGAAGGGGGTGCTAGTACGCTAGGACAGAGACACAGAAAATCCAACATTGCTTGTTCTCACTCATGTAGAGACTAAGAATGCTAATCTTGTAGAAGTCGTGAGAAGAACAGAGATTGCTCGAGACTGGGGCAGTGGCAGAGACAGCATGGTGACAGCGGTGAGGAGTACAGGCCAATGCTCTAGCACAGTGGAGTCACAACGGTGGATGCGATCAACTGTGTATCTCAGGCAAGGTTGTAACTGCCTCTTAGTGCAATAGATCCAACAGGAATTTCCACCACAGAATGCACATGGGTTGGGTCATCCGGTGTTACCAGTGGAAGCCACTGGGTCTTAGGAAGTGGAAAAACCTCCCATGCTCCTGGATCGGAAGGATCAACATCGTGAAAATGGCAACACTTCCCAAGCCAATCTACAAATTCAATGCGATACTGCTCAATATTCCAACCTCATTCTTCAAGGAAATATAAGAGGTAATCCAAAAATTCATATGGAACAATAAAAGACCCTGAATAGCAAAAACGCTCCTCAACGGAAAGAACACTGCTGGAGGACTACCAATATCAAATTTCAAACTTTACTACAAAGCCATAGTAATCAAAACAGCTTGGTACTGGCACAAGAACAGACCTGAGGACCAATGGAATAGAATTGAAGACCCAGAAATGAACCCACAGACCTATAGCCACCTAATCTTTGATAAGGGAGCTAAAACAATAGAATGGAAGAAAGACAGCCTCTTCAGTAATTGGTGCTGGTAAAATTGGCTAAATACCTGTGGAAAACTAAGGATAGATCCTTATATATCACCCTGCACTAGAATCAACTCCAAATGGATCAAAGACCTTGAAGTCAAAGCAGACACCCTGAAAACATTACAGGAAGGAATAGGAGAAACCCTAGGTCTCCTTGGCTGAAATTTTCTCAATAGAGACCCAGAAGCAAAACAAATCAAAGAAAGGGTGGACAAATGGGATTGCATGAAGTGCAGAGCTTCTGCATGGCAAAGGACATAGCTAGCAAGAGCAATAGAAAGCCCACGGATTGGGAGATCTTCACTAGCCATGCAACGGATAAATATACTTGGCTCTGTGGCTCTTAAATATACTAAAATATCTAAAATATACTTGGTTCTGTGTTTCTAAAAGCTGGACCCGCTGGCTCCTGAGTAGGATAAAATATTCCCAAGCCCCTCAAGCTTGGAGAACCTCCAAAGTTTCAAAGTGGGGCCCTGGCAAATCCTTAAGTAGGATCCTGGTGTCTGCAGTGGGCTGTTCTGTGGATTCCACATATATAATAATACATAGTTACTATATAACAATTATATGTACAAGAATAGTCAGTTATGTATAATATATCATACACATATGTATAATAGTACATAGTATTGTATGTATATTGCTTGTGATATTCAAGATGATCTCTATGGCAGAATGTTGTAGAACTGGACCCAGTGTCCTATTTTGGTGTACCCACGGGGTGCCAGCCATGGGGTGTCCAGTTTGGGGGTGTCCTAGGGAGGGGACTAGATGGAGAACAGCTGGTGTATACTTAGGACAGAGTGATACACAGCCGACCTGCTGGGAACCTGGGGGCGGGGGAGAGAAGATTAATTCTGACACACACCTCACACAGAAAAGGGAATGCCACAGAAATAAAACATAAATGCAATTGACAACCCATCTTCCGCAATCAATAATGCATTCTGAGCGGCCATCTTCCTGCAGGTTTTGGCAGTGTGTCCCTTTGATGTCTGGGGGCCGTGACACCGTGCAGAGTCTGCAGCGGGAGGAAGAGTCTGTGAAATCATTTCTGTGGATGCCCAGTGGCCTACTTCCCTTCACTCTTCCCACAGTTAGCCACATTTTCTGCTCCCCAACACTTGTGAGTGGACGTATTTATCTTCCTGTAGTCGGGCATGAGTGGATAGTGCAACGGTAGCTCACCTGCTCCTGTTTATAAAACTGCAGGAAGAAAGCCGTGCTTCCCGGGCAGGCTGGGGAGATGGATGACAGTTCTCAGAACTGGCAATGACACCTGGAGCAGAGGCTCCTTAATCTTCTGGCAGAGTCACAGGCGCCTGGGGCTCCCTGCATCCAGGGTATGGAATGTTCTAGCAGCAGCAGCCATGTTCACCTCTCAGGAGAGGCAGCTGAATAAACGCTGTTGAACTCAGGCGGTGTATTTCATTGGGAAAAGACTCCGGTACATAGTTCCCCCTGACATCCTGTGTATTTCAAATCACTATCAATAAGCACTTAAATTGACATTTTTTTGTGGGGGGAGGATAATTTTCCAGTAGGCTTCACCATCACATGTGAGATGAACCTCGTAATGGCTATGAGACCCTGGCCCAGGTATTGGCGAGCTATCTCAGTGATGGCCCCAAAGGATAATGCTTTTCTTAGATGTCCACGCCCTTGGTCCTCACACCATTCTTTCAGAAGGGGCCGTCTGCATTGCTGAAGCCCCTTAATAATCGCTAGTGTGTTTTACTCGGGGAAAGGAGAAGGGTATTACAGAGACAGAAATGAGCACCTGGAAAGCATCCACGAGGGAGAGCCAGGGAAGAATAAATATCTTGTAATTCCTCTTTCAGCCAGGCAACAGAAGGCAGTAGAATGGGGAATCCAATCACACACCCGGGAGCACAGATATGGCAGGTTCTCAAAAGGTAACTCCTACTGGGGATACCTGCTTAGAACCTTGTGATCAGAGGCAATCTGTCCACAGTACTCTGGAGGCTAATGTGCAAGGAAATGGAGCCATGAGATCATGAACAAGTAACAATAGGTTTCAACACGTGAGCAGGTTGAATCTGCTGGGTGCTGGTGACTCACACCTGCCATCCTAGCTACTCAGGAGGCTGAGGCCCGAGGATCACAATGGAAAGCCAGCCAAGCACCAAAGTCTATGAGAATCTTGTCTCCTATTAATCAGCAAAAAGTCAGAAACTGATGGGTGGCTCAAGTGGTAGTGCACCAGCCTTGCGTGGAATAAGTCAAGCAAGAGTGCGAGACCCTGAGTTCAAGACCCAGTACTGGCACAAAACGAAAACAACAAAACAACACCACCCCAAATCCAACACGCTCACAACAAAACACCACCCCAAATCTAACACGCTCACAACAAAACACCACCCCAAATCCAACACGCTCACAACAAAACACCACCCCAAATCCAACACGCTCAGATCAGAAAGAAGCACTTCCGAGACAGATTCAGCATGATTTAGTTTTGTTTTGGATGGAGTCCAATGCCTTGTAGTTTTTATTTACTTATTTCTTTGATACTGCCTTTTATCTCGTTGGTATTTCCTATTTGTATAACCACTTTCTAGCAATTTCTAGAAAGAACAAATTTAATATCATTTTTGAAAGAACAAGATATTATATTAAAATATTTTTTGCACTTAAAAAAGTAGTTTAAACTCATTATAGACAGCATGTGAAAATATAATAAAAAAACCCATCACGCACCTACACCTATCACGTCCATTGTCCTTTTAGTATTTAATGTCTCTACCTTAAACACTTAATAAATATTCATTGACTGATGTGGAGCCTAAAAGTCAGAGGAAGATAAACTATTCATATTTGGTATTTATTATAAAATAAAAATATTCTTCCTGCTTGTAGTTCAATTAATAATACATATACAGGGAAATGGGCAAAGCTTAGAAGCAGAGCTTTGCCTAATATGCACCAGGACCTGGACTTGATTTTGATCTCTAGCACTGAAAATTTCTTTCTCTCTCCCTCTCACTCTTTCTTCCTTCTTTTCATCCTCCCTCCCTCCCTCCCTCTTTCCCATTCTCCCTCTCTCCTTCTTTCCTTCCTTTCTCTCTCTTTACCATCTAACAATTATCTATTACTTATCAATAAAACATCTATCATCTATCTTTCACAATCATCCATCTTCTGTCAATCATCAATCATTTATCCACCCATCATCAATCATTTATCAATCGCTTCTCAAACATCTATCATCGTGATGTGCACATACATATATTCATTAGCCATATTATACAGCTGTATTATATATAAAATATATGCACAAATATGACCACACACCCATTTCATGTACACTCGGCACAAAGAATCTATAGATTTATTCTAGAATGGCTGTGGGAATTGTTGTGTACTTTTTAACTGTCCTCATTTTGGTTTTGGTTTTGGTTTTGCCAGGCTAGGGATTGAACCCAGGCCTAGGGATGCAGGTGCGCTCCCACTCGCTCTGTTACTGCACTTCCTATGCGTTCGTGTATACTATGCACCAGACAGGGATGGGAACTCAGGGAGGTTAAATGGACCAAAGTTATGTTGGTAACACCTGGGATTTAAATCCAAATCCATGAAAGTCTGAGCTCCCTAATTCCAAAATTGCCAGGGCTGGGAAGGTGGCTTAGTGGTAGAGCGCTTGCCTCACATGCATGAGGCCCTGGGTTCGATTCCTCTGCGTCACATAAGCAGATAAAAGCCAGAAGTGGTGCTGTGGCTCAAGTGGTAGGGTGCGAGCCTTGAGCTGAAGAGCTGAGGGACAGCGCCCAAGCCCAGAGTTCAGCCTCCACGACCGACAAAAAAAAAAAGTCAGGTCAGTCTTACTAGTACAGCATTGGCATTGTTTCACCTTGTTTACTAACTTTTTCATCAAGAATCTTCCATTGCTCAAATGCCCCATGTTTGTGAAGCTTGGTGTGTTGGCGTGTATGTGGCTCTTCAGACTGGTTCTTTAGATGACTTGGAGGAAGTCATACAAGCGAATGGCATTATCCTGTTATGTTCATCTTAAAGGGCTCCTAATCTTCTTTTATGTCTCATCTAACCTTTTAAAATACAGCTTGGAGAGTAAAAATTTAAAAATAGTCAAACATCTCATTTTTAATATGCCTGACATACTGACTGACATACAATTCGGTGCTGTTCTTCTAGTGGCTTTTTTTTTTTTGAGACAGGGTCTCACAGAGAAGTATCTCACATTGACTTTGAACTTGCCTCATTTCTGAATGCTGGGATTACAGGCTTGAGCTACCATACCCTGCCAAAAGCGGTTTTATACCAAGACCATGTCCTCAAATGAAGTCTTTTCTATCCAACTAAAAATAATACATCAATAATACTTGGCTTAATTTGTGTCTATTCAAACACAACTTTTCATAGTATCTGAACATTAACAAAAAAGAATTAAGTGGTATGGTTCTTGTCTTGTATCTGTTTATTCTTAGCAATGTAGATCAGATCCTTTTTTGTCCTCTTGTTTCTAAAAATACTCTTCATTTTTGTAAGTATCTGCATTTTACTTCCCAAGTGTAAAGAAATGGTAAAGAAATTTAACGTAGTCGTATATTTAAGTCATTTGTTTCCAGAAACCATAATATTTTGAAATCCAAGGAAGATATTGTAAATACCTAGTCACTAGGTTAAAAAAACATGGAGAGCAAGTTCTGCTAAATAGGGCATTTCCAGTCTATTTGTTTCACACTGAAGCATAAGAAAATTTCAGCTCAAGGATTCTCCCAGGTACTGCCACTCTGCCCTCATAAAGCAAATCTTGTCAACACCACGTTTCCATGTATGTCCAGTTGGAAGGGGTCGCTGAGCTTGATGAGCTCTCCGCGTGACAGGCTTGCTCATTACAGTTCTGATAACAAAGAACAGAAAAATCTCCCCGTGACCAACAGGAACCACACAGCAAGACAAGCACAGAACGGAATCTCACCTCGCATTCTCACCACCATCTCTCTGGACGTTTCCCTCATTGTATGGAGAACATGCGCATCATAACCATTCTCTGTGCATGTTAAAAGATATTTCACTGGCATCAACTAGTTGGACAAAGGGGGTTCACTATGATCTGTCTGCACATGTATATGAAATACCTTCATTGGACTCATCTTCTCCATTTTTCTTACTCATTTCCCCGGTCCCATTTCCTCAATAAGATTAATTCTTCCCTTTTCACCCATATACATAAAGCACTGTGACCATATTCGTTGTCCTTTGCTCCTCATACTTCTTCATTCACAACCACCCTCCTCCCCAATAGACAGGGGGTGCAGCCCACTCTGTCCCTCATTACTCTTAGTGTATGCTCCATGTTCAGAAGGATTTCACTGTGGTATGTCAGCATCTGCATAAAACAGTATTTTCTTGTAGTTTATGTTATTTTTGTCCTTGAGTTTCATCTTGGTATCTTAATTCACATGTGTCACTCGCTCTCCAACATGTTCGCATTCACCAAACGCCTTCAAACAGCCCCACAATTACAGATTATAAAGGCAAAAACATACACATACACATTCACACATGAGAGTCTGTGTGGGTTTACTTACATGTTTATCATTTAGGTCTAGCATTCGTGTGTGAGAGAAAGCATGCAATCTTTGTTCTTCTGAACCTGGTTTGCTTGGCTTAATGTGATGATCTCTAGTTCCATTCATTTCTCTGCAAATGGCATGATTTCATTCTTCTTTCATGGCTATATGATACTCCATTGTATAGCCATACTATGTTTTCTCAGTCCATTCATCGGTTGCAGGGCATCCGGGCTATTTTTATAGCCTAGTTATTGTGAACAGTGCTACAGTGATTATGGCTGTGCAATTGTCTTTTTGTATCCTGACTTACATTCCTTCAGATATCTGTCCAAAAGTGGTCTGGCTGGATTGCATGGTATTTCTATTTTTAGTTTTATGAGGAACCTCCACTTTGAGTAATTTGTATATCAGTAAGTGTCAAGGTCCTGAAAGATTGAAATCTTTCAAGACTGCATTATCATAGGCTGTTCATTAGGAATAGTATGTGCTTTGTAGTCACATTGAAACTGTATGTCCCACTGTATTAAGGACATTTTTTTTAACCAGGATGCTGAACTTCTTCAAAATTTCTATTTGTATTATTGCTATGAAATTAAATAACATTTTCTTCAAAATGGATTTTTACTGAATTTACAATGCCATCTGCAATGATGATAAATATTTTACCTTCCACTCCAATAAGCTTCCCAATGTTTAAATTTGATTGCAATTCTTAGAAGAAATGGACTATTTACTACAATGGCTTAACAAATAATTTTGCATTAAAATAGGCAATGGCTCTGATATAAAATGGCATCATTTAACTTCTGAGACAATGTTGCTACCACCACGATATTACTATTATTTTGCAAATGGAGCTGACATAGTAGTCTTAGCTGTTCTGACTCCTCTGTATGCACAAAATATTGCAATCAAGAGAACAAAGTTAATGGAGACAGTGAGTCAGAAAGTCTAATGTTTTCTGCAACTCAACAAGGATTCATGACTTTGGGACACTGCTGTCTCAAAATAACAACTGTCTTGGAATGGATGTACATTTTGTTGTTATTGTTGTTTTTCAGCACATTTGTGACCTGTGGTTTTCCCCTAGCCTGCTGAAATCTAAATATTGTACAACATGTAACATCCACTTTCTTGATGTTTCAAAATTAAATGTGCATTTTTTTAAGCCCACTGATGTCAAAGGTTTATTTTATAATAAAACCAGAAGACATTAAATACGGGAGTGAAATAAAAGGAGATTTACACACACAATAAATGACAAAGCCTCTGTAGCAAATGTATTCCAGCTCCTCTGTCTCCTCATACTTAACTTTGCATCACTAGCTAGGAATGGTTTGGCCTGCCATTTCCCAGGATCCTCTCTGCTTGTGTGTCTGGAAGCTGGGCTGTTTCATAGCTCTTCCCAAGGCAAAGCACAGACAGCAAACAGGGTACCAAGTGCCCCGCATACATGGAGCATGGTGCCCTCCCCCTCATGCCCAGGACCTGCTGAGGTCACTGTCCTTAGCTGTTCCAGTCACAGAGCGCTCTATTTTATCAGCAAGGGCCCTGTGTGCTGGCCTTGAACGGGAGGTGTTAATTACACCATGTCTCTCTCCTGCTTGGAAAAGGGAGTGAGTTCTCAGCTAGCTGTCTTGTGGCTTTGATTGCATATTTCAGGAAAGCTCTGTGCTCTCACACTTGGGAGCTCAGACACGTCCTTTGCAGGTTCTGGAAGAAGCCAGAAGGACGATGCTGTGCTTCCAAACCTGGTATAATTCACATGAGCGCACGTATTAAAATCGTGCTCTATGAAATTATGAAAAATCTAGACAAATGTCAAACTAGATAAGATCAAATAGCATGCAAGATTGCAGGGATAAACCACAGACTTAAGAGGGGAAAACTATGGTAAGAACATTCTGTGCTGAACTAGGGAGTAATTGCCTATAAATAATGGTGGCTCAGCTTACCTGAAGGCTCAGTTTTGAAGAATAATTTATTTCTGGGCTGGGAAGGTGGCTCAGTGGTAGAGCGCTTGCCTTGCATGCATGAGGCCCTGGGTTCGATTCCTCAGCACCACATAAGCAGGAAAAAAAAGCCGGAAGTGGCACTGTGGCTCAAGTGGTAGAGTGCTAGCCTTGAGCTGAAGAGCTGAGGGACAGCGCCCAGGCCCAGAGTTCAGGCCTAGGACCAGACACCCCCCCCAAAAAAAGAATAATTTATTTCTCAAATCAAGATACCACCATTATTTCCAGTAAGATACCAAGTCATTAAATTTTTTGGTACCATTCATTCAAAATACAAGAAAGAGGTTGTCTACAGAAATAAGCAAAGCAAAAAAAAAAAGGTCAAGATATTATTTTTACTGTTTTGAAGAGTCTGATGTGTAGCTTGAGACAGAATGAAATGTGAAGGAGTATCGATAAAATTTGTGGATTTACATAATCAGTAGATATTCTGGAAGGGATAGGTAGGGCTACGTGCATACCTCATTTCTCCTGAAAGTTTGACCCACTAACTTGAGCATTCTTCCATGGTTTTATACCTATAGTAATTATTACTCTGATTTTAAAAAAAAGTAATAATTGTCCATCTCTCATTGCTTCTATGTTTATCTGAGATTCTCCTGGAAGATTTGTCCCCCCCCACCTCTCTTTCCTGTCCCAGCGATCTCTCTGGAGACCATTGCTTCCTTTGATGGGTGAATGGTATTTAGAAACCAAAGTTTGGGTACCAGGTATGCTCCTGGCCATTGAGGTACCACTAGCTGACTGTAGGCCTCCTCAGTGAACCGAGTTGGGAATGAATACGCATCAACTCACGCATCTACATGTCCACAGTTTCCTGTGAGCCCAAGTTAATATCCATATCTGTGCTAATCTAGCGCAGACTTTTCTTGTTATTTTGGGATCGATTTCTGGAATTGTAAGAAACCTGGTTCCTGTTATATACAAACTATTTGTTTACTTGTTTAATTCCAGTACGCATGAAAATAGTTTCCCAGTTCCTAGCGTTGACCCCTGAGTAAAACAAAATAATAATTAGAGCACAATGCTTGCTTTGCGCTCAGTCTTCAGAATTCTGTCAGAGTTTCTCATGCCAGGGAGGACAAGCCTCTCACTCGCTTGCAATCGCTGTACTTGTTTTCTATGGCGGTGTTAATCTACTGTGATCTGGTGGCTGAAAACATCACCTATATAGTCCAATGGTCCAGACGTCCAGGTGGGCTTTAAATTTGTCCTTTGCAAATGGCCTCACAAGGCAGTCACTAAGGTGTTGATGGATCCCAGGTCTGTCTCAAGGATCTGGGGTGGAATCTGTCTCCAAACTCATCTAGGTTGTTGTAAGATACCAGTTCTCAGTTAATGACTGGGCATGGTGGTACATGCTGCTCATCCCAGCTATACAGGAGGGTAAGATTGGGATGGTCATAGTTCCAGGCAAGACCTGGAGTCATGGGGAAAGAAGTTTATGAGCCCCTGTCTCACATCTCAAACAGAAAAGCGGGGCATGGTGGCATTCTCCTGTTATGTCAGCAGTGGTGGGAAGGATAAATGGGCGGGGTGATCTGTGATCCATGCTGTGGCATGGGGAAAATGTGAGACCCTAGTCAAAAAAGTCACCAGAGCCAAAAGAGGGATGGTTGTATGTGTAACTCAAGTGATAGAACACCTGCCTAGCACGCGTAAGCTCTGAGTTCAAACCCCAGTACCATAAAAGAATCGTTGTTACTTGAATTAAAAGTCCTTGACTTTGATAGCCAGGGTCATTATTGCCTACAGGCAATAATGTGACAGCTAACATCTCTCTCTTTTCGGTTCCTTTGGGTGGAACTGGAGATTTGTATTCCAGACCTTGTGTTTGGTAAAATGGCCCTCCGGGCCTTGTCCTCAGCCCTAGAAACCACATCTTTAACTACAATAATATGACACCATTTTAAGGTTTCCCCAAATGGCAGGATCACCTTATACCAGTATTTGTAGTGAAGAAGGGACTGGACATGCTGCTGTTAAGGAACTAAACCATCATAAATGGCTTTCTGTAAGTACTAAGGTACACACACACACACACACACACACACACACACACACACACACACTTGTTTGGGTGTATTATTGACTTCACTGTCAATTTGGCCTCTCTATCACATTGACTTCTATAAAATATTCATGATTCCTACTGACATCTCCATCTCCAGATGGACTTGAAGGGAATTTCTATAATCTGAATTTTTTTTAAGTGATTTTAAAATCCCATATGCATAAAGCATTCTCCAACCAGCCTCATTCACTTCCTAAGGGTCAATCGTAATTCACAACGTATTCATTTGTAGGGACTGAGTCAAAATTTCAAATATTTCCTGAACAGGCTAGAAAGCTGAGAGAGAATAGTTCATGCTCCATCCACAGAATATTGCTTGAATTAAAAATTAATTCTGACGTTTTCCAAGACAAAAGTATTAAAAACATAAAATAATTAAACCCTCAACTGATTATGTTTACTTACAACCTGATTATTGCAATTTGAATCACTTAATTCTAATAATTTGAGCATGATGCTATAAAAAAAGTAGAATGTTGTCTGTGAAAAACACTGAAAACAAAGAAGAAAGTGTGGACTGATTGGAAATGCATAATTTATGTCTAGTTTATTTAGATAAAATAATTTCTTCCTTTGAGTTAACTACTTCTCATTGTATAAATAAGTAAGAATAATGCACTTTCTTCCCCTCCCTTTATTTTTATTCAAATACATTGCTAAATCAAATATGCCATTTAAGAATGATCATTTCAGAGATAATCATGTTTTTAAAATACTGTAGATATGAATGAAAAAGGAGAAAAAAATCACAAAGGCACATACTCTGTGGAACTATCTTACTGATTTGGACATAAATGCTTTTCACTGGTGATTTGAAAGCATTTGTGTGATGTATGGGTTGAAAAAGTATTTAGAAAAATAACTTCACAGACAGAGTGTAAACATGAATCTTGAGACAATATTCATGATTGAGGGCAAAATAATTTTCAGGAAGGAAAAATATTTCCTTCTGTAAGAAGCTTATTATTATAATTGTGCTTCAGATGTTAGAAAATAAGGCAGAATACACGCTTAGGTGAAGTCATTTTCATGATGCATTAAGTTAATAGCAAGACTCACATCTGTTTTTCTTCTCTTCCTACTTAGTCCCATTTTTTTCTTTTTGGGAAAGGGTGGGGGGGTGGGTAGAACGGTGGCAGGAAATGTTTCCTACCACCCACACCCCTACATACCCAAATTTCAAACACCATTTGCATAGAAGTTAATGCTTCTGGGAGCTAATGAATCAAAGCTTACACCACGTGGTTCTTCTAACCCTTCTCCCAGTTAAATCATAGAAAGACTCAGTTCTCTGGAAAGTTAGAGGCAAATGTGTTTTAAAAAAAATTGCTAAAGCTTGAGTGTGTTTGGGGGACTAAGTTGGCTTTATCTCCTTGCTTTGTTGAAGAATGCAGTGCTCATTTTAAGCCTCACTGTTGGAAGAAAAGAAAGACAAGAGACACGCAACTCAAACCCCAGCAATTTTATTCATTTATTTTTTTGTCAGTCGTGGGCCTGAACTCTGGGCCTGGACGCTGTCCCTCAGCTCTTCAGCTCAGGGCTAGCGTTTTACCACTTGAGCCGCAGCTCCATTTCCTTCTTTTTCTGCTTATGTGGTGCTGAGGAAGCAAACCCAGGGCCTCATGCATGCATGACAAGCACTCTACCAATGAGCCAGCTCCCCAGCCCCAAACCCCAGCAATTTTAAACAGAAACATGGTATTTCCTTCTTCCTCTCCAGACGACGGGAGTAGCCAGGAAAGAATAAATATCCATGGCTAGTTGGCTCCATTGCTTTGGGCTGAAGATGAGGAAGGATCTCATAGTGGCTCGAGTGTGATGGAGCACAGTTGCTTACCTTATGGATGCCCAGAAACAATGGTAGATAAGAAGGGTCCAGGGTCAAATTATACCATTCCAAGGCGCATCTCCCATCTTACAGAACTAAGGCAGCTTAATAAAACATAACGTATGCACATACACTCTCTCTCTCACACACACACATATGAAAGCATTGGTTCTGAATGCAGGGATGGAGTGCGGGTGATAAAAATTCTTAAAAGTTGTTTCCTTGGCCCACATCAGTTGTGGGGGCACTTTATGACATTTCCACACATGTTTACAAACACTCCCGTCAATCTAACACCCTCCCCCACTCTCCTTTCCCTCTTCCCTCCTTCCCACTTCCTGAAATAATTCCAACAGGTTGCACTGACTTTTTTGCTTACATTCAAACAATCAACTTCAATCACATTCATCCTCTTTTATACACTTTGGGGAACTCCTGGCTTGAGGTGACACCCCAAATCTTAACTGTCCTTTAAGCTATGATTTCAAGAATGAAAGGAGAAAATGACATGGAGGAGTTAACATGGAGAATGGTACACGTGGGTAAAAACAGAGCTCATTGAAACAAATAACAAAGGGATAAAAGACAAGACTACATTTAGGTCGGGTTGAGTTACAAGCCATAGCAACTTAGGATGAAGTTGAATGTCTCTCACATTCACGTTCCCATTTATCTCTTTTCACAATTCATATCCCTCCTACTTTTTGATTCTCAATGAACCCTATTGCTTCAGAGAGAAAAGACATAGGCAGTCATCTTTTAGATGTCTTAGATTTGGGGGACTCAATGTCATGTGAATGTTTCTGTCTGTATAGACAGCTTATTTTTGAAGCATACATAAGTATTCCACTCCAAATCAAACCACTAGTACTCAAATGCAGTATTATCGAGGCAGTTTCAAAGCCTTCCATTGGAGTATCAAGCTGTATCTGCTGGGTAAAAAAAATTTAGAAGCTTAAGTCATTTATGGTGGTGTAATGTAAATTATCAGAGAAGAAATTATAGTCTACTGCCTTTGCTGGCTGTTGGACCTTAGCAGAATGCATAATTCATTCAAAAGTACTGGGTAAAGGAATATGAAGTAACCTTCAAAAATAAATCAAGGCAAACCAGTTCCTAATCTACAGAGGAGTTTACCTGGAGGAAGTGAAGGTGAAGGCAAACAGTCCATCATTCCCCATCGCCTACTGCCATCCCTGATGAACGTTACCAGGGCTACATATTACATGTGGAAGACAAAATATTTACGCCTGAATATCTGCCATGTGGAAAGAAATCAACCACACTTTGATAAATGAATTGAGCAAAGGAGGTATTAAATTAAGCAGATAAATTTCACTTTGATTACAAAGTTCAGCCAGAGGAGAAAGAGTTGGAAGGAGATGATATGGCTGGGAGGAGGCTGCTGAAGACATAATCAACTCATAATTAGGCACTGGGTGTGAAATCCATCAACAAACAGATACAAGGCAGTCGACTGTTCTTGATAAGTGGAAAAGTCTTTGGATGATTCTGGAAATCTTTTGAGCATCAAACAATGTTCAATAAAACAAAACCCACCCTTCCCTGACAAAGAAAGATTGTTGTTGTTTTGGTGTTAACTTTGGATGACATTTATATACACCCTGAAAATATTTGCTTCAACAAGCATATCAGCTCACACTTGAAGTAAGTCAATTTCAGTTGCTTTAGGCAGATGCAAAATGGTGACAAATGCCAGTCTCCAAATGTGAAGTTCTCTTACACAAGCTGCTATGAGAGGTTGATCTGAGGTGTAGACTTTTTGTCTTCAAGAAATTATTTCCTAACATACAAAACAATTTCCTTGCAAATACAATTATCATTTGCTTCTGATTAGCCATACAAACAGCCTGTCTGTCTGTCTTTTTCATATCTGATTTTAAAAATGAGAAAAACAACATATAATATGCTTTTTTTCAGGGTCTGGTTTTATTCACGTAATAGGACCTCGAGTTCCATCCATTTCCCTTCAAATGACATGAGTTCAGCTTTCTTTATTTCTAAATAACTGTGTTGTGTATATATGCCGCCTCTTCTATACCCATTCACACCTTGGTGGGCCTGAGGTGGATTCCATGACTTGGCTATTATCAACAGTGATGCATAAATCTGATTCTATTGTATTCTCATTTACAGTCTTTTGGATATATGCCCAGGAGGGATATAGCTAGACTAAATGGTTGTTCTATTTTTATTCTTTGAGGAACCACCATACTGATAGCCATAGTGGCAGCATGAGGAAAGGATCTAGCCCAGGCAATGGCTTTCTGAATGGACTCCAATCGCTCAGGGAAGAATAAGAATTGGCAAACGTCTTTGCACGCAAAGCACTAAGCTTCTGCACCACACAGGAAAAACATCTTAACAGAGTGAAGACAGCTTTCAGAATGGGAGGAAACCTTTCAGCCACTCATCTGATAGGGGATTACTACCCGAGAGCTCAAAAAATTAAACAACAAAAGATCAAATAATCCAATCAGCAAAACGACAATGACTCAAACACTTTTCAAGTGACATATAAATGGCCAATGAACACACAAAAACGGGTCTAATCTTGAGCCATCAGAGGAATGCAAATCATTATGATTAAGATTCCCTCTCATCCCCTCTCATTCCCTCTCATCACAAAGAAAACACAACCAAGGTCGGGGAGGATGTGGAGAGATGAAAGGACTCCTGCCTTTATATTCTGTTGGTGGCTGGACTTTAAGAGTAGTTGCATACGTGGATCCCAAAGGTTCAGTTTATCTCCAACTTAACCTACACTTCCATAGATAAACAGTAATTTGAGAAGAATGAGGAAAATGGCCAGACTTAAAAGCCTTGGTGAGTTTACAAAGGAGGCTCCTAGTCAAAATTAGAGGTGGTGATTTGAAGATGGATTTGTTCATTTTAATTGCATTGATCCCATTCTTGTCAATAGAGTAGATTTCCTGAAAATAAACCTCTTGGATTAAAAAAAACAAAAAAACAACCAACTGGTGAAGATGGCTTCCAGTACTTTATGAGTCAGGCGTCTCTGGGCACCCATCAATTAGAGGTGAAGGCAATGAAAGGAAGAATTTACCCCATCTGGTTCCACATAAAACGTCCCAAGAGCTTTGACAAGAAGTCTCTTTTGCAAAGCGAGGGCTGATCTCCGGGGAGGCATTTGTTTTTCAAACTCGTTGAAATGCTTTTCCTTCTTAGGGGTGTTATTTCAGTGGAGCCAGATGAGCTGCACTTGCTATTTTTATAAGATTTTAAAGGCTTAAGCAGGGCAAATATGTCTCTTCAAGCTGCCTGCTGCAATAAGCCTGATGCTAGGGCAGCTTTATGCTCCATAAAAAGCAACATTAGCCTCACAGAGAAACAGGCGATTTCTGATCATCTTAAGGATGATTCTTCAGTATCCTAATCAGGGTGAGAAAGACCTTTATTATTTTCCAATTTTTAAGAGCTACTGGAATACAATAAATCACACTTTGGCCAAGATAATGTGTTCGTTATTTAGCCAAATTCAGCTTTGATATTCAGTATTTTTATTGGGTAGAGTAATTGGGGCTTTTGAAAACTATTTCTTTTTTTTCTTCTTTCTTTCTTTCTTTTTAAATAGATCCTATATAAGAAATTCTCTCTCGCATCTCCTGGTGTTTGCTGACCACTGAATTTGACATTTAATTTTTGCTTTTCTTGACATGATGTCCCCACTTGGGATGCATTTTACTATGCAAGATGTATTAGAGAGTTTGTTTTTATTTAGGTGTATATTTATTTGTCCTTGAATATGGAGTAAAATCGCCAGAACATACTAATTTATTCTGCCACCCAAATCCCTGTATGATTCTTGTTTCCCAGTCATGCACCTAGCTGGCAGGGAAAACCTTGATTCTAGGATTGGGTTGTTATACATTTTCCCAACTGTAATCTGTCCTACTTTCAGTAGGGTGATTAATCAACCACAGGACTTTGGATCAGAGAAAGGGCTTTGCTTTCTTGCTTTTGGTCAGTTTGAAATGGTTTCCAGTTCTTGAGGGTCAGGAATGGAGTTCTCCACCCATTGTTTATGGTACCTTTCTCTGATCCTCATTTGCTAAGTTGTCTCTCTTCTCTGTGTGGCTGTCTTCTACTTGCGCAATGAACCATTTATGTGTACACTTGCATCTGTCTTTGAGCATATTGGAAATTTCTGTATTTAGGACTCTTATCACATGGGTGTTCAGGAGTTCATACAAGCTCTCTCCATTTCTTCCTCTCCAGGCTGCTAAAGAGCTGACCCTGAACAGCAGTGAGTCTCAGAGCCACCAGATTATAATGCCAGCTCTGTCACTAATTTACTGTGTCATTTGGAAGGGCCTTGACCTCCAGGTGCCCCTCTGTCCTTGCCTGTAGAAGGAAAGGGAGGAAAGAGATAACGCCTAAGGCGGATTCCACACAGAACCTTTGAAGACTTGCATTGCAATAAGAAATCTTGATTGGACTAATTACACCGGCTGCTCTCTCTCTCTCTCTCTCTCTCTCTCTGCACACTATTCCAGTGACTGCTTAACGCCCAGATGTTTATGTGCAATTGATGTATGCCTTTATCACTTGCCACTATTAAATTGCAAGCTCCTGGAGGTCACCTAGCTCTTCAGTCCTGCAGTGAGCATTCAGAAATTGTGCCAGTTGTGAGCATATCGGTGATGTTTCTAATAGAGTTCTGTGTACTGAGATACCCAAATATGAATGATTATTATTTGCAATAATGACTGGCTAGAAAAGCATGAACTTGCGTTTTTATTTTACAAAGTGCTATTTCCTCTCTCTTTTAAGTGCCAAACTGATATTCTAAAGCATTACTCATGAATTGGAGCTCTTTGCCAACTTCCCCTAAGTTTATGCACCCCAATGAGCTTGAATGCTTCTCCTCTACTTTCCTGCCATATTTTACTTTGGGAAAAATAAAATCGACATCATAGAGCAGTGCCCAATGTGATCATTAAATAAAACTGTAATTAAGGTGACATCGGCATTTTCAGTAATTAGAGTCTTGCTGCAACTGTAAGAGTAAAAATAACACTCCCTGGCACTGGGACGGACAGCTGTGGGCTCACGCTGGGAATGCACCTTGGCAATTTAACATGACTAATTGTGTGAGCTCTTCTGCACAGGGGCTGTGTTAATCTTCAAGAGTTCTATCTCTACAATCTGTCCAAGGCCTGCTCTTTCTCAGCCCAGTGGGATGGACCTCGTTCTTACAGCTCTCCAGGTAGGTATTGATTTTGGCCCTACCCAGAATGGACCTGGCCACAAGCAGGAAGCAGTGACTGGTGACAGCTGGGTGGGCCTTGGAGAGCCTTGACTTAGAGATCTCTTTCTTAGCCTGGTACCTCCGGTGTTAGCATTTGAAAGTTGCATTGTCCAAGATTGCTCAATGGTAATGATTGTAATGGTTACCAAGCCAGGTTGTCCATTATAGTCAGCAGAAAAAAGATATTTTCTTCATTATTTAGAACCACTCTAGTGACTATTTTCACACATACATGCTCATCTATATATAATATCATGTTATATAATATATAAAATATAGAATATAGAATTCTATATAAAATATGGAATTATATGATATATTATAGTAGATGATTATATATCACATTAATGATACAAAATGTAGTATAATATATTAATATATAACATAAATATATTGTATCATATATTATATATACTTTCATATATAATTTAGTATATAATATATATTATTGTGTACTATTATATTGTATATTATAATTTATATGTGTTATTCATATGTTATCATATATTATATATAATTTATATATTATATTTTACTGTATACGAGAGACTATATACTAGATACTAGATAACATATACATGTAATATATAATACGCAATATACTATAATTATATACTTTATTATAATAATATATTATGATAGTCGGGCACCAATGGCTTGCTCCTGTCATCCTAGCTACTCAGGAGGTTGAGATCTGAGGACCATTGTTTAAAGCCAGCCCGAGCAGGAAAGTCTGCAAGACTCTTATCTCCAAGTAACCACCAGAAAGCCAGAAGTAGAGCAGTGACTCAAAGTGGTAAAGTGCTAGTCTTGAGCAAACGAGCTCAGGGACAGCACCCAGGGCCTGAGTTCAAGCCCCACAACTGACAAAAATAATTATATGTAATGCATATTATATGGTATATATTATACATCATATATTATTGAATATATTATATATTATAACATATATAGAATGTAATTCTTCAGTAATGTGAATTTTAGTCTTTAGCATGAATCATTTTAAAGATTCTGTTATATAAGATATGCTTTAGCTGGGTGTTGGTGGCTTATGCCTATATTCCTAGCTACCCAGGAGGCTGAGCTCTAAGGATCATGGTTCAAAGCCAACCTGGACAATAAAGTCTGTGAAACTCTTATCTCCAGTTAAGCACCAAAAAAGCTAAAAGTGGAGCTGTGGCTCAAGTGGCAGAGTGCTGGCCTTGAACCAAATAGCTCAGGGGCAGTGCCTAGGCCCAGAGTTCAAGCTCCAGGCCAAGCAAAAAAAAAAAAAAAAAAAAGGATAAAAAGAGATATGCGTTAAAAATTAGCTTATGAGTACAATCTAGGTTTAATGGAAAGTTTGTCTTGGTTTCATTTTGCCAGTCTTTACTAGATCACTTCTAGGATGAGACTTGTGTAAGCTGCTGGAAGCTGTTGGATTTAGGGGCAGCACTCTGACCTCGTCTGGCTCCTTGGCTGCCAGCCTCTTTCCCTAGCAGGGTAGTGAACTGTTTCCTTTCGAGTGCAGCCTTAGCTTTTCTTCAGATACATGTCATCCTCAAAATGAGTGTGGGATTAAGAGGACAGGGGGAGGTGGGTGAAGAGGAGAAGGGGGAAGAATGTAGTCAATAATTTAGTGTATAGCCTACAAAATTTAAGAAAAGTGAGGGAAGGGATGGATGGGGCAGGATGGATAAGAATGTTGAAAGAGAATATTGATCAAGATGCATTATAGCTATAAATTGCTTTGTTAAATGGCAAGTCCTTTATACAACTACATAAAGATAATAGAAAAGAGTCTGACATTTACATACTAACACTCAAAGTGAGCCCTCCATACAGCACCTTCACAATAACAACAACAACAACAACAAAGCAAAAGAAAACAAATGCAAAGTAAGATACGATTTTCCTGTATCAACTTAAAATTTTTAAAAGGTACTCAGTAATTCCTTATTATCAAGTCTACAGAAATAGGCCTTCCTCCGCCCCCCCCCCCCCCCCAATATCCAGGAAACCGTAAGGAAGGAAAGTTATAGACACTTTGACCTCTAGTTCTAAGGTCGTTTGTCCAGTCCCTCCTCATCCTGACCGCCTTGGCTCAGGTTTCCTTTCTCCTAGACGGTCACCTTGCCCGGTGGTTTTCTGACCACACCGAATTCTCAATCAAAGCATCCTTGTTTATCAAGGATCTTGGCTTTACAGAAACGCTTCTTTGTGTGCTTTGGATCCCAATTTTTTTGAAGTCTGGGCTCTTAGAGCTATTGTGCATCAACATGTGTACCTTTGTGTGTCCACGCGCCACTCAGGGCCCGGTAGAAGAGGTACACAATAACTTATCTTTTACTGGCTATTTTTTTGACATGTGACCTCATGTCAAAAAAACATACCACTGGTATATAATCATCTCATTATTTTGATATGTGTTTTGGCACCTGCTCTGTGATCAATACTTAATTTCTATGACTTGGTTTGTTTCTGTGAAACAAAGAGAGCCGTAGACCATTTCATACCCATTCTGCCATGCCCGGTTTTAGTTAGTGTTTAAAACATATAGGGTATGTAATAAACTTGAGCGATCACCCTCATCAGAATGTACTATTGCTGTGAGCTCTTACCCAGATAAAGCAATTAACACGCTATGAATATTTCAGACTACTCGCAGACAACAGAAATTGCATGGTGACTAATTACACAGTGAAGAGACAATGAATCTTTGTGTGATTGAAAACCTGATAGAAAAATCAAAGGGCAAAGCAAGGGATGGCTGGGATAAAAGGGATAAATTACCAAAAAAATAACAACTAAGCGAAACAATTTAAAGATATTCTTAACCTGAAATAAGAAGGTAGGAAGCACACAATAAATAACAATAACAACAACAACAACAATAATAAATTCAGGGAAGCGGATGTGAATACTGGAATTGGCAATAGTATGAACAGGTGCTTCCAAGTTGCTTTTGCTGGGAAGCATTGACTTCTTACTTAGGCTATGAATTAATTAAAGGCAGGAGAAAAGCTTGGCATCCCCGCCTTAACTTTTCACGCATCTTTCAGCCATTCTTTCTGCAGTCACTTTGCAATCACCTTGGATTGTGGGCAGGATCGTATAGATTGATAACGCCTTCATGACAAAGGACTAAAACTACCCCTAAGGAACAGCAAAACTTTGCAGAGCAGACCCTCTTTCCCCTGGCCCCAAATGAGGACAAATACCCACAAAGAAGAGGCTACTCCTTGGAGCAGGAGAAATTATCTCCTGTGCACTGCATTGTCCCCTCAAGTGATGACAGTGACAACAATTTTTTTCTCTGGAATAGTAACACTCCAAGAGCAAGGATTTAGGTAATGACCAACTAGTCCCTAACTGACCCGTCCTGAGACGGGAAGATGCCAGCCTGAGGCCATCTCACACATCTATTACATGGACTGGTAATTATGTTTGTCTATTGCCTCCTGCCAATGGAGAACTCAGGTGCTGTCTCCTTGAGGCTGCTTGCAAGCCTCCTTTCTTTGCCCTTCACTGTATCCCTTTTTCTTCTGACGTACAAGAAAGAGGCCAGATTGTTATATGAAAGCCCAGGAGTTTGGGCCTGCGGTCTAAAGCTCTAGAAAGATACACTGAGATTGTGAAACTAGATTCCTCCATACTGGGCTCTAGAAATAATGATCTAGGTTCAATCTATCTTAGTGTATGGTGCTTCTCCCAAAAGACTTTGAAATGGCCATTGATTTGATTACCCAGCTTCTTTTTGCTCAAGGCTAGCACTCCACCCACTGGAGCCACAGCGCCACTTCCGGCTTTTTCTGCTTATGTGGTGCTGAGGAATGGAACCCTGGGCATCAAGCATGCTGGGCAAGCACTCTACCACTGAGCCACCTTCCCAGCCCCCTACCCTGCTTTTGTAAGGTGGACTGTGTCCAGCAAGATGCATTGCTTTCTTTTAGCAGCAGGCTTTAGAAGCAGCCATGTCACGTGCTTGGGTTCCACTCCTTTTTATCGTGTCTCTGTATGAAACGGTGTTCGCCTTTACTGGAGTTAGTCTGAGGCCCGCTGTCAGTCAGGAAAGGGGGAAATGAGAATATACATGCACCGACTGCAGAGCCGTCACAGGAATTCTGGCAATGAGATGTGAGAAGGCACCTGTCAGCCGGGGACTCAGCATCTCAGGCCCAGGGAGGAAGGCACGGTCATTTGTCACAAGCACAATCTTGCATTGTGTGTCTATCTGCTGCAAAATGAGTCATTTTCCTTCGTGGTTTTCTTGGATGGTTATTTTAAATGTGAAACACAGCAGAAAAGCCAAGGAAGAGAAAAATGCAGCTTCTGTTCTACTTTACTCTATGCAATTCCAACCCCTAGGGCTTTGTGGTGCACATCTGTAATCTCAGCTGCGTGGGAGGAAGTCTGCGTGGACTGTGGTCTATGGTTAGCCCCTAGTTAAAAGAATGAAAGAATGCATTTCACCTTAAAAAAGAAAGAAAGAAAAAAATGTGAGTGCATTTCACCTTTAAAAAAAAAAAAGAAAGAAAGAAAAGTGAGGTTCTGAGTCCAAACTCTAGCACTGCAAAAACAACCAAAAATAAAACCTCACAAGTAACTACGGATAGTATTCTTATGAAAAGCATATAACTCTTAAGAAGTGAAATGTTCTATAAGTAAGAGATCTGTAAAATACTGTTTAGGCAAAGAGTATTCACTTGTAGCCATTCGTGTTCCTCCTTTTTCCTTTTCTTCCTTTTCATTGTTGTTGTTTTGGAAACTGTGAAACATGTTTCCCCATAGAAGTCATTTATTCCCAGGTATTTTCCTGTCAGACACTTAAACGAGAAGAACATCTGGTCATAACTACATGGAGACGTTAGGGAGAAAGCAGTATTCTCTGAAAATCAGTGGCGGTGATGAGCACACCAGGCTGAAACGGTGATCTTAATATTTTAAGGGGTCAGTCATATTTGCATTTTGGTACACACATGCACTTTTCTCTTTCTCTATTTTATTATGACTTAAAGTATAGAGAATCCAGGACAATCCCAGGTGTTACTTTGCAAAGTATATGGACATTCATATTTAAAACATGGGGAAGAGCAAGGACATTGAAAACAAACTGACCATTTCCCTCAAATGTGAATGCAACTCACCGTAGATGAAGTTACAACTTCCAAGGCTGCATCTGTCTACCCAGGTGACTAGAATTATAGTGCTTCACCATCAGATGACTAAAACTTAAAGATGGCTTTTAGAAGGATGTAATATTTTTTTCTTGCCTAATCAAGTTCCATTAAGGAAAGGATTAAGCATTAACATTCTACTGTTTTTATGTTCTTCTAAATGAAACATGTGGAATGTGTTTAAATAAGTTTTATAGAAGTGGAGAACCACAAGACTGGTTGTTTAGCATGCAAAAAAATAAGCTTTTCTGAGTCGCAGATGGAATAAATCTGATCAAAGAACAATAAATGCCTGTGTGGGGATAGAATAATAAAACCCATCAAAAATTGTTGAAAAGAAGGATGGGGGAAGAATGTGTAAGAAAGAATAAGAAGAGCATAAATACAATCAACATATATTAGCTAGCTATGGGATATGATGACAATGGCAACGCTTTATATGATTAATAAGTGCTAATACACAAAGAGAATCTCAGCTTTCCATTCTCACTGGAAAGCTGTGTGGCTATCGGGAGGCATCAGCCATCATTCCTTGTAAATGTTATTATTGATTAGCTTCATGTCAGGGTGTTTGGTCTCAAAACATTATCAGCGTGTTGGGCCATCTTGAGACTTGAAATCGTAGAAGACCTTGGGGCCTACCGGCTGTAATAAGAGAGTGCAGCTTTCTCAGAAGTGAGTAAGACAGCAATATTTCAGATGGTCCAGAAGGTGGCTATATCTTGACTTTATAACAGTTACTATTTGTTTGTAAACATCTGTGTGTATGTACATATATGCACATGTATACGTATGTTTGTATGTTTGCTATTGGAGTTTGAAATGAGAACCTTGTGCTTGTTCAGCTTGCTTGCTCACTTGGCTGGTGTTCTACCACTTGACCCATATCCTAGCTCTGCTTTTTGCTGGTTATTTTAGTGATGGAGTCTAGGGAACTTTTTTTTTAACCTTGATCTCAGTTTCCTGAATAGCATGAGCCACAGGCACTTGGCTTCAATACCTACACTCTTGAGAACTAATATAACCTTGATAATTTAGATTCTGTCAGAGAACAAGTGGAAATAACTCTGCGCGTGCATTCCTAGGCACACGGACTTTGCTGACTGACACTTGAGTGACAGACCGCGTGTGTCCTCGCCGAGATGCAGCCCCAGGTGCGTGGATATCTGACGACACGTGGCAGCAGTCCAATGAGTAATTACAGGGTCTCAGTCATTTCTGTTAACTTCAAATTTGAAATCCTCTCTGCTATCTGTAGCATCTGAATATTGATGGGTGACAGAATAACACTTCAGGAGAAACATGACGCCACCTTCCAAACTCCACAAACACCATCTCCCTGGAGCATTATATAAATAGCAAAGCCTGCATTTGTGTGCAAAGACAGAGGGCTGGAAGCCGTGCCACAGGATGGACTAAATGATGGAGTTTCTTTCTTGCAGGAATTTTACAGTACTGGATGATAATGGGCTGCTGCTTCTCCAGTAACAACAAGAACAACAGAACAACAACAACTATACCGCTACACACACACACACACACACACACACACACACACACACACACACACACACACATCCCATAATGTCAGGAGGAGGATGACCAGATGTGAGTTGCTCACAACTGGCAAGCCTTTGGATCATTTTTTTGATAGGAGTGGAGACTAGGGGGGAGTAGGGTTGCATCTATTTGAAGATAGGCCATTTGGAGAAGGGAATCATTTTTACCTATAAAGACATCGAAGTCCAAGAGAAGGATGATGAGAAATGACTAGATGTATACTCACCAATACACCTGGAAGGAACCCTGATCATTGGCAAATACTGGAAAGCTCTCTCCTGAGAATTCAGCCTGGGAGTAGCTTGTGTACTTTCTATTGCAGTGCTAAAGACAGCCCACGGCTGTCCTCGGAGTCCCTGGTTTTAGACCTTTGGTTCACTAGCAAGTTATTAAAAGCAAGGGAGATGGATTCCTGGGGGCAGAAGAGTGGAGGAGCTCCAATAAAGTCTGATTTCCTTCTGTTTGAAAATGCTTTGTAGTGGCACAATGTTCGGTCATGTCAGGAGTTGCAGGAATTCAAATGAGCTTAGGGCGAAAGAAGGGAGGAGCACAGAGACACATGTGAGTCCCACGGTGCCTAACAGATGGCGTCAAACTGAAATTGATGTTGATAATCAATGTCAAAATATCTTAGGCTAGTATTGACAGAAGGTGTAGGGAGGAAAGCTAATCTAGGAAGCCTAGTGAAAAATGCAGTCCTGCGCAAAAAGTGGCAGAGAAAATGAAGAAAAGGGAAGAAAAGTTACAGCATTAACTCCGGCAACATTTGCATTCTAGTCTTTGTCACATGTATTTCCTGATAAATACAACGTCATCAAGAGCAGGTAAGCCATGTTGGGTTTCCTTTATTTAGAAGCACTTGGTCAGGTGGAGGAAATGACTACTTGCATGGCTCTGTTTCAAAGGTTTGAATGTTCTCCACCCCCAAAGTTTCCTGTGATCCTAAAGATGTAGGGTCCAATGGGAGTTCAGTAGGGGGTGTTGCTTTTAGAAAGGATGGATCCTGCTTTTGAAAGGAGACTTAGGTCTTGGTTACTCCAAAGGCTGAACAAATAGAGTTTGCCTGATGGTAGATGATCCTACACTTTCATAAGCTGAATTAACTCTTTTCTCTATAAAAACTTCCTGGGTCTTAAACTCAGGGTCTTAGAGTCTTGTTTGGGTTTTTCATTCTATGCTGATATCCAACCACTTGAGCCACAGTTCCACTGCTGGCCTTTTGCTGGTTAATTGGAGACAAGGGCCTCAGGGACTTTCCTGACTAGGCTGGCTTCAAATCATGATCCTGAGATCTCAGCCTCCTGAGTAGTTAGGACTATAGGTGTGAACCACCAGCTCCCAGGCGCCTATACCAGTATTTGAGCTGGCATTGTAAACTCAACAAGCTGGTGTGTAAGATGGTCTCTGTGTAGTTGCACACAGTCTGGTCATCTCTCAAATGTGGGCTTTCTACACTACCAGGGGAATTTTCAGATATTTCAGCAGTGAGATTCTAACAGATTTTCTTTTGTTCTTTTGACTTTCCACTTAGAGGTAGGCATCTGTCCCATTCCGAAACTGAAGACAGCAGAGCGTAGTGAAGACAGTTAGAAGATTGTGTGATGTGGCATGGCTAAACACAGGTAGCAAACCCAGGGCTCAGATTAAGTCTACTGGACCCCCAGGACCAGATCCTTCTGCTTATTTTTGGATAATTTCCTATTCTAGGTTTTTCTCGACTCTTCAGGAAATCTTACCAAAACATGTCTAAATTAATTGTCAGATTACTTTGAGGTTCAACTTTTGTCTAAATGGCATATTTGCTAAGAACCAAGTTTACCCACAGTGTAGGCCATGGGAAATGGCCTTCAGGATCTTTCTTTATCAAGACCTGAGTGGGTCTCAGGGTCTATTTCTGCATGGAGATTGGCTGGCAGTGGGAAATGAAACTTTGGGCACACCCACACACCCAACCAGGTGGGCAGAAATGGCCTCATTTAACTAATTGCTGCTGATGTAGGATTTAGTGGAATTAGACTTAAATTGTTACTTCTTCAAGTAGGAAACATATCACCCAGGAAACATTCTTTCCTAGCTTTTTGTTTTTATAGCTGGACTTATCAAGACCAGGTTGGAAGCTTCTATATCTTTTTCTCTCTTTTTGAAAGATTCAAGGCCGACCTTGTGTTAGCAAATGCACAGTGGTGTCACAATGGCCATAATATGTCGAGAGAAAAAACTTAAATCTTGCCAGGAATAGTTCCTACCTGGTTCCTCAGGCAGGACGTTTTCCAAAGGGAAAAACACGTTTCTACAGCAAGGAGGCAAAGAGCTGGTATTTTGTAATGCCTTTGCCAATTCACAGCAGCAACAGTCCTCATGCTATGCGAAAACCACAGGATTGTCTCAACAGATGCCTTTAGTAAAAATCCAACTTCCTTTCATGATAAAAGCCCTGAGGAAACTAGGAAGGAAAACAGGCCTCCACATTGTAAAGGCTATGCATGACTAACGAAAAGCCAACATCATATTACACAGAGAAAAATTAAAAACAACTCCTGAAAATCCTTGAATTCTAGGCCAGAGTGATCAGGCAAGAGAAAGAAATAAAATGGACACATAGCAGAAAGTAAGAAGCCAGTTTATCCATTAGTAGGTGGCATGCTCCCATTAAAAGATCCTAAAAATTTCACAGGAAGGAAGGAAGGAAGGAAGGAAGGAAGGAAGGAAGGAAGGAAGGAAGGAAGGAAGGAAGGAA
This sequence comes from Dipodomys merriami, assembly GCF_024711535.1. Lineage (NCBI taxonomy): Eukaryota > Metazoa > Chordata > Mammalia > Rodentia > Heteromyidae > Dipodomys > Dipodomys merriami. The sequence goes on from NW_027202804.1 coordinate 1,976,337, forward strand.
GGAAGGAAGGAAGGAAGGAAGGAGGGAAGGAAGGGAGGAAGGAAGGAAAAGGAAACCATTCAGTTTGATAAAAAACTTTCAGAGAAGTTGGGGCTGGGAAGGTAGGTTAGTTGTAGAGTGCTTGTCTCCCATGCATGAGGCCCTGGGTTCGATTCCTCAGCACCACATAAGCAGAAAAAAGCTGAAAGTGGCGCTGTGGCGCAGTGATAGAGCTCCAACCTTGAGCTGAAAGCTGAGGGACAGCACCCAGGCCCAGAGTTCATGGCCCCACAACTGACAAAAAACAAACAAACAAAAGCCTTCAGAGAAGTAATAATATACAAATCAACATCCACAATATCGTAAAAAAATTGCCTAGAGCTGGGCACCAGTGGCTCATGTCTGTAATCCTAGCTACTCAGGAGGCTGAGATCTGAGGATCACGGTTCAAAGCCAGCCCAGGCAGGAAAGTCCATGACACTCTCATCTCCAGTGAACCACCAGAAAACCGCAAGTGGTGCTGTGGCTCAAGTGGTAGAGTGCTTGCCTTGAGCTGAAGAGCTGAGGGACAGCACCTAGGCCCAGAGTTCAAGCCCTATGGCTGACCAAAATAAAAAATTGCTTAGAAATAGACTAAGGAGGTGAAAGCCCATCACAATGAAAATTTAAAATACTGACGAAAGCCACTGAAGAAGGCACTAGAAGGTGGAAAGAACTCTCAGGCTCACGTATTGGCAGAATCCATAGTGTGAAAAATAATTATACTACTGGAAATGAGCTATCTACTCAATGCAATCTCACCCCCCCCAAAAAAAACCCCAATCCAATGAAATTGGTCACGTAAATAAGGAAATCAACCTTCACACTCATATGGATGGTGACATGATTGTCAATAGTCTTCCATATTAATTTCCCCTTATTGCAGTATGTTAGGTGGGTGGGAGGGTGGGGGGTTTTATTCTCACTTTGACCCTAGTGGTTATAAATCATGGAACTTCAAAATCATAAAAATTGTAACCTTAGTAACCTTAGTAACTCCTCCCTATTCTCCCACTCCAGGAGCAAAATCTAGTGTTATCGGGCTAATATAATATTATTTTTCTAAAAATATAGATGATCTGATACAAGAAAATTATCAGGCTTTCTTTGAAGCCTATAATTCCTTCAGTGATTTAATTATTTCCTCTTCAAGAAGGCAGGTGTTGAGACACATGAAGACCAAGTATAAGCATACTATTTGAATAAAGAAAAAAAATCCTCACTATATTTCAACTAATTGTGATCAAATTTCCTTATTGGGTCATCTCAAAATCAAATTATAGACGTCTGTTTTATGCAAAGCTAGTTATTGAGGTAACAAACCCAATTGTTCTAATGAAAGCTTGGAGAGAGTATGGAAACACATTCCTATGGAAGAAAAAAGCACTTTGGTAAAGCACACGAACCGTGTAACATGACAGCTGGATTGTTTTTCAGAGGACGGAGATCTTGTCCATTTGTCTTAGTGATGAATTGTTTGGTCACCAGGAAGAGAAATTCACTGCAACTGGGTTAGGTCAAAATAAAAGAAAAATTAAAAAAAATGATTGGGAGGACTCACCGAGTTCCTGGGTTTTCTTCAGAGAGCAGGCGAGAAAGAGCCTGCAGGAAGTAGGAGTCAGGCAGGTGTCACCTGTCTGAGTTGCTGTGAAGTCCTCTCTCCTGGTCCACGGCCTCTGAGGAAGAGAGATACTGACCTTCCCAGCCCAGGTCACTCTTCCTCTGGAGCAACACACATGGCCGGGGTGGGTGGTCTTATGGTCCATTTCCTTCCCAGCATGTTGGAAATAGCTCAGCATGGGGCTGTGTCAGCCTCGCTGCGTGTCACCTTGTCTGAATTTGTTCTAAATTAGTGTTTCCTGATGATGTAAACATGTTGATGCTATAAATGCATCAAGAAAAAAAAGAATATTCTGACAACACCTCATCCATTTCTTCATGACGCCTAGCTCAGTCACACACACTGGTGGAGCCCCACAAGCAAATGGTTTTCAAATGCTATTTGGGGGTGGTGAGTGATTGGTAGAGATTGTAGATTTTCTTTCCCTCCGCCGACCCACCCCCCCACCATGATCATTTCTTGGTTTCGTCTATGTTTTTTTGCCAGATGTCAAATGTCAGTGTGGTTGGTATTTACCACTTCTAATTTGTTACTGCTGGGCTAGGGTGAGCTGTGAACCCAAGGAAACTTTATTACAATTGCATATAAAATAATTTAAGCTAATTAAATTTTAGTGAGAAGGTCATTCGGCTGAGGAAGTCTCATGACCCTAGGGGGATGGCTCTTGAAAGCTGTACGCTTCTGACCACATGTGAGAAGGGAAATAGACCTGCTTAATGGATGTGGAGTTGCCTAATGGAATCTCTGGGATCATTGAATTTTTAGCACCAATTTCTTTAATTCCATCACCATGGTCTGGATTTAATCAAACACATTCCACCTATAGCCTGCAGCCTTAGGGCTCTTAGAGAAGCTCAAGCCCCATGTAGTTGACAGAGCTTGCCTTCTTCAGATGGAGAATTGGGAGAAAGATTGGCTAGGGGTGAACTTTTTGGATCATCACCAGGAAAGGAATTTGGCAGAAATGGTAATGCATAATTTCCAGGACTAAGTCAAGAAAGGCTTCAGACAGGCTCTCTTCCAACGTTTGCTTGGGGAGCTGTCAGCCATCATGGAAGATGCCTGGCTATTCAGAAGAGAGACAACCATGTGGAACTTCCATGTAAGGATAGAGAGGTCTTAACAGATACCCAGGCTGACTCCAGCCCTCATGAGGTTCTAGATCATGTGTGTGTGTGTGTGTGTGTGTGTGTGTGTGTGTGTGTGAGAGAGAGAGAGAGAGAGAGAGAGAGAGAGAGAGAGAGAGAGAGAGAGAGAGAGAGAGAGAGAGAGAGAGAGAGAGAGACAAAACTTTCAAGATGACCCTAGTTCTAACTACCCTTTGTGCATAGCCAGGAAAAGAACCTGAGCAAGAACATTCTAGATTATTCTAGTCAATAGCCAGACTCACAAGTAACAGAAAGTATGGCTGTAAACTACATCTTTTGTGTGACAATTGTTAGGCAACAAGAAGTCATTGGAAAATACTTTTTTTTTTTGGTTTTGGATGCAACACAAATTTAGGCCAAACTGAGTGATTTTAGCATTAGGTGTAAGAAAAACCCATACGGCCAGCATTCAGTCAGCCATTATACCATGTTGGAGAGCTGACTGCCCAGTACTAGCTAGTTTTGCTCTTAGTGATCTCTTAGTCTTTACTTCCTGTTTTCTGGAAACCATGGAGGACTTTTCCTGGTGCTCCTTCTATGTTCCCTAGGCTTAGTGACAACATGTAGTCGCTGGAGTCCATGTGCTCTTTGGTGGGCATTGTCTCAGTTTTCTGTCGTGTGTCACAGTGTTGTTTCACAGCTCCACTTCATTGACAGAAGACCATTCATGCTTTATTTTTTGCTCAATGCCTGAAAGACCTGCAATTGGCTTTCTAAATCCATTACCAGGTTCTTGAAATGAACTAGATTAATCTATTTTCAATTTATATTGATTAAGGAGAAACAATGGAGCCATATTTAAAACTTAGCCCAAACTCGAACTTGCTTTTCTATTCCTCGATGCAGTTTAGAAGACACAGTTTGTAGATAGTTTTGGAAATGTTGTACAGGCATGTAGTAGGCAATCATTAGTGACAACTGAAAAATCTATATTTCCCCTGTCTACACCACATCTGTACTGTAGTACAGTGAGAACATTAGCAATCTTTTATTCTAGTTGCAGTTTGAGAATTCATCTATATCCTTATTTATCAAGATATATATATATCTTGATATATATTTATCTTGTTTATACTTATCTATTATTTATGTGTATTTATCAAGATATATAGTTATATATATAATTATATATATATATGTATGTATTGGTAGTATTGGGGCTTGAGCTCAAAGTCTTATGTTCTTGCTTGGTTTTCTTGCTCACAATGTGCATGCTCTACCTCTTGAGCCATGTTTCCAGCCCAGCTTTTGGCTGGCTTGTTACAGATGGGGTTCTCAAGAATTTTTTCTTCTCTGGCTGGTTTCAAATAGTAATCTTTTGGATTGCAAGTGTGAGCCACCAGGGCGTGGCCAGACTTGTATACATCATCCATAGAAAGACTTTGACATGAAGAGCACTTTCTATTTCTGCGAGCCAGAACAGAAAGAATAGAAAGCTACAAGAGGTAAGATGAGAGAAAGAATATGTATCCCAAGCCCACCATTTTTAGATATGGAATCATTAATTCAAAGAAGCCAAATATCCTGGTTACAGAATTAGGGAATTTATTGGAGTGTGGCCAAGATGTTCTGTGGGGTGCACTGGCTCGCACGGTGGGTGCTGCTGTTTCATGAGGCTGCAGACTCCAGCAAGAAAAAACAATCTCATCAGGATAATTTGTTTACTGAGTTCTCAGAAGGAACGGTGGCAAAAACCAACTGTCTAGAAAAAAATTAAACTTCTAAAGGATCAAGTCTCTTTAGTCATATGTGGTTGGGGATGGTGTTCAGAATGCTCTGTTTTAAGCTTTGGGATTTTTGTCTCTTCACTTACAACTCTCAGTCAGCATTTGGTGCATTGCTGGCTAACTTCTCAGGGAAGGGTTGCATGGTATACTTGGTGTCATTTCTTTTGTTTCATTTGGCTAGTTTTCTTCTGAATGACCTTGTCTTCCTTTCTTTACATCTTTAAAGATCTGATTTCCAAAGAAGGCTACAATCCCAGGGGTCAGGGGTAAAAACTCCAAAATATCTTTGAGTTTGGTCCAAGGGACGCAACTCATCTGACAACAGACTCATTAGCAAAATATCTTTCAAACATCTTTCATCCTCCTACTCAACGTTTGCATTCACAGAATAGGGAGTGAAATCAGTTGGTCCCCTGGCCTCTGCTTCAGTGTTTTCTAGAAATCAGATGTTCCATAAAGACCTACTGATTGACAGTGTGACTGTGTACTGGCCGTGAGACACATTGACACTTCCAAGCCCTGCTGAAACCAGAGGGAGACGTGGTCATGGCATATGCTCCAAAGCAGATGTGTTCTGAATGAGCACTGCATGGGAACACTGAGCCCCAGGGAGCCCTTGTGGAATTCACCATGAAATACAGACAGAACACAGACCTAGAAGACACTCTGAAATTAATAGAGTTGGCTGTGCAGTTGAGGGGTGAGGAAAAACCTTTCTCAGAATGTTACTAAAGGTGAAAATCCATCAAGGAACCTCTCAGTAGAGTTGGCTGTCTCTTTACCCTTTATTGTATCAGAGAAGCTCATTGCCAAGTTGAGAGCAAAGGAAAAGAAAAGCATCAGCCCAGACACTGATGGTAAGAATAGCTGCTCTCAGGGATACTGTGTCATGCGACCTTGGAAATGATTGACCATTCTGTAATATGAAGGATGCTCCTTTTTGGCTTGACTCCTCAGTTTGAGTTTGTAAACAACAACAACAACACTAATAACAATAAACAATGTATTCTTGTGATGACAAATGTTATCCTGTAAAACTATGGCCATTTAAAATCAAGTCTGCATTTCAGATGCATGCACATTTATATTCATGCACGTGCATATAAAACCACATTGCACAGGACTGACGTACATAAAGGAAGACCAAACAATAGATAACTATCCTTGGTTGGTCCTTGCTCTCCTGAAGCTGGGGTGGGTATTAGAGTCCTTAGGTTACCCATCCCATCCCATCCCATCCCATTCATTTTGTGTAGGATCAGCTTCAGTATCCAAGGTGAGAAAAGTATCAAAGAAGACAGAAAAAAACGGCTCAAGACATGTTATTTGTGCAGGGCAAGGCACAGAATGAAAGCAATAGGAAGCCTTTTTTTTAAAGGTAGTGAGCAAGAATATGAGTGAAGACAATGAGCTAGAACTTTAGTGATAAATGCAAACCGAGCTGGTAGGTCCTATTCTTCTATGGTGAGCAAGATGGATGGCCCAAGTAGTAGAGTCACCCAAGGGCCTGTCCAGGACCTGGAGCTTGGGAGAAAACACACTTTCTTCGCATTGATAAATGGCCCTAGACTTGCCAAGGAGGATGTGGTGCTGCCCTAGTTCCAGGAAACCTATGAAAACAATTGTTCTAACTATGCACCGATAACAACCACACACACACACACACACACACACACACACACACACACACAAAAATCAGTAATGAATTCTTCTCTACTAACTCCACACATGGCTCTTTGGGGACCAACACACAGGCCTGCTCCATCTGGCATCATAACAGTCATCTCAGGATAGCTGGAGGCGGTGCTGACTGGCCACGGGCTGCCTTCCTACCTGTGCTGCTTATACAGGTATCTGTATTTTCTAAGGCAATATCCTGTCCTCTTGTGACAAGAGAACACTGAAGTCAGTCTGGCTATTTTTTTCATTTTAAATCTTTCAATTTATTAGGAATGAATGCTGAAGAATAAGGGGGAATAAAAAAACAACATGTAGACCAAGAATGCTAAAAAAAATTATAGAATAATACTGGAGGTGAAGTGTTTCAAGGACATTATGGGATAGTTATGGGGAAACACTGGATTTGGTTACTTGGGAAAAAAACAGAGTAGGTCTATGTCGACCTCTAAGTAGACAGACAGGAGTGCACAAAGTTTATCCACAGACATGATTGGTCATCTTAGGATGTGATGTGAGAGTGGGCGTGGTCTGCCCCAGAGGGAGAGACACTTACAACCCTGCTGCTAGCAGAGCCATGCATTTATCCTGATCCTCAAAACGCATCCTTTTCCTGATGGAGCTTTCCTTGTAAGAGGAGGGAGAAATGCCATCTCCAAATGACTTAATGACTGATTCTACCTATTTACAGTCAGATACACAGGTGCACCGGCAAAGGAAGAAGGATGGAAAGAAGGGATATTTGTGGTAGCTGGGGAAAAGGAGCCGTGGTTTTGTGACTAGATGACTTGGACCAGGTGGCCAAAGGCTTGTCTGCACCCACAAACAGATCACACAAGCCCGAGACAGAAGGAGCTAGAGGTCAGGATAGGAGGTAGATAGCTGCAGAGCGTGTCAGTCTGTCAGTGTGGAAGCTGGGGAGATCATTTTGATCTTTGTCCCAATATCAGCAGGAGCAGGGCCTAGTCAAAATGAAAGCCTGACTCCCAAACATAATTAAAATGGCCACAGGAATACCAGTTTGAAACCATCCGGTCAGGCTGGCCTTTGTTTCTGGGTTTGAATTTCTGCTTTAAGATACTACCACAAATGAGGAGGTCGACAGCATTTCTTATTCAAGACATTCCAAGTTCAGAATGCAGAAAGCCTGCCTGGCACTCAGATGACAATTCTTGGAGCAGGCCTCACGACTACCTGCCGTGTAAGCATTATTGAACAAAGGCCCCACCGTGTACAAAACAAGCAAGTAGCATTTGTCCCTGCTCCTGGCATGGCAGGACTGCTCCTTTGATGACCGTTATCAGGTCTGGCCCACAGAGCTGACCAGCCTCCCAAACGTTGGTGACCGAATATTTTTGAAATAACATCACCCCCAGGTAATGAGTCAGAACCAGGCGGGTCTCACTACTGAGTTCTTTTTCCAATGGAATAAAATGTATAACAGAGTAGTGGAAGGTATGCAGCCCAGAGGACCATAAAATTGCATGTCCGTGTATGTTTTGGTGATTTACTCAGCCTCTTTTGTTTCCCTTCCCCCTCTCCCGCTAAGGTTGAAGGATTTAGAGCTTCTTACGTCAGATGGCTTATCAGGCCTAGTTTTACCCTTATTATATAACTAATCACGTGCCTCATATTCAGGAGATAATTTCTATTTCATCATCACCGCCAATATGCTGAAATCGCTTTGACGTAGTGTCTTTACTATTGTTGTTGTTGACAGAGTGAGGATGGTTCTGTTTCCCAAGCACACCTCCGGTTAGCCTCCGTTTTGTAGTCCTGAATCCCGGATGATGCCTGCCAGGGTCCAGCTCCGTGCATTTCCCCGCTTTCCTGCTTCCCAGGCAAGACCTGGCCATCAATCAAAAGCTGACTAAATGTATTCAAGTTCTTGTTGGCAAATAATTGCCCTTCCACACTTCATAATGGTCTCACTCCATTTCTTGCAGACACAAAGAGATGACGAGTTTGGCCACATTACCAGTTTTCCGAGCATGGAAATAAACATTTAAAAAAAAACCACAATTGTAATTGCAACAAAGAAAATTCTAAGAAGCACCCTTATCTGAAAAGAACCAACTGCAGAATTGTTTCTAGGGAAAATAAAACCCAGTAGATCAGCGAGCAGAGTTCTGTAAGGATTCTTCTCCATGCCAGAAACTCATCTCTGTTGTTGGTGCTTCAATTCTCCATAGTACATTTCAGGGACTGTTTTTCATCAAGTCACATATGAGATCTGTCTTTGCTTAAAATATGTGTGTGGCCAAAACTAAACAGGGGCCCTAGGAGGCTCTGATTGTATGGTAACTGGTTCATGTTTTTAGTCTTTATGGTGTTTTTTCAAGATCCCAGCAGTCTCTAGGACATCTCCCTTCAGTTGGTTAGACAGGATTATTGCTTTCCAGCAAGACCTTGTTGTCCACACCCTTCTCAGTCTCCTTTCTGTTATACCTGTGGCGATTGATCAGAAGCTTCCCGGATGCATGCTTCAGCATCCCTGGGAGGAAGTCAGAAGCTCCTCAGGAGGAATGCATGGAGAGCTACAAGACTCCCCACGGGAAAGATGTGTGCACATTCTGCAAGATTCCAGATCTGCACCAGGGGAAGACAGTCAAGGCAAAGCATTCCATTCTCTTTCTCAGGCTATTTTCCCCTCTTATTTTTGCATAAAGAGATCCAAGAGAAAGAATATACGCCTTGTGGCTTGTCATAGGATGTATCTTTCTATCTAAAACGTACATACATATAACTATATATCTGTATATACACAAGTATATGTATATACATGCAAATACATATACATAAATATGCATATTGCAAGCATTCAAATATACATATGTACACATGTATGTATATCTACATATAAACATTCACATTCTCATACATATATGCATACATGTGTATATATGAAGATTTGCCTTGTATGCATAGGTGTGTCAGTATATGTATACATAGACGTGTATGTGTCCTACATACACTTATATAGGCTATATGTACACATGCATGTATACATGAAAAAGGGCATGAAGGTATTAGAAGGTAAGTTAAATATGCATTCCTTTTAAGGTCTAAGAAATGAGGGAGGCTCTATGATAGCTTATTGTCCTTGAGTACATGTCCAGTATTTCAAAAGTAATCCAGATTTACTAATAGTCAAATAAGTGTAAAATTACAAGCAGACACTCTAACCCCAGAAAAGAAGCTCTTGTTGTGGATCTGAGCATTTAATGATCCCTCACTGACCCCAGCAGGCTCACTGTAAACGGAGCCTGGGTGACAGCTTCACACAGGAACACATCCTTTTTTTATGCCCACCTTGTTTTTCACTTGTGAAAATTTCATCCAAGCGGATTCCCTACTTCATTAGATACTACTCCTCTCCTCTGCTTTTATAGCTTAGACAAATACATGTACATTTTTTAAGATTGAAATAAAGATGAGAAGCTGCAGAAATGCAAATGCAAACATCCAAACAATTCTAGAAATTCAGAGGTGTTAAAAATACAATTTCACAGGGCTCTCAATGTCAAGCAACATAGTAATATTTTTATTGATGGTTAATGTGGGTAATTATTGAGCCTTCATTCATAATGCACATGGATGCATAATATTTTGATCACAATATTTCACATGCATAATGTATTCCAGTCACATCTGCATCTTATTATTGTTTCTTATTCAACTCTTGCTCTCTTTAGAAGAGTTGTTCTCTCAGAAGTTCCTTCCCCATGCCGTGTATCAGCAATTCATATAAAATTCATTACCAAACTGTTGTTTTATAATTTGACAGCACTAGAATACGTTTGCATTCAGGATAAAATAATAGCAATTACAGCACAAAAAGAAAATCTTGCTACCCTTAGAAAGATTGTTAATTTCCTTTCTAAGTGACCAATGCATTCAAACCAGCAATTCAAAACTTAAGAGCTTGAGGGAAAAAAATGTCCAAAATGACTTTGGGTCTTTAGAAAGAAAACTATTTTGAAAAGAACAAACTCTGATTGATTGCACATTGGTATAAAGATGCACATGGGGATAGCTCTACAGCCCAGAGATGGAAAAATTCCTGCTGGAATCACAGAAAAATAAATGCATTTAAAGAGGGCCTGAGGCACTGGAAGCAAGAGAATTGAGAACTGGGGAAATAGCATGAGTTGCATTATTTGAATGTTATTAGAAGTGCATGTGTCTGCAATGCCATCTGGAGAGTTTATTTCGAGGTAGCTCGAATCAGCACACCTAGATGGGCATGGCTATATGCTAGGTTTCAAGGATTTCTGTATTTTCCTAGGTTTCTGTATTTTCAAAAAAAAAAAACAAAACCAAAACAGATTACAGTGTAATTAACTTGGATGAACCCAGGTCCGAGTTGAGGGATTGAGATCCTAGCTCCAACTTTTCAAACTAGTGGTTAGACTTGGGCAGATGCTTTTACCAATCTAAACCTTATTTTATTCTTGGCTTCAAAATAATGGTGCCTAAGGAAGCCTCCATTTCTGTCACCCAGAGACTTAACTGTGGGCTATTTACCAGTGAGAAAGTTTTTGCCAGTCTAGGTGTTTAAACAAAATTGTGTGAAGACACCAGTTACAAAAAAAAAACAAGTGACAAAATGCCACGGTCAAGGCTATGTAAGCACTTGTGTGTTCATTCATTCGTTCATTCATTCATTCATTCATTCACCAATAGACATTTCGTTGGGCCAGGAGCATGACCCTGATCTAAGCTGGGTACTGGAGCTACTGGAATAAAGATGGCTTCTTTTCTGTCTGTCCTCACAGAGCAGGTGCACAGGTGTTCATTCCATTACTCTACCATGCAAGATTGTTCTGGAAAGTTAAGTTCAAGGTGTCATTTGAGTTAGGCCAGGACATTTAAGCTGAGAATAAGAATTACCCAAGTGGAAGTGGAAAGGGCTAGAATGGTGACTAGGTTGATCAAAGAGATGGCTGGCGAGGGGGACCAGGCACCAAGGAACTTCAGCTCTGTTGGAAGTGGTGACAGGGTGACAGGTGATGACTGTAGACAATAGAAAGGCCAACATGGGAAGATCCCATGAGGCCTAGTTGTTTGTCCCTTGGCTGGTGAACAAGAGCTAGGGAAGAGCTGGACACGGCGGCTCATTTTTGTAATCCTAGATACTGAGAAAGCTGTGTGTTTGAGGTGGGGGGGGGGGGCGGCCGAGTCTGATCAAGGGACACACTTAGACATACTTAGCTTCTTCTCTGACTCATCCTTCCTTCCCTGGAGGGTTTGGAGCTTTTCAGCTGCACTGTGTCCCTTCTCTGTCTTTCAGCAGGAGCCCTGCTGGGGTGGGGGGATCCCCAGGTTGGTTCTATCCCCTGTTAGAACCGTACTGGCTGCAGACGCATGAATGGTATCCATGGAACGAAGATGCACAGGATGGCTTGCAGTCGAGTCGCCCACCCCTTCCTCCATCAACATGCCCAAGTCTTAACTTCTGGCACCTCTGATTGTGATGACAGTGTGTGGGGGAGGGGTGTGGGGATGGAGGGGATTAGAGTCACTGTAGATTTAGTTACTGAAGGTGGAGATTTTTGGAGTAGAGTAGCCTTTGATTCTGTGGTTCTTCCACAAAAAGGTTTGTGTACACACACAGACACACACACACACTCATAATACCGTGTGAAGATGGTAGAGACAAGAGTGTTGCATCTTGAAGCCAGTGGGTGTGTTAAAGACGGATAGCAATTCTGAAAACACGAAGGTAGAGTCCCAGAATAGGATTCTCCTCACAGCCTTCTCAAGGAACCAGTCCTGTGGACAGCTTATCATGTATTTCTACCCCGCAGGACCACATCACAGAAAGCAAGCTTCTGTGGTTTTAGTCACTTCATTTGTGGTGCTTTCTTATAGGGGCCTATTTTAAGCCAATACGGTGGAAAAAAATCAATTCAGAATTTCAGTGTTTTGTGGGCTATGTTTTAGTCAAATTGCTTATGTTTATAATAAAATTATCACAATGTGCCTCCAAAGAGGTTATTGAAGCTTCATGGTTGTCTAGCTATTAAGATGAATGAATACAAGGCAAAATATTAATGTAAATCCCTGGTTTGAAACCAATATTTATATTGATAGGATTGATCTGCATACAAATGTCAAATGTGAAATTAATGTCAGCATATTTTAAAGCTTAAAAAATAGCGATGTCAAGGCTGTTTCCTTTGCACAATTTTGAATTATTATGAAATAGATATCGGCAAACTTGTTTACCCCTAGAGGGAACTACTCAGAAGCACTGGAGAAATGGTATTGTCCACAAGTGGCTTTGTTGATGATGTGTTATTATTATGTCCTTGGGAATGAGACATAATGGTTTGAAAATCCATAGAATGGAAATTAAATTCCTAACTTTATTTCTGACTCATTAGTGACCTAGAGACACCTATAAATTAATGTGTAACATTTGTTTTCTCTAAAGGTGAAAAATTGCCTGTTGTTTTTATTCTCTTGACTTTACTGAGATTAGGTATATATTGTTTTTTTTTCTCTCCATGAAACACAAAATGTTATAATCTTGTAGAATGAACATAATTCAAAGACAATATAGACACGTGATGGTAGATGCCCAAAGGAACAAAATTTACTTATGTGACTATTTGGAGTATTATAATTGCTCAACCTAGCAGAGTGTGCAGAATGATACATGGGGTTTGATATATTTCAGATTAAACCACCACTGTGTGTTCTGTGTGTGTGTGTGTGTGTGTGTGTGTGCTAATAAGAGATCTCAAACAAATTAAAAGGGTCCTTAAACTCATGAATATAGAAGTATCTAATCTGGGGTTCTCCAAAGAAATCTGTGGGACTAATATAGATCATCCTGGCCATGGACTCTTACAGTCTATCCTCAATACATCAGAGTCGGGTCAAGCTGGTGGCTTCACCCAGTTGAGTCCCAAGTCTCAAGAACCAGGAGCTCTGGCATCCTGTTTTGCTCCAGCTATTCTTTGAAGCATGTAGTGACAGCTCACGGTTTTATTTTAGTGTATACTTCTTTAATTAATAACAATGTCGATCATCTTTTGCATGTCTTTGTCAACCATTCTTATATCTTTAGTAAAATGCCTACTCAGTTCTTGGACAGTGAAATTTCTTGACCGTCTTAACATCGCTGTAAGTTTCTTAAGAAGGGAGGGGGGATGGGAGAGAGTGACAAGGGGTGTGGGGGAGGGGAGTCTGATCAAGGTACATTGGATCCATTTATGGACAAGAATAAATGAAACCTCCCTGTACAACCAACGGATGCCAACATACACGAGGGAAGAAAACATCACCAAATAAATCTCAAATGTAATTTTAGTTGCCATGAAAAATATTGGACTGTTTTATTTTAAAAAAAAAGAAAGAAAGATTCAAGGGACCTGAAAACAAATGTGTGGGGAAGGGAGGGAGCAAGAGGCATCTGTGTTTAATTATGTGCTTGATTTTATTGTTTGTTTTCTGTCACTTTATCTTTGGAGGACTGTTTAGACTCAGAATAGAGGATGCCTACACATGAATGAGAAATGGATTCTTAGTGCCGATAGAGGTTCCAAAGTGCAGCAGAACGGACTATTGGGAATGTGGGGTCATGAGATAAAATCACCACTTACGGCCAATTGGTTATTTCAAGAACCAACTGACTTGGCGCCTCCCTAACTTGGAGCTAGTTTTCACAGTGACAGAGCTTTGTAAATGATTTTTATGTAAACCTCAGGAGACCGAGTACAACAGAGACAATGGCATTTGCGACAAGCCACTAGCTCCCATTCCACAGGACACTGTGACATAATCTGTTCATGTGGGGAGAAGATTTATGGAGAAACAGTTTGTTTACTTCATTTGGCCTTGTGATGGGCATAATAATGCACCCCCCCTCCCCGCCCTGCTTCCGCAGAAGACCACACACTAATTCCTGGGACTGAAGAATGCTCTTCCTTACCAGGAAAGAGGATTTAGCAGCTATGAATAAATTGAAGATCTTGTGATGGGAAGATTATCCTAGATTTTTCAGTGTAATCACAAGGGGAACTTTTAAACCTTTCCCAGCCCTGATCAGAGGGATATGGAAATATAGAAGACAGGCACAGAGATAGACATCATTCCTTCCTCTGAAAACAATGCAGGAGTTTGTCAGGAGCTTAGAAAAACCTATGGCTTCCAGAGAAGAAATGCAGTCAGTCTTGTCGACATATTGATGATGGTGACTAGAAGTTCGCCGGCCCTGTGAACTTTAAGATGGTACATTTGCTCATGTTGTTTGAAAGGCCTAAGTTTGTGGTTATCATTACAGCTGCAATAGGAAACTCATAGAGACCATGCGTCTTGGCTGCCACCAGGGATAGAAGCACACAATGACAATTACCCTCAGAACCCAGGGGTGGCGTTTCCAAACAAACGCATGTTTTCTATGTTAAAGACTGCATACTCTCCCACACAGGCATGAGTGCATTTGCCTAGTGCACGTAATTTCAAATTGTTAAATGCAAAAGCTAATTCTGCCAAGTTGCCACCACTGCTGAGGGATTCCGCATCGTAAACAAAATACAAATGGAATAAAACATGCGGTGATTTCTTTTTCCTTTGAAGGAGAGCAAACTGCTGAATAAGAAAATCACCTTTCGATTGCAAAGATGGACACTTCTTGTGCATGTCACATTATCAATCCAGTGGCTGTAGCTTATAGGTGTTTATCTTGCCAGGCGTCAAGCTGGAGGAGCTACTACTGTTTGGAACACGCTGTACTCATGGTGCAGCAGGGATGGGACAGTAGCAGTGGACAAAGAAACAACAAATGGTATAGTTTCTAGATGAATATAGTGTACAGGACTTCCATTGGCTGCTGCAAATCACATAATGAAGTCTGGTCATTTATTGAGCAAAGGAGTATGTTCTACCAGACAGGGACATTGTGAGTCGCATGAGAATCATGGGGGGAAAAGGGATAAAGGTGAGTCACTATGTGGCAACAATTTTTTTTAAATAAGTTTTTTTTTTATTGTGGAAATACTGTACAGAGGGGTTACAAGGTAATGAGTACAATTCTTATCAAGCATTGTTGCCTCCTCCTTTGTTTTTCCCCTACCATCCCTTCCCTCCCACCTCCTCAGCTACATCCCTCCACCCCCCCTAAATTGTAAAGTTCATTGTTCAACATCTCCTTGTTACAATGGATCAATCTGTATCCCTAGTTAACATTTTGTTTTTTTCCCTTCCCCTTCCCAAATTAGACTGACATCAAATACAGTGAAAACAGGGATTATACTGTGGGGGAGGAACATACAAAGCAACAACAAAAAAATCACATGGTACCTTATAAATTAACATTAGAAACAATTGTAAGAAAGAAAGAAACACTTGTGTCCCTATCTTGGGGTTCATTTTGCTTAACATCATCTTATTGGTCATAAGTACATAGCTTTTGACCTTTTCTGCTTGTCCCAGACATATACTAGTTTCTTTGGGGCTGGCTTACTTCATTTAATATAATTTTTTCCAATCTACTGCCATTATTATTTAGCTTTGGTTTCTGGCAGAGAGAGAGAGAGAGAGAGAGAGAGAGAGAGAGAGAGAGAGAGAGAGAGAGAGAGAGAGAGAGAGAGAGAGAGAGAGAGAGAGAGAGAGAGAGAGAATCTAAAGGATAGATGCTATAGGCCAGACTGAGGTAGATTTGCAGAAGTATAAGCTTAGCAGTGGAACTCAAAGATTTTGTGCAATTCAGTGATAAATCCAAAAGAAATTTGTTGTCCTGGCACCGAGTCCAATTCCAGAGGCAGTTGTCTTGAAGATTTATACAGCCTGGTTGGTTCTACAGGCTGTAATTCATTCATAAATTCAGAAAGGTACAAAGTCTACCAAAGCTCCAGTTGGGGGTGTTCCTGTCACTTTGTAAAAATCCTCTAAACAGAGATGTGTCTTTAATACATATTTATAGTTAAACAAGAAGAATACCTTATACCTGTCCGAGAGCTCAAAAATATTCACCTGAGCCCCGTAAAAAGCCCATAGGCCAATCGCTGATGTGGTCTTGCAGCCCAAGCATCTATTTATCATATTCTTTTAGAATTCTTCCACCTAGGTGCTAAGGACAAACCCTGAATCATTTTCTTCTCCCAGGCAGCCTGTCCTGCTGGGTGGAACTTTCCTTGCTACCCACAGTTCTGACCCTGCAGTCATACATTGAATAGAAAACACCTCTAGGTCCTAAGTTCAAGCCCCCGGATTAGCACAAACCAAACCAAAACAACAAAAAACCCAAAACATTGAGGACCATCTGGACTTAAACCTACTCTTCTTCCCTGGTGCCATTTATATCATTTGGGGGAAAACCCAGTCACTCAGGAAACATATCGGTGTATTTATTTTTAAAGCTATTCTGTGAAGATAAAGCTGGCTCACATCTGCTTCACGGCGACAGTCCCTGAAGAATGATTAGCTCCCAAAGACTCTGTGTGAACTGCCAGGGTCCCTCTGGTCATGTCTGATGCTTTTGACAAAATACAATACAAATAATTAAAAAGTGGTTTTTGATCTCCCCCGCGCCCCCCCCCCATCCCAACTTCCATCAGGCTGGGATTCGCAAGTCGATGTAATATTTCCGTAGCGTGTAGTGTATTTTAATTAGAATCAGAATGTGGTGTAAGGCTGAGCAACTTGTGTTCCATTTGAAGAATTAAAGAATCACTCAAGCTTGTCAGCATGATCTGTAATTCTAATTCCAGACTCTGGCTCTGAATGCCAGCTGTACAGAATCCTTATTGTCCATCACATACCACCTGGAAGTATTTGTCACAGCAGAAGGAGGAAGCTTCTCATGTCTTTTTGGAGGGAGACTTTTATTAAAATTGGCTTCTTTTGATATCGTCCACAATCAATGGCATCCGGGGAAGGGCTTTAACTCCAATCAGAAACGCGGAACTGATTGCAATGTTTTAACAGCCACATAACAGATAGACGACCCTCTGAAGATTTTGCTTGAGTGGAAAATCAACATTTTAAGCGCCAAAGAGAAATACAGAAGCCGTTGACATTCGGCAAAAACAAAAATGACAACAAGAACAACAAAACAAACCCCTACCAGTCCTGCTTGGCACCAGCATCTCAAAAGAAAAAGTGTTCAAACATACTTTCTCTTCCTGGAAAGAAAGACAAGCTATTTGAGAAAGCCTTCAGCAAATTAACCAACACAGGCTTGGGAAGTGATGAAGGTACTTCATGTTCTACAGGCGAAATCCCCACCTTTCATTGCCTTCTATGTGTCAGCAGTCATTAGAAACCAAGACTCCTGGTTGAAAGATGAGTAAAACAAGTCCTGGCGTCTGGCATTGTGATCATCTCTAACCTGCTGTGAGTGGGTAACGGCCCTGGATCCTGTTTTAGCACTGATTTGTCCAACTGGTAGAAAGGAGGAATATTCCAGCTTTCTCTAAATTCTGTCCATTGATTTAATATAAACTTGGAGTTAGAGCAAGTACAAAAATGGGAGGCTGGGGCCTTAATGAGTCTGAAGAAGTGAAATAAACAAAGAGCAAAGAAAAAAGGAACGAGTAACTGGTAAGGAGATCGGAAAAAAGTTGTGTTAAAAAAAAACAAACCCTGTGTGGTTGAAATACTAGCAACACTCCCTGGCTAAGGAGAAGGGCAGTGTTAATTAAGAGCAAGGGTCCCATGTCCTATCTTGTTCTATTCACAGTCTGGCTTCTCAGAGGAAAATAACTTCAAACTTTATTTTTTCCCCTCTGCCCTGTTTTGTTTTAGTTCTAGTGGTTGCCTTCAGGTAATTAAAGAATATGTTTTCCAAGCTATTTCTTGATTTATCAAGTTCATATCAAATCTATTGATTTTTTTCCTCTCTCAGAGAAATTACAGTAGGCAGAATAATAGCTCTCCCAAAGATGTCAGCCTTTAATCCCTAGCACCTGGGAACGGATACCAGCTTTAGCCAAAGAAAAAATAAGTGCAGGGTATGATAGCACATGCCTATAAATCCAGATACACCACAAGACTAAGTAGGAGGGTCACAGTCCAAGACTGGCCTTGGGCAAACACAAGAGACCCTATTCAAAAGTAACTGGAGCATGGATTGAGTAGTAGATCACCTGCCCAGGTACCCGTAGCAACAGCAAGGTCCTGAGTTCAATGCCAGTAGCACTAATTAACAACAACCACAATGAACAAACTTTTACTGCTACTTGGTATGGAATCTTTCTACATAAACATGGAATGTGTGCATTCATCGAGGTATCTTTTAATGTTTTAGAATGTACTTTGTAAATGTCTTATGCAATGTTTATTGTCATCTTAATAATTTTTTTTTTGCTTTTTGTTTTTTGTTTTTGGTCAGTCGTGGGTCCTGAACTCTGGGCCCGGGCGCTGTCCCTCAGCTCTTCAGTTCAAGGCTAGTGCTCTACCACTTGAGCCACAGTGCCACTTTCGGCTTTTTCTGCTTATGTGGTGCTGAGGAGTCGAACCCAGGGCCTCATGCATGCAAGGCAAGTGCTCTACCACTGAGCCACCTTCCCAGCCCTCATCTCAATATTTTAAAGTTCATTTTTGCTACTGTGACTTTTCATACTATTTTCTGATTTGAGTGTGTGTGTGTGTGTGTGTGTGTGTGTGTGTGTGTGTGTGTGTGCGTGCACGTGTATGTATGTATATGTGTGGGGTGGGTGAAGTGTAGGGTAGTGTCCAAGATAAACTCTTCTGTGGGTTGCAATGTCTTGATTCTCTGGCAGTAATAAAGGAGAGAGGAAGAGCCTAACACACTCCATTCTGCCAGATCCATTCTGTTCAGCCATTACCCTGGTGTGTGGCCTGACCATAGCTGACGTTACTTCTTAGTTCAGTGCCCAGTGGTCCCAGGCAATGTCCCCGGCAGAGGCTTTCCCAGCTCTGAAGGTCACTCTGGGCCCCATTTATATCGCACTGAAGTTACCGTTTCCTGCCTCGACCTGCCTTCAAATTGTATGGTTGGTTCTAAGATCACCTTAATAGGACATCACTTCCCAATCTTCCTGTTCTTGGAAATACACTCTCCTTTCTTAGAAAACTCAACAGTTTTGAATGTATCTTTTGCCTAATCCTTGAGCTTTGCCCAAGGGCTCTAGGCACCAGACTGCTTGGTCAACCTGATTCCTTTGTGTCCTATCACCTTATCATCATTCCTGCTTTAAGAAAAATGTAGCTTTTGCTGAAATAAATCTGCTGTTCTTTCAACGCCTCTGTGTGTCCTACCCCTGAATTCTTTCTTGAGTGAGGAACAAGCATTTGCCCTCCTTCTCTTCTAAGGTTATTAAAAGGCGCCTGAACTTCAAATGAGGTTCAGAGTGCAAAAATAAAAATGGAATATGTAAAAAGAAAGCAAAGATTATGTTGCATGGCTGCCCAATGCAGCCAAATGCAACTCGGTGTAGACCACTCATTCCTGAAAGCCTAAATACAGCAAGTTTGCTTTCTTAAAGAAATAGAGCAACAAAATGTCCCATCTCTTTTACCGGCACACCCAGATGAAAACTGACAACCTGCTAACTCAGGTTGGAGTTGTTATCATTGGAATATTATCAGGAGACATTTTTGTGTCATCTGTTGGATTTTGAAGGTCTATTAAATTCACCTGCAGGACGATTTCAGCAAGGTGACTTCTAGGAAAGAAGATTCATTACTGTGTGTGTGTGTGTGTGTGTGTGTGTGTGTGTGTGTGTGTGTGTGTGTGTGTGTGTGTGTGTGTGTGTGTGTGTGTGTGTGTGTGTGTGTGTGTGTGTGTGTGTGTGTGTGTGTGTGTGTGTGTGTGTGTGTGTGTGTGTGTGTGTGTGTGTGTGTGTGTGTGTGTGTGTGTGTGTGTGTGTCCATCCTAGCCAAGATTTCCACTTCTCAAGTCAATTTGGAGCATTCATGTTTTAAATAAAGAATATGGCCTTTTAATCTAAATTTTCAAGCCTATTGACAGATAAAAAGAAGCATTTTTTTTTATTTCTCTGAACCCATGGGATTTTTTTAAGTTTTGTTATTGATTGCAAATTTTATTGCAATAGTCAGTTCTTTCAAAATGTTGAAAATATTGCCATGATCGAGTATACAGCCACTTTACAAAGTATGCTTGAAAAATGTGCATTTCCTGCTAATGAGGTATGAATTTCTAGTTTTTTATCATATGATTTAAGTGGTATTACTACTTAATTTTTTATTCTGTATGTCTAAAAGATTCTGAAAGAATTGTTCTGGAGTACATGGAAATTCCTCTTTCTTTCTCTTTCTTCTGGGTTCTAGGGATCAAATCCAGGGCCTCAGAACTACTAGTAGGCAAGGATTTTACCCCTTGAGCCACATCCCTAGCCTTTTGGTGTATAGTTTGCTTTCGGAGAGGTTTTCCCTATCTTTCCACAGTCTCTAACTTGCCATCCCTCTCTCTCTGCTTCCTGCATACAGTAGCTGGGATTACAGGCATGAACTACCACATCAAACAGGAGCTCTTTTGTTTCATAGCATAGAAGAGGAAGAAAAGCTCAAAACAAGATTGGAAATGGTTGAGAGGTGGCAAGAAAAGAGGGCACTGTCCTTCAGCGTCACTCTGCAAGTGTGCTAACATGAATTAGACACATTTTAACAGGTGACATGGAAGGAGCTTGTTTTCTGAGAGTGAACACTCTAGGCTTTGCAGAAAGCATGAATGCTGCAAACACTTTCAAAATAATGTAAACATATTGGGTGGCTGGTGCCTCATTCCTGTAATCCTAGCTACTCAGAAGGCTGAGATCTGAAGATCAACGTTTGAAGCTAGCCTGGGTAGAAAGGTCCATGAGACTCTTATCTCCAATTAACTACCACAAAGATGGAAGTGGAGCTGTGGCTCAAGTGGTATTATGCTAGCCTTGAGCAAAAAAGCTCAGGGACAGTGCCTAAGCCCTGAGATCAAACCCCAAGACTGTCTCTCTCTCTCTCTTACACACAAAATAATAGTGTAAAGATATATGACTAAAATGCTTTATTGTTTCGCATGAAGAATTAATTCTGGATTTTAGGTGAAAGGCAATTAACATTTGGATTTGATGCCTAGACTTTGAGAGAAATGCAGGTTAGTAAATGAGGCCAGAGAGAGAATCAAGATATTGGTATCATGAAGAGGACAGATCTGCTAGGAACAGTCCAAACAGTGGCCAAGAGAAGATGCAGAGGCAGAAGGAAGGGTGAGCTTAATTCTTGTTAATTCCAGTAGCAGAACGGTTTGTGGCCCAGGTATCAAAAATACATAGTTATAGGAAACTAATTTAACTTAAAAAAATAAGATGTAAGCCTTGACCACTTAGTTCAACTTTAGAAAAGAACCACAACTATGTTGTTTAGAGAGTGAAAAACACTCCAACATTTCAGACTTGGGTTAGGGAAAAGGTTGACACATTATGTATGGTTCTGAGTCATGATAGATACCATAGAGAGGAAGAGACATGAGCAACTATCTTCATATGTCTGAATGACAATGAAGTCTTACTGTATAAGAATCTATGTTATTACTTTGATGTACCCCAAACAACTCCTTACATAAAAATTAGCTTTTGTAGACAGGCACCATTGGCTCATGCTTGTAATCCTAACTACTCAGGAGTCCGAAATCTAAGGACTACAGTTCAAAGCCTTCCCAAGAAGATAAATTCAAGAGTCTTAGCTCCAGTTAACGAGTATAAAAAGCCAAAAATGGAGGTGTAGCTCAAGTGGTAGAACACCAGCCTTGAGTGAAAAAGCTAACCAAGTGTGGGAGATCTTGAGTTCAAGCCCTATTACCTGCACCCCCCATCTCTCTTTCTCTCTTTCTCCTATCATGTATTTATTGCAGGAAATAAATAGTAAGAAAATAATTATAATAGCAATCTTATTCCAAAAAATGATTGTGATAGATTAACATCAACACACACATGACAGATAAGCTCCAGTAATAATGTCAGTATTTTTTTTTGGTTTGCTGTGTAATTTGAATCTTATTGATATTAAGACACCATTTAGATTTTTAATAGTAGTAGAGAAAAGAGAAACAGAATTCTAAAATAGGGGAGCGGGGTATGCACCTGCAAAGTTTAACTTCATGGAGGAGAAATCATCAAACAGGGCAGCAAACCTGCTACTGACATCCACTGGTCAGCCATGGCCTGGGAAAGACATAACCCTTCTCCACAGAAAAACACCACGTTCAACAACTATTGTTTGTAAAAGCTGGATGAGGCTGCTTTTTTTATTTTTTTGAAAACTGGGAATATAGCCATCTTCAGAAGACTGGGAAGTATAAAACAGCCCACATATTTCTTCAAAGGCTACCTGCTATTTCTCTTTCTGAGTTGATTCTTTTTCTCAGCTTGAAGTTTTTGGTGTCATCTGCCAGGAGTCAGAAACCTTGTAAGGAGAAATAAGCTAAGAAGCTGTAATGTCATCCTAAGTGGACTGGTCAGCAAAACAGAGAAAGGGACAAGAAACCTCTGAAGCAGATATGACTTTAAATTCCTAGCTGGATAAATGTGTCATTACAAAACTCCACCTCTGAGGTACTCTTCCAAGACTGCTGACTTCATTATAATTCATTTCTGTAAGGTTTTTTTTTTTAAATGAAGAGTTCCCTTCTAGAAATCTCTTATGTTTTACTGCCTCGATGATGAGCAGAGATTAGCTTTGCATTTGCAAAATTAAATTACTTTCCCTAAGTATTTCTTAATTTCCATGCAGATGCTACTGAAAATTCTAAGAGGGAGAAAAGTTGTTAGCTGCACTTTAAATACCAGGAAATCTCTGTGTAGGATGGTGAAAGGAAGAGGGTGAAATTAAGTTTCCTTTTAAAATTGAATACCAGGGTGTTCGTGCTGCAGAATACACATCTGGTGACTTGGGACTGAAGGGGGGAGATGATTTCATAGTTCAAATATGCAACATATTTTTTTAGTGTCAATCTTTTGGATCAAGATCATCTTGGGAAAATGACAATGGAATTAAAAACAAAATATGAAAAACGGCACAAACACAAAAACAACTTCCTGAGCTCATCCCAAGCTTGTTTGTAGAGAAACGATGCTTCCACCCTTTTGTGGATGAGTTGAGATCAATTACATCGCATCTCTGATGTCCTTCTAATTTCACAGCCCTCTCTCCTCCTATCATGAGGCATTTGTCTATCAAGAGAAACCAGATCCTCTACCCTCTCCCAGTGAGTGGAAAATTAAATTGACAAAAGACACATCAACTGCATTCTCACCTAGGAGGTAACAAAAGAAGTAGGTGGAACATTTAATAGTTAAAATTAAAGGCTTATATGCTCAAATTAGTAGGAGAAAGAGATGAGGGTGAATTGACTTTTATGGGAAGAATAAATGGATTTCTTCAGAATAGACAGGTGGGGTTTTTTAAAAATTAGAACAAATGCATATTGAAGTTGGTGACACAGTGCAGTCTTGTTTCAACCCAGTTAAGAATGGCTCCAATGAAAAAGAATAAAAATACAACAAGAGCTGATCAAGGATGCAGAGAAAAGAGAATCCTTGCATACTACTGGAGAGATTACAAATTAACATAACTATTATAGAGGTTCTTCAAAAAAATAAAACTAGAGTGGTAGAGCACTAGCCTTGAGCAAAAGGAGCTTGGGAATAGTATCCAGGCCCTGAGTTCAAGCCCCATGACTAGCAAAAACAAAACCCAAACAAAGACTAGAACTATCACAGGTAATCCTAATTCTGGACATATATCCAAATGAGATTTATCTGTCAAAGAGACATCTGCTTTCCATGTTTTATCCTTTAATACCACTTTTAACAATAGTCAAGAAATGGGCATAACCAAATTGTCCCATTAACCAATGAATGGATAAAGTGTTTAAGTGTTTTATATATATATATATATATATATATATATATATATATATATACACATGTATATACACACACACACACACACATATATATATATGAAAGAAAACTATTCAGTTATAAAAAAGAATGAAATGCTGTTATCTGAGATAACACAGATGGAATTAGAGTTTGTTCTAGTAAATGAAAAAAAAAAACAGACTTAGAAAGACAAATACCAGAGGATCCTATTTCTTTCTGGACGCTAAAAGCTGATCTGGTAGACATTGGGAGTTGAGTGATAGTTAGATGGGGGTGAGGAGAGGGAGCGGGAAGGGGTAGGGAAAGGTTAATCAGGGATGGGAGCAAAGGCCTGGAATGCTGTTATACAGTACTGCTAGTACAGATGACTATAGTGGACTGTGTATTTCAAAAAGCTAGAAGAAAGTACAGTGAAGGTGCTTGTGCCATCCCATAGTATGTACCATTTTGTTTTCTTTGTTCCCCCAGAGTCCATTTTGTTTCTTATTGGTTAAAAATAAACTTTATTAGCTCAGTAACAGTGGCTCCTGCCTGTCATTCTAGCTACTCAGAAGGCTGAGATCTGAAGATCACAGTTGGAAGCCAACCTGGGCAGGAAAGTCCATGAGACTCTTATCTCCAACTAACTACTAAAAAGCCAGAAGTGAGGGCGTGGCTCAAGTGGTAGCACTGAGTAAAACAAGTCAGGGTGATGCTGACAGTCCCTCAGTCCAATCCCAGGCCCAGCACAAAAATAAAACAAAACAAAATTAAATTAACAAAGTAAGTTTCATTAAAATAAATCGTGTTTATGTTTTTCTACATGGGTAGGAGTGGGCTTTGGGTGGTTTCTAAGGCCATAGAACTTCTCCAGAAAGAGCACTTGATGCATGACTTCCTCTTCTTTCCTCTGAGCAAAGGGTTCATTTCTTGGGACTTTCTGCTTTTAGTCAGATAAGAGAATTTCCATGAAGGTTTCTTTCTGCACATGATGTATCTCAAATGTCCTCAACTTTAAAAAAGTCATCTTGATAGTGACTCTTGGTTTTAACAATCACAACACTTTTTGAGGGTTCCAAGTTTCAAAATTAACACTTCAGATGGGTTGCAGCTTGTCTGTGATCAGACCATAAGACTTGCGAAAAGGAAATTCAGAACTTAGTCTTAACTAACTTCAGCCTGACATGCTGTATGATGATCTCTCCACATCTTGCTTAAATAGCCATAAATAAGTAAATAAATACATAATAACCTTCTTTGCTGCTCACAATAAATTATTGAGGCAAATAGCTGTGTAATTAGGGATCAAGTTCTGATTGTCTGATAGTTTTTGTTTGGCCAATCAACACACATTAAAAATAGCTAACACATACATTACAACATACATACAAGTGTATGTGGGTGTGGGTGAGCCCTCCCTGCTGGGCATTTTCCAGGAAGCCCTTAGTTCTGTGTCAAGCACAAGTGATTTGAAGCTGGAGTGAAACCATGGGATCTGTCACGCACATGTAATTAGTGTGTGCCTTGTTAATTTTTTTTAGCCAAGTGTTTTCCTGTGACGATAATGAACAGATCTACTATTCATACCCAACGTTTGAAAGATGGATTCCTATTCTCATTCAGATTGGAATTGCTTACTAGAGACCATATTTTTAAAAGCATAATGGAAATCTGTGGCAGAATGAAATCAATACCGAATATTATCTTTACATATATGAGAGAAACAAATCCAATAGGTAAAGCAAAATCAAAATATACAGATAGCCTGTACATTTGCAGAACAACATTTAATGGCTTTTGGATTTGTGGGGTTCATTGGGAGGAGAGGACCTATTTACCAAAGGAAATGTAGCAATAATGTCGGCATAAGTCAGCTTTGTTTTCTTTTGTTCTATGCTTGAAGTCTTATGTTTTTTTTTTTTTTTCTGAACTGGCAAAATCATCAACATGAAGCTTTAATACATTGCCAAGTGCCTTGCACTTTGTATCTTTTTTATGTTTTCCACTGCTTTTATCGATAGAAAAGCGAAGTCTCTCTTGGCCCCTATATTATTTTGTTTAACAGAGAGGGCTACACATCATTCTTCAGTTTTTTTTTTACCATGCTTCTTTAGGTCAATGGGCAAAAAATGATCCTATATATGATTATTTTATTTATTTGTTTTGGTGCCAGTCCTAAAGTTTGAGCTGAGGGTCTGGGTGTTCACTGTCCCTGAGCTTCGTGAACTCAAGGCTAGTGCTCTACCACTTGAGCCACAGCTTCACTTCCAGCGTTTTTTTTTTTTAGTAATAATTAGAGATAAGAATCTCACAGACTTTCCTGCCTGGGCTGGCTTCGAACCACGATCCTCAGAACTCAACCACCTGAGAGTAGCTAGGATTACAGATGTGAGACCTGGGTGCCCGGCTGATAAGGTGTATTTTTAAAGTTAATTCAGACATCTTAAGATACACGCAGCATGGATGTAATGTATTGTCTCACCCATGGATGCTGAAAACAAGCCATATGCTTCCTCCTTTAATCTGGGAGCTCCTTCATGGAACCAAAGTGCTAATTCCCAGCATGCCACACTGCACTGTCTCTGTCTCTTTCTTTCTCCCTTTTTCCCTCCTTTCTTGTCTTTATCTCCCCCCCACACACACCTTTGTTTTTCTGTTCCCCAGGAGAATGCTGACAAACGTTGAATCTCCCATTGTTGTCTGTTTCAACACACGCGTTTTTTCAGGGTGACATTTTTTGAGAGAAACTTCTCATGCTGGAGTTCTGGCTCTTCTACTAAACAGTCCTTTGTCTCCAGGAAACCATGGCAGTCATATTTTCCATCTGCAAAGAGCTCATTTTTTAATAAGCACGTTTTAATAAGCCTTTGAGTATTAAATGAGAAACTGTTTGCTCAGTAAACAATAAATGCAATAAACGTGAGCTATTGTGATCAGGGTTTGTCTGTCCATCTTTCATTCTATGACATGGTAATTAAGAAAAAGATGAGCAATGCTTCTCTTGAGAAATTCTTCTCCAATATTTGTTTCTATTTCTAGAGAGAGCAGAATTGTACTAGAACTGTCAGCAATGGACATAATTAACTTCAGTCCATTCCCCACTTTGGAGTAAGGCTACAGTCACCTGTAGGACTAAATCCACTGACACAGATGGGCTGGGCAATCTACACAGAATTATAAAGTTCTTTCTGTGGCATATGCATGCGCAATCTACATTGACTGAAGGGTTTGTATGGTTTTTATTAAATGGCATTAATAATATGATCCTCTTTCTTGTGTATGTGTACGTGCATGTAAGTACCGAGGCTCAGTACTCAGGGCTCTCCTTTGGCTTTTTCAAAGATGGCTCTCTACCACTTGAACCACTGAAGCTCCACTTTCAGCTTTATTTCTTTACTTACGTTGCTGGTTAATAAGATGACAGTCTCATGGACTTTCCCTGCCCCAGACTGAGATCCTTAGATCTCAACCTTTTCTGGGTACTAGGATTAGAGGCATGAGCCACTAGTACCCAGCAAACATCAGTTTTGATCTGAGACTACGGGCCAGGCACCGCCATGCAGTCTTCCATGACATCATACAGTAGATGCTTTTTTTTTTTTTTTTGTCGATCATGGGGCCTGAACTCTGGGTCTGGGTGCTGTCCCTCAGCTCTTCAGCTCAAGGCTAGTGCTCTACCACTTGAGCCACAGCACCACTGCTGGCTTTTTCTCCTTATATGGTGCTGAGGAATCGAATTCAGAGCCTCATGCATGCGAATCAAGCACTCTACCACTGAGCCACCTTTCCCAGTCCATTTTTGTTATTTATAACAATCTAAGCTAGGGGTTATGTGGCATCTAGAAGGTAAACACCAAACCCAAACATGGTGTTACACATCTGTAATCCCAGTACTCTGGAGGCTGAGACAGGAAGATTAAAGAGTTCAAGGTCTGGCCTGGGTATCCTGGTAAGACCGTCTCCAATAAAAAGAAAATGAACCTGTCATAAGACACAATCCAACACTTAGATCCACAATCAGTGGCTACCATGTTCCTTTAACTCAATCCATACGCTTGGCTACACTGTCTTTACTCTCCACATACCTTGTCTGCCATGATTTTATTTAGATTTCCATCCCATTTCTTTCAAATAGATATAAAACAAAGCAGAAACCTTTTTCTCCAGGGACTACATGGGAGAGATCTTTCAGAAGTGAACATTTCTTTTCCTTTTTTAAATGCCATATCATCAGTTCTATGCCTTTACGATGTCTGCCTCTCACGTGGAAAATACATTTTAAACTTGGAGAATGGAACTTGTGGCTTCTGCTTGGTAGAAAACTCCCAGGATGCCATAAATCAAGTCTAAGGTGACTTCTTTGGAGGGAATTCTCAGAAGAAACTAAGCAGATGGCGCCTCTAATTGGTCCGAGACACATCGCTATTTATTGCTAGAATTTATTCCTCTATGAATCATCTTTGTAGAAATGTAAGGGGAGAGAGATGCCAAAATAGTCTAAATTGGAAAAAAAAAGAAGTCTAGAATCTTCGAGTCAGGAAGCTTTGCTCTCTCCCAGCTCTAGTTGACTTAATGAGCACCACACCCGAGAATCTTCTCACTAACAGTACTTGTTAAGATCCGCTGGCTGTGGTATTACTGACAGCCTAGTATTATTTGAAGTTCTAGTTAATTCTAGTTTGCATGTAACTTCCATGCTGGGTGAAATAAAATCTTGTAAGGAAATGTCCCTCCGTTTACTAGCAAGCTGGGAGGCAGGCAGGCTCATTTGTATAATATTTCCCTTCGCAAACAAGAAAAGTAAGATGCACCATCGCTGTCACCCGATCTGGGGCCTGAATCATTGTAGATTCAGGTGCCAGATTAATCAGAGTCCCAGAGAGCATGGTGTATCCATCACTCTAGCAACCACAGCAATTATCACCACCTACCCAGCAGTTGGTCTGGGTCTTTGATGGATGTTCACTAGTTAGTCTGTGTGTACAGGCATGTGTGTATATTACCAACGCACTGAAGCATGCAAGAATAATTGTCAGTTTAAGATTTGCCTTGGTTTTTTTTAAACCAACACCTCCTTAGGTGAGATAAAAATCATAAAATACCCCTCAAAACACACACTTATATTTAAGGTGTCATCATACCACTTTCTCCCAAATCATGGTTTTAGAAATTAAAATGTCATAATAAAATGACATTTTATATTGTTACCTCCTATGACTTCTTGGAGGAATTATAGTTATCTAAATATTCTTATCATCATATGAAAGACCTGAAGGAACAAGTATTAGAGAATTACAGAAGCCTATTTGATTAGCCTTCCTTCCTTCCTTCCTTCCTTCCTTCCTTCCTTCCTTCCTTCCTTCCTTCCTTCCTTCCTTCCTTCCATCTTCCCTCCCTAATTTTCTCCCTTTCTCCTTTTCTTTTTTCTTCCTTTCTTCCTTCATCTTTTGGCAGTACTGATGTTTGAACCCAAGTCTTCACAGTTCCCAGGCTTGCGTGCTTGGTGCTCTATCCTTCAAATCATGCCTCCAATTCTGCTGGTTATTTGGAGTCTTAAGGACTTTTCTTTCTGGGTTGGCTTCAAGCCACAATCTTCCAGATCTCTTCCTCCTGAGTATCTAGAACTACAGCTGTGAGCCATTGGCACTTGGTTTATTGCATTTTGTGCCTCACTGTACCATGAGATAAAACCATAACGTGTTATCATATGATTCAAATTTAGAATACCCGATCACTGAATCACAAAGGACAGAGCTTGAAACATAAAACAATTCATGCACAGCTAGGTCACATTTCCAATAAAAATGGACATTGCTCCCAGTGACAATACAGCTGCATTTGATTGATTAAGCAAATAGAGATGTGATTTTCTCACCACAACAAAAAAGTTGTAGAGTTAATCAGTCACTGGAGTTAGTTCAACCATTCAATCATGCAAAAGCTGACATTTTTATGATTTGTGTGGCGATATCTTCTCTTTGAAAAGTAGCTGCTGCACCCGCAGATGCTGCCACAGGTATCCTTGCTCCCTCTTTAAGTCACCAGCCCATATCTAATAGGAAAGACCTAAGTTCATGGACTCCACTAACAAGAAGATGAGCACCTGCATGTTGATGTTTTCTAGTTTTCTAGTTTCTGGTGTTAGATGGAGAAAGACAAAGGGTATTAGGGATGCCAGTTTGTTTTCAAGAAAACAGATTCTGTACACATCCCTATCTTTTGTGCTTTTCAGATTCCTCACACTGTAAATTAGAATGGCCATGAGTGGAAAACAACAAGACTATTCCACAAATACCCAATGATAGAATCACCACAGATTTAGCATGTGGTCAGAAATACAAAGGATAGGGGCTGGGCAGGTGGCTCAGTGGTAGAATGCTTGCCTTGCATGCATGAGGCCCTGGGTTCGATTCCTCAGCACCACATAAGCAAAAAGAAAAAAAAAGCCGGAAGTGGCGCTCTGGCTCAAGTGGTAGAGCGCTAGCCTTGAGCTGAAGAGCTGAGGGACAGCGCCCAGGCCCAGAGTTCAGGCCCCACGACCGGACCCCCCCCAAAAAATACAAAGGATATAGATTATTAACTTGAAGACCGAACAGCACTACCATATTTAATGCAACATCACCCACAACAACAAAGACACAGGTAACTTCAGTCTTCCTCGATGTAGGAAAGGTATGTTCATACAAAAAAGTATATCCTGACTTAAAAACAAAAAGGGATCTTGACATTGGAATAACATGGATAAGTGTTGAGGACATTATGCTAAGTGCAAAAGCCAGACACAAAGAAAATGTAATACTTCATATTTTATACACCTGTAATCTTTAAAAAAATAAGGTCAAGCTAGGCACAAATGTCTCCTACTTGTAATCTTAGCTACTCAGGAGATCTGGAGGATTGTGATTAGAAGCCGGCAGTAACTCCATCTCCAAAATAACAAGCAAAAAGCTAGATTGGTGGTGTGGCTCAAGTGGTAGAGGCCAGCTGACCAAGCAAGCCAGGTGAGTAGAGGCCTAGAGTTCAAACTCAGGCACCGCCTCCTCCTCTCCACCCCCACCCTCAACATGAATGCAAAGAAATAGAGATTAGAATGGGTAGGGACAATGCTGGTCAAACTTTCAGTTACGAGAGCAGTCAGTTCTGGAGATTTCATGTGTTTTGTGGAGACTATAACTGGCAGATTCTATATTTGATATTTGCAAACAGACTAGATTTTTAAGTTTTCTTACCATATACCCAGAAAGGACTCTGTGAGAGGATGGGGAGGTGAATGAGCTCAGTTATGGCAGTTACTGTGAGGTATGAGACAGCACATTGCAGACTTTGGATATAGCTCTAATATAGATAGATAGAGAGATAGAGAGATAGGGGGGCGGGAGAGAGAGAGAGAGAGAGAGAGAGAGAGAGAGAGAGAGAGAGAGAGAGAGAGAGAGAGAGAGAGAGAGAGAGAGAGAGAGAGAGAATTTTTGTTGTCTTTAAGTAGTTGTATGAAGGAGTTACTATCCAACAAGTCAGTTTATAAATACAATGCATCTAGGTTGATGTCATCCCTTTCATCATTTTCCCCCCCTCCCCTCCATTTTCCTAATTTTGTAGGATGTGCATTGACTATTATGACTGCATTCCCTCCTCCCTTCCTCCCTTCATTCACCTCCTTCCCTTGGGCTCCCCTCCCCCACTTTTCAAGTACCAGTTTCCTGGACTGTTGTTTGTTTGTGAACATTTTTCTAAGGAATTACACTGTTTGAATTCCCCCTAGCAGATACCATCCTTGGGTTAATCCCTTTGTATACCCGAGCATACAACCAACCCCATTGTTGGACACCACCTTAATTTTTCAATAGAGTTGGAAAAAAAAATCTTCCCAGACACTCTAGCCATTTCTCTTAAGCTTTAAGCTGAAGAAATCTTCTAACTGCATGTGTAGGCAGGGAGAAAGATCCAGAAAGGAGACATCAATCCTCCTCTGGCCTGGCATGGGAGAAACTTTGCTACTTGAACTTTCATCTTTCCAAGTGTGAACTTGATAAACCACAGGCTGGTAAAGAGCGCAGCCATAACTCACAGGATATCTGTTAGCTACGTAGGGGCAGAGTCGATGATGGATGGGGTACGTGGAGGGAGGACATCATGTCCCTCTCAATTCTGTTAAAATATGGCATAAGTAGGTGTAAGTCTATTCTCCAGGCACCTGCTGAACGTGAGGGGCTTGCTTTGGCCTCTACTCGGTGGGGGCAGATACTCACATTTTGTGCTTTCAGCCCATGGACCACACTGTCTGGGATAGGGGGATGCAAGGTGCTGCTTTGAAGGTGCATTGGTGACTGGCTGGCGCCATACATGAAACACCACATCTATCCCGCATAATATTTACTGAGCTGGAAGCATCATTTTGCTGTACTACCGGGCAGAAGATGAATGTGTTCACGCAATGCAGTCATAGCGCCAAAGCGCTTATGCAGTCCCCAGTGTGATTAATTCGCTGGCTTTTACAGGGGAAATGTTATTTTTAACTGGAAAAGATTAGCATGCTCGGCCAGTAGGAAATAATGAGGGGAGATGATGAGTGGGGTAGGGGAATGAAGTGGGCTGATGTAGCTGGAATTCAGGGCGTGTGAGGCATCAAAGAATGAGAAGTTAATTGGGAATCCGATTCTGGAAGGTAAAACTTGCCAGACACTAAAATATCAGGGTTTTACAAACTCTGGAAGTGGTCAGGATCAAAGGCTTTATCATTGAGGGTGATATTGGAGAGCATTATCATGGTGGTTTTCAGAGAAGTAAATTTGTGTGTGTGTGTACGTGTGTGTGTGTGTGTGTGTGTGTGTGTGTGTACATGTGTGTGTGTGTACGTGCCAACACTGAGACTTAACTGAAGGCTTCAGTCTTACTTAACTTCTTTTGCTAAAGGCTGATATTCTATTCCTTGAGCCACATCTCCAATTACATAGGGAAAATAGAAACAGAAATGGTGGCTGATTTCTTGTATATGTATTTATATATGTATATGTTCATATATATATATATATGAGTGAAGTGGAATAATATAGCTGGAATTCAGGATACATATACATATATGTGTAGAGAGAGAAAGAGAGAGAGAGAACAAAATGGGACATTTCAAAATTCTCTTAAGCATATCATGGTCCATCTAAATGTTACCTGATTCAGATAAATCCTTCAAAAATCAAGTTGAGATAAAGATAATTTTGGACAAAGAAAACATTAAGTTGTGGTTAGATGCTCAAGCTAAGAGATAACCACAGCTCTTCTGGATAATAGAAGATGAGAACAGATGGAAACTAAAGACTCTGGAAAACAATGCAAAGCACCCAAACTAGTCTCTTAATTTCTCAAAAGAAATACAAATGCAGAAGCAAAGTCATGTCTGCCGCCTTAAGGAAGACCACACACTTCGAACTCTAGGTGTGCTATCACACCTGGCAGGGGATGGATAGAACTCTGGTTACAGAAACTTTTGAGTTTTCCATGAAGACTGTAGGAAACAAGGGGAAACTATAGTAACTTCCCTGGGAGCCTCTGCTACCCATAGTTCCAGAGGAGGAGGGAGCACGAAAGAAAAATGAATACCGAGACCAGCTTCTTTCTCAGTCTCTTCAGCCCGTGTCTCATCAGTGTCATTCTCGTGCATCGATGATGACTTAGCTCATTACACTCAATGGATGCCTTGGGTCGTAATGTTCTCATGGAAACCCATTTGGAAAGTTGCACACAAAAGGAAGAATACAGCTATCAATATCAGCGATAAGAGAAGAGACGTTGCTCAGGCTAATACAAAGATAATAAGGGCATGTTAAGAGGAAATAGGGAAAGTGCTGAAAGAAAATGACACATTACACCAGGAGAACAAAAAAACACAAATGATGACTGAATTCTCATCAAAATGACACAAGGCAAGGTGATCATAAATCTGCAAGCCTAGTTTCAACAGACATATTCATAAATCCCAGGATGTATCCAACGGATACAAAATAAAATAGAAACTTTGAACACCCAGTAAATAAATTGGATTTGTTACCAAAGGATCTTCAAATCCACACCTGCAGACACACCTATGTATACAAGGTAAACCCAGAGAGCCTTACCGACTAAGTACTATGCAATGTGTAAGAGGAAAATAACCCTATATTTCTTTTAGAGTTAAGAGGAAGAGGAAGGATTCCTCAATCTGATTTATAAGGCTGGCAACCCATAGACATCCAAGGCATTACAAGGAAATTACAGACTGCTACCTCTTATAAATATAGCTGCAATATTAGCAACTTAAATCACTGCATACATCAAAGGAATTTGATTTAATATTAAACAAATAAATCTTTATTTTTTTTTACTGGTTCTGGAGTTTTTGACCCCAGGGCCTCATATTTACCACTTAAACCATGAGTGCAGACCACTGGTTTTTATTGTGTTTGAGATAGGGTATTTGCTAACTTTTTTTGGACTTGCCTCAGAGTCATAATTATGTCTCAACCTCTGAGCAGCTTAAATTACAGGCACCCACACACCAAATCCACCTGCAATTTACCATTTTAAATGATTTAAGGTGAAGTTTTCTTGAAAGCACCCTATCTGTCCTGGTAGAGATAAGAACTCTTTTCAGAGCAATGAATTACTTCTTTATGGTCCTGATTGAGAATCTTATTGTGAAAATAGCTGAATCTAATTAATATGGCATTAAGCTGTAAGCAGAACTTAGAACAATTAAAAATATACTTAGGAAAGTGAATATTTTAGGTGGTGCCATAGGATGATAGACTTCTTATAAAAAACATTTTTATTGTACAGAAGAAAATTATTCTACACGTTTCCTATTCATGAATGACAT
Source organism: Dipodomys merriami (assembly GCF_024711535.1). NCBI lineage: Eukaryota > Metazoa > Chordata > Mammalia > Rodentia > Heteromyidae > Dipodomys > Dipodomys merriami. The sequence continues at coordinate 2,011,211 of NW_027202804.1, forward strand.
GAAAATTACATATGCATCCAGGAAAACTTAGATTAATTAACCACGTAGCATAAGTACGATAAAAGAATTTAAAAAAAAAGAAGAAAGTAGTTTCCTCATAAAAGAAAAAGCCAAAATTGAGCTTTTAAATTTTCATTGTTTCTTTCATAGTATATTTCTTGGAGTCAGACTCTTTTCTCAAACTTGAAAGTCTTCTGTACAAAGAAAACACTCTTAAAATGTGCTTGGTCATATTATTCCCTTTGAACACAACTCTAGCTAAATCATTAACTTTTGGAACTTAAGGTTAAGGATGCCTCCTTTTGTAAGGGATTTTTAATGCTGCTCCATTTTTACCACCTGATATCAAGTTCCCTGGCTCTGCTGGGAGCCTGTGAGAGACAAGGCAATTCGGGCATGGCCTCCCCACCCCCATCTTTCCTTCCCAGTGGTCCTCAGCACACACCTTTCAGATTTGCTCCACCACTAATTTTTATACCTCTAAGATTTTGTTTTATCCCATGGATTCTTGTCTACTTATTTACCCAATTCCTGGATATCTATCTATCTATTTATCTATCATCTATCTATCTATCTATCTATCTATCTATCTATCTATCTATCTATCTATCTATCTATCTATCTATCTATCATCTTCAAGGATGTGTGTGTGTGTGTGTGTGTGTGTGTGTGTGTGTGTGTGTGTGTGTGTATTTTATTAATATACCCAGGAGTTGATCATGGGTTGGCAAACGAGACCAGGCTTTAGCCTGTTTTTGTAGAGGAAGTTTTGTTAAAGCACACTAGCGCCCATTTACATATACATTGTCTCTAGACATATAGTTTAGATCCCATGAAGGCTACATTGGGTAGCTGGATGGTAGTGGCTGAAAGGGTCTGTTGCATCCATCCCAGGGGACCACGCAGAAGCAGGCAGGCACAGGAGAAAGATTATTACAAGGATTATTAGAGGAGCCATATTTCCTCTGGAGAGAGAGCACGTGGCAGCCTCCACTATCTGGGTAGCAGCAGGGTCTGGGGGTAGGAAGTGAGGTAGATGGGAGCTCAGGTGGGTCTGGGAGGAGAGAGGGAGGGGCCAGCTGTAGGGTGGAACTCCAGGGCTGGGAGGAGCTCAGGTCTGGGTGGAGCTGAGGACTGAAGGCGACATAATGCTTAACAGTGGCCCCTAAAGCCTGAAATATTAACTACCTGAGTCTAGTGATAGGAGTTGGTTTGTCCCCTTTTCTAGACTGTGAGTTTCAGAAAAAGAAGCCAGATTTATGCACTTCTAGGTTTCTAATCCTTTCCTCTGTGCAGTCCCCAGCTCTTATTTTCTTAACCAGCTACGAATAAATAGATTACGGTGCTTTAGATATAATGTCAAAGGCCCAACCATCTGTGGTCCAATCTTTCCAACGTTCTAGATGTGAGACCTAAATGAATGTCAACACACCTCACACACATCTGTCCTTTCTTTTCTGTGAAGTGAGGATGATAACGTTGATCTCACAGGGCGAATGTGAGCATTGCATCTCACACAGGTGGCCCTTAGGGACTGACAGGACGCCCCACAACCTATCCATATCATTCTGATCATTATCGCTAAGACATGCCCTGGAGTGTTCATGGTTAATGTAAAGATAACATGCCCTAGAGTGTTCATGGTTAATGTAAAGGCTTGGATCTCATTTTACTTCTCTAAATGGAAAATGTAGTAGTATATCAACTTAACCCTTCTATACCTCTGTGCGAGTATGATTTCACGCATGGTTCTCAGAGCTGTGAGGGTCAAACTTCACATTGCTTTGGTTAAAAAGAGTAGCTGGCTCAGGCATGGAGCCTGAATTATTCTCAGATAACAGGATTGTAAAACAGGCTTTCATACTCGGGAACTTAAGAGGTTTTATGTTTCTAAAGGAGCCAAGGCAGGAGCTGAGCACTATGGACACCTCTGGAAGGCATTTCACCAGACCCAAAGTGCTCTTGAGTTAGTTGTCAAGAAGTCTTGGAGAAGACGACTCATTCTGACATGATTGTAACTCCAGAATCAGATTTGTTTCATTTGGTTCTACCTAATTCCGTTGGAAAATTTTTTTTTTTCTCAACTACTTTGTGACTTAGCCAGAGAAGTTTTTATTTAGAAATGAAAGTTGTAAAATTCAGACGTCAAAAAGTGGCATGACAATTCTATTTTACTATGTGATTGCAATGACTCTTTTTGAGCATTCAGTTATCAGGGAAGATCTATAACCGCCGATTCAGGGCCTTTCAAAGAAGGGTTAAAATCTAGCTGAGGTACAAGGAACATAAAAAGGCAAACATGTTCCAACACCTCCAAGAAATTGTGTTGTCAATCAAATACAGTGACTTGATATTTAACTCAACCCAGATCCAGACTTCATCCTCTTGGTAACAAAAGGACCTTACGGTCGTGAACAGACAAAAAGCCCTAAAGACGTATTTCTAAAAGGTTAGTCCACATCTAAACTCAATCAATATGTACAGTGAGGTTCAACAAGGCGGATTAACTTAAGTGTAGACTTCAAAAACCAGGGAAGGGTTGAAGGCATAAGAACATGGTAATATTTTGGAGTAGATTTATTGGCACTATTGAGAGTATAATGGGTAAAATGCCCTTCCTGATCACTTCGAGTACTGATTATTTATAAAACAGTAATCACAGTAACAATTTGGCTTTGACACTTAGTTTTGGATGTACATGAACTTTTATAACATAATCAAGTGTAATAAATCAATCAACCCTGTATAATGGCATATTATCAACACCTAATGCATACTATTCCTGACTTATACTTCTATAACTCTATGCTTACATGATTTTATACATGATTCTCAGTGCTGTACTGAGTTTCAGCATGAATATCATGTTTGTATTTGTTACATGATAATTAAGGAGCAAAAACTGTACAATTCAGGTCTCTACTTTTAATAGTTTGATGTTTTTTTGATATTCTTCGTTTTCCTCGCTCTCCCTCTCCTTCCCTACCCTCTATCTGTGTTTGTGTGACACCTATCTGTGCTTGTTAAAAAGAACATCACTGGAGGTTGAAGACATGGCCCAAATGGTAGAGCACCTGCCTGATAAGCACAAGGCTCTGAGTTCAAACCCCATACTTCCAAAACACCACATAAAATAATTGAAAGCATGACCAAAATTTCCAGGTTGTAGAAGAATTTTCTGAGTACTTTAGGTGGATGTGAACGAGTTGGGAGAACTTGAGAAATGACTAGAACTTTGTAAATTAAATATGGACAAATAGCACTGCATCATTTTACTCTGTCCTGTTGACAGATAATAATTACATGTTTGTCTGTTCTTTTTTCTCTAAAAAAAAGGCTGTGAATTTTAAATGATAACGGTCCTCTCACCTCAGTGTGAGAAATTGAGTCTCTATAATCAGCTCAAGTTATTCCTGCTTTACTTGTATCCCATTATTTAAAACAGACTCTTTTCAGTAGTTAATTATTATATATTATCTTCCCTATAATTATTTTTTTCCCTTTCTGCATCACTTACTTCTAGATGTCACAATTGCAGTTAGTTGAAAACCAGATAAAAATACATTTTAGGCATTGCAATCTACCCCCATTTCTCTGCCTTGCTACCACTTACAGTCTGATATATATAAAACTTCTTGGAACTCCTTCCAATTTGTCTCCTTCTTAGTGTCACTTCAATGAGCTAAACTAAAAGCCAAAGTAGCTTCTGCACATCAAGGCAAGACCTATGGAACAGCAGCATTTTGTGGTAGCAGACACTTGTTAGAAAACCCTTTTCTCTCTCTCTCTCTCTCTCTCTCTCTCTCTCTCTCTCTCTCTCTCTCTCTCTCTCTCTCTCTCTCTCTCTCTCGTCTCTTTCTCCAAAGCCTAGGCTGGTTCTTTAATTTCATGGCCATGTCACCATGTCTAACCCACTTCATTTTCAGTAGGCCTGACTCTAAGTGGGCTAATCAGAACCAGAAGAAGAAGGGTCTTAAGATTTCTGGCTTTTGTTTGGTGGCTAGTGTTGTTAGATCTAATGTTACTGCCACAGTAGAGTCTTGTCTGTGTGGGTCACCATTCTGTGTCCTGCCCCACACACAGGATGCCTTGCCACACCCAGTGGTGGATAGAAATGGACAGAGATGCCTTCATTGCACAGATGTGAGGCAGAGATGAGAGTTTTGTCAGGCAGAGTCCAGTGAGGAGATGTGAGTCCCACTGATTGTTTTAATAAACTTTGAGTTAGAGAATCCTTAACAAGGTAGAATCAATTGCTCACTTAGTAACATGAAAAATAATCCAACAGAGGAAACTTAACCGTGGCAGATAGTAATTTCAGGAAGCCCTGGTTGCTGTTGGGACTGAGTGCAGACTTATTAAAATAAGTATGAAGAACGGATGTGTGGAGCTAACACTCTGGCCTGTGAGGAGAAATGACTGCTCAGATGATATTGTCCCTAGCGATAATGATATCAATCATCCAGGGCACTCTTGAACTCGGGCCTGGTGTGACTATGTGGCATATGGGATGGAGGACAAAGAGGTTCTGTAAACTCTGGAAAAGCTCCATACTGATTCAGTTGCTGTTGTAAGTATGCACTGCTACTACAAGGATCAGGAAGTGAAACTAGGGGTCCTGGCAACAGGAACAGGGAGGCAACCGGATGCTAAAGGGAAATAACAGGAAGTAGACAGGAAGTTGTAGATCTCTCCTTCCTCCTGCAGCCTTGAGGCCTACCTCACACACCTGATATTGGCAAACATGGAACAGGGAAAACTTCGGAGGAACTGTGGTTCATAGTCCCAATCCAATCAGCCTCAGCCTGATCATTCTTCCCTTCTAGATAAGGTATTAAGGCAGAGAGAGGAAAATAACATATGAATACTTTCCATGTTCACACAGATATCTGATAAGGAGGATAATAGCCCAAAACAATGCTATTTACCTGTGAGCCATATAACAATGCCTTGGCCGTGATGGAAAATATATATTATGAATTTTGTATTTTAAATAGTATATGGAGTGCAAATATTCAAACAAAACATAGACAGGGTTTCCAGGCATCTTTATAAAGCTATAAAGAAAATATTTTTCCCCTCATTAAAATATGTAAAAGACTTGATTTTCCACATTAAGTTACAAAAATAACTTTCTAGGAAGAAAGGATGATTCTGCTTACCAACCAATTACAATGATTTCATAATTTAATTTATGTTCTTTACAGACACTATGCCTTAGCCCTAGGTCTGATTATTATTTCAGAACTATGTATTTAATCAGTCATAATTAAGTCACTGTAGAAAATCTACCAAGAGGGCAACAAGATGGCTGAGGGGAAGCTTTCTCCTTTGGATTTCCATGAATGAGAAGATCGTGAGTAATAAAGAAATGCTAACTTCAGAAACTGAAAACTGAGAAGAGCACCCAGAACTCCAAAGAACAGAGAGAATAAAAAGTGGGCGGCGAAAAGGTGGCATTGAAAGCTAGGAAACAGTTGGCAGCTCCAGCTTGGGTGTCCTGGGGAAGGAAAGATGGGATGGAGGGAGGAGAAGCCAAGGCCTCTACTACAAGGTAAATGTGGTTGCCTCCATGCAGACTGACAGACTGAGCGGTGGGACAGATCTACACCTCTCTAAGTCCTGAACTACAGTAAAGGAGTTTGGTGAGGCAGTGACTTCCCAGTATGACAGGCCAGGATCAGTCCAGACTGCTTTGACTTCCCACAGCTCAAAGGGTCGCAGGAAGGTGCCATCTTGAGAGAAAACCTCCTGAGTGCAGCAAAGAGGGCAGTCTGAAGGGTGATATGAATTGAAGGACATCGTGTGTCACATAAATGATGTATTATACATTTAGTATATGTTATATATACGTGAAAATAATGTAATGAATTCCTAACTGCTGCTTGAAAACAGGAAGGGGTGAACAATGTGAATATGACATGGATTTGTTCTAAGTTGACTGTATGTATATACAGAACCCCCCACACTATAAATATATATAAATAATAAATATTCTATATAAATATATTTATTATATATAAAATATATTTATTATTTATATAAATATATATAAATATATATTGATATACATAAATATATATCAATATATAAAAAATAAATTCAAGTAGAAACAAGTAAAAACTATAACAAAGGGAAAAAAAACTGCTAGCAAACATACAGACTGACTAGTCACTGGGCAGCATCTGCAAACACTGACAAGCGTTAGAAATCTCCCAACAGGTGTTTGTAATGGCCAACTCTCCCCTTTTAGCTAAAACAATGCAGGAGATAATTGCACAGAAGCAATCTTCTGCTACTAGATAAATTTTGTTTATATGGATGCAACCATTTTTGGCATAAACTCGCCTGAATCTTGCTGTTGATTGAAAACTATTTGCTAGTTGGGAAAACTAAAGGGAGTTGAAAGCAAAGTGCAAATGGTGTTCAGTGGTAGTTTGTACAAGACCTCAGAAGCCAGCTCTGTGGGAGGGGTGGGGTGAGGTTTGTGTGATATACCATTTTAATATCGATCATGACACTGTGAGTATATAACGATAGTTATGTGGAAAAGCCCTTTCTTTGCAAATCTCCACTAGGCAAACAAATGCTTCTGGTAGAAGAGAGTGAAGACCTAGAGTTATGTGTCTAATACGAATGCTTTTAAAGAAAACATAAAAGTGATAAATGGTCCTTAAAAGCAGCAAGCCAGTTACACCTCTTTCAAGAGATTCTCTTGTCTTAGGATGACAGAGTAGGGCAGGCGACATTTACAAAATATTAGCCAACATTATTTTTTTAAACACCTGTGATTCAATCCTTTACATAAGGAGAGTTTATTAATTAAAATGATGATTTTAAGCATGGCTCCATATTGGGGGTGTGTAAAAAAAATGACCAAAACTAGGAATGTCTTCACAGATACCAATTAATCATTGAGAGAATGAGGTGGTGTGTGTGTGTGTGTGTGTGTGTGTGTGTGTGTGTGTGTGTGTGTGTGTGTGTGTGTGTGTGTGTGTGTGTGTGTGTGTGTGTGTGTGTGTGTGTGTGTGTGTGTGTGTGTGTGTGTGTGTGTGTGTGTGTGTGTGTGTGTGTGTGTGTGTGTGTGTGTGTGTGTGTGTGTGTGTGTGTCCCAGAAAACAAGTTGAGAATAGTTTAAGGCTAATTAATTACAGTTGACTTTTCATAGTAACCAGGGAGAAAATTTATGATGGGGTTAATCTGAACATGAAAACTCATTATTTTTGGTGGGAAGGACCCACACTAGACAGCCAACCTTCTAGTCAGTCTGACTATCTCTTCCTCAGACTAAATTTTCTGGCTCTTCCATTCCCTTCCCCACACCCACCCCATGGGATCGGTGCAGATCCTTGCTTTGATGTAGACTTCATTCTATAATCTTGAACTTGGTTTCTGGCTGGAGCAAGGGTGAGGGTGGCATACAGTTGGGGAGTTAATTGTCATCTGTAAAAAATTTCAGCTAAGGAAGATAAGTGCTCACGACTTTCCCCCACTGTGATGAGGGGTTGATCTCATGTTAAACATTTTATCACAAGAAAATAAAATACAAAGAACAGCCAATGGACACCAAGTGTTATAGGACATGATACACTGGAACCCCCTGGAATGTGAAGTAGCTATTCACATGAAACTGCAGGCCATAAGAGAGCTGCCAGTGTAATCATCCAAGTGTGTGTTATCCTAAATCTTTCTATTTATGATACCTTTTTGAGCAAAGGAATAATGTTTTGGATTAGGCAGATAAATTCTTTTTTTAAAAAAAATCTAAGTATGATCTTTGCAAGCAGGCTTTTAAGAGCTCTGTCACTTGGCACCAGTCCAGCCAGAGTGATGAGAGACTTTTTTTTATTGGACTAGTAGAAAGTAGGAAAAGGTTTCTAATGCATGCATTACTCATTTTCCATTTACTAAAATGGGTATGCAATAAATATCCCGAACTGCTGAACAAGTTATTTGGGAAAGCAATGCTTACTTTTAATCACCGAGAGCTAATTCAACACTAGTGATGTGAAGTAAGAAATAATAACAGAAACCAAAGATATTTTTGTTATTATTTAGGATCTTGTCAATTAGTCTCAGCAAAAGATGTCTTTATCCTTTTACAAAGAAAAGCAAAATGAATATAATCTTCTGATTTGGCTTATATTAACTCATCAGCTATAAAAACAAAAACATGAAAGCCTTATGCAAACCAAACACCTTCCAGCTCCTCATACCTTTAATCTTGGTTCTGATGGGACTTTTATGTAAGAGCTGAAGTCACTGGAAATAGGGTTTTTAATGGGGAGGCTTAGAGGCTTGTATACTGAGTGTTCAGATCTATAACTGAACACTTAACACGACTTCCGTGCATTTTGGAACAGTTTGCTTAAAACTGTTCTAATGTGTTTATGGCCCTTTTTATATCAAGCCTGATTTAAATGGTGCCTTATCAGGCTTTTACTGCTCCTCCAGGGTACAAAGTATTTATGTAGCTGAGAGGCATAAAGAAGTTACCCACAATGCAACCAAAGAATTTCTTCTCGGAGAAGGTTCTATAAGATAACGCATCTTCTTGGAGTCGCTGAATGACAAAAGAAGGAGCAAAGTAGAGGAGGAGAAAGGAAAGAACGTGATGGGCAGGAAGCAACCACTTCAAACCCTCCAGCTTGCTTCTGGGTTCATAAAGTGGCCTGTCCTTCTACGTGGTGTATTTTTTTTCTGATACTTCACAATAGACTATTTTTGGACCTTGGTCTCATGATTTAACCTTGGCAGGTCAGAGTTTGAAAGAACTTCCTGCTTGTTTCTGCTTTTATTTGGCTATGGAAGACCCTACATGCTTTCATGTTACAAAACATAAATAGAAAGTCAGTTTTGAAGCGTAATGGTCATTAAAAAGATTATGTTGGCAGTTCATCAGGGGATTATGTAAACATGTTTAATGACTGCCTGGAAGGCTATCTCCACAAACTTAGCCAACCCCATGGGCACTGTAAAAATAAATAACAGAGAAAATGATATAATAGTACACAAGACAGTGAAAAGTGGAGTCATCACAGCGGTCTCTGATTTCATTTATCTTTTACCACAGCCTAAATTAAATTATCAGGATAAAAATATGGCCTATCTATTGGACTACGTCTCAGCGGGTCAGACTGATCTCAAATATTGGGTTTGATGTCTAAGATGAATAATGATTTTAGCGATTATACGTCCCTAACAAAAATTGGGATTCCAGTCTTGTGAAATATCGTGGAAATAATAGGACAAGCTATTTGAACTCGGGGCAGGTGTGGAATTTGGGAGTGTTCTTTCTCTACTCTTTCATATTTGACTTCCAAATATTATCCAAGACAGCTTGCTAAAGTACAGACTGGATACATATCGGAGGAGGAACCTCAGAAAATGGTATGTGAAGGTCTCGAGGGCCACCTGGCATGGTTCTCATGCACACGTACGTTTAGGTTGGTGCTGGTAGCAGGTTGGCGATCCTGTCTCTTTGTTTGCCTTTAACCTGGCTCACTTCTCCCTCCACCTTTGCAATTACCACCTTCTTCTCGTTTTTTAGAAGTCAGCTTCAGGGTGATGGCCTTATTGAAGTGTTGCCTCTATGAGTGCTTTTAAGTTAACTATGAGTGACTGAAGAAATAAAAGAGCAAGTAAGGCTCGGGTCTGCAGTTCAGCAGTACCATACAGGACCTGAGCTTATATTCATTCTCTCTCTCTCTCTCTCTCTCTCTCTCTCTCTCTCTCTCTCTCACAATCTCTCTCTCTCTCTGTGTTCTGCCATCTTCAGCAAATGGCTGGAAATAATATTACCACCTCATGCACAGCAGTTGTTTGCTGTAACTTGAAGCATGCATGTGTATGGCGACACGGCAAGCAGGAGATGTATTTCTTCATATTTATTTTTCTTCATATTTATATTATTACTATTGTCATTAAGGAGGCAAAAAACAGTTCCAGGAAGGCCTTCTGCAGGTTCCCAATAATGTCTCGTTGACTGATGTGTCTCGTAGCCATCCCTGAGCGACTCAATGTCAAGGGGGTGACGGAGCCATGATCGGCTTAGACCCTTCAGCATTGATCTCTCCAGGCTTGAGATGAGCTATTTCCCGGAGCATCAGGGGACCCCTGAGCTACAACAGACAAAGGTGACCACGCCAGCTCCTCCCACTCCATTCCTGTCCCTCCGAACTAGCATAGCGCCCTCTACTGATTCACATCCCCTGACACAAGATCATTTGTATTTTTTTTCCCCTCCACAAAGATGAACCTCCATATTTTTCAAAATACTGTTCACCGTTGGGTCTCTCTATGAAGCGCTATGGAGATGACCAGTAAATTGTGTTACTTGAACAGATGAACTCCACTAAAGGAATTCTAACATTCCTGACACTATCAATCTTTAACCTTTTGGAAGAAATAACAGCTATCTCTTATATACATGAAAGCTACCTCTTATACAATGACCTAATTGTTTTAGCTCATACATGAAATGCTTTGTAATAATACTGTGTGTGTGTGTGTGTGTGTGTGTGTGTGTGTGTGTGTGTGTGTGTGTGTGTGTGTGTGTGTGTGTGTGTGTGTGTGTGTGTGTGTGTGTGTGTGTGTGTGTGTGTGTGTGTGTGTGTGTGTGTGTGTGTGTGTGTGTGTGTGTGTGTGTGTGTGTGTGTGTGTGTGGTGGCGGGGGGAGATATCATTTCCAAAGTCTTGAACCACAATGCCCATGGCTGATCAGCAATTCACAGACAGAACAACTGTGTACCAGTCAGGCTTCTGGCAGGAAATAGATGGCAAACTCTAAAGGAACTGAAAAGAGTTTAATGGAGAGAACAGGTGTACAGATAAGCAAAAGAAGAAAAAGAAAAAGTAAAGCAAGCAAGGGTAACGGATTAGCTAGTGTCTATTTATGGCGGGAGTCTTTTACTGACTCCAAGACTTGAACAGCAGGAGAAAAGGGCTGGTTTGGAACCTAGCTAGAGCTTTAGCAGCAACAAGAGTGCCATTTGACAGGAGATATGGCCTCAGGTAGACAACCACCGCCAAAACACAGCCTAGGCGGGGACAGTGCCAGGAAAATGAAATCCCAACTCCTCTCTCTTCTCATCTTCAATTGTCAGAATGGACTGGATGTCAACAGGCAAGGGAGCCCAAGGCCTATACTTTCTCTTCAAATTTCTAATATATACATATATATGCACAGGCCCCAACTAAGACACTCACATCCCAACCTGGTTGCGGGGGGGGGCAGGGGGAGGTGCAACATTTTCCATTTATCATTGCACTATTTCAAAGGAGGTTAATTAGTGATAGTCAACCTGCAAGGGAAGTTGTAACTGTAATCCCGACTTCTTTTCTTTGCAGGGACATACGGGGAAAGGAATCACATAAAACAGCTGTGAGGGCTCCTGCTCCTAGCATCTGACTTACAGGGATAATTGTTAATTCTCTTTCTTTTTCACCAGCAATCCCGAGTTCTTGCCTTAGCTTCTAACAGCATGCAAGACTTCATTCGCGTGGAATCCAGGCTGCTAAGTGGCTCCTTCTATCTCGATAGGTTTACTGAGGTTTTCCATGACCATTATTTTTGATGTGTGAGCTCTAAGATGCACACCAGTGAATTCCTGGGTCTGACTTGCCTATTTTTAGCAACACTGCAATTTCCTCTTGGAGGCCTGGATCAATCACCCCCAACCAGTGGAGAGCCCCTTTTATATCTATTTGCTCAGAGATTTGAGGAGCTTAAAATGCCTAGGAGGCAGTCTCAATTTCGGATTCCATGGAATTGTTGTGTTTACTCGAGGGTTTGTTTCCTTCTGACACTGCCCTTGCCAGACATTCAAGTTTTCAGGGTCAAGAAACAAAAATTCCATCAGAAGAATGATATTTTGTATACCTAGCTTAACCCTTCATTCCCTGACCTAGGGCACCTCCCATTTAAGAGCCACACTGGTTTAAGACACTCTGTGTCCTACAGGATAATCACTCAGCCTTTCCGATTCTTGCTATTAATAAATCTCACTGTGGCCGTGCCTTTAATAACCATTGCATAATTCTATTAGTACCGCTGCCTCTAGCTGAGAAGATACCAAACCAATAGGCTGCCTTGGGGTAAGACCAGGCTGGCCCTTCCTTGACCGTGAGGTAAGTTTCCTTGGCAGAGACTATGCTGTCTGGGACACCATAGATAGAGATAAGCCACATATGGTTTTCACAGGAGCTCTGTGGACGGAGAAGGAAAGTCCCTAGCAGACCGGATAGTCTCTTCCTTCCGTTAGGAAATGAGCTCTAAGTAATCAACCTTCACTATGCACGAGGCCAATAGGCCTGGTCCTGCTGGCTTTAATGCTGGTGTCCCTCTCCGCTTGGGAAGTGGACACCAGGGGTTCGCATGAGGGAAGGGGAAGTTCATTCTCATGAGCGCATGTGCAACTTCCACTCTTGTGCCTGTGCCCAATTTTATAGGCGGAGTCAGTGAGAGAGTTCCGGGGTAGTTGCAAAAAAGGGGGTGTGGGGGCCCCCCAATCTGTGGAGCTGGGGAGGTGGTTGGTTACCTTTCCACTGAGAATATCCTTAGTGGTGGGGGCAGGGCGGGGAGAACTTTATTGAGAGATGGTGACATCAACTTCATCATGAAATGGTTATTGTGTTATGAAAAGTTAGGTCTTGTTCTTTCTAGGACTTTCGTTGAGGGCAGGGGCAAGCTGGGAGTTTTGAATATACTAGATGGTGTAAAGCCATTGGGCTCATTCATTCACTCACAACTGACCATAGGAATTCCTCATTTTAACTGTAAAAAGCAAACCGTGGACACAGTTGTTGAAAGAATTAAATCAGTCACTGAGACTGTTAATTCCTTTCCAAGGTGCTAAAGATAATTTAGTAAACACCAAGTCCCAAGACAGTACATGCCTATAAATAAATTTAATATGAGACTCCTTCATTTATATGCTTCTGGTGGTGGCAGAGAAATCTGGAGAGTCTGAGCACTCATCCTCAAGTATGCTTCACCTAATTCCTTATTTCCAGTGTCAAGACTCTGTTCTCCCTAACCAAGGCTTTCCTTCAGCAAACTGCACTGTGACACTGCAGACACAATTGAATATCAGACTGTACATACACAGAGTGACAATGAGTGTTTTCAATTAAAAATTAAATACTCACATGGAGCTTTCTCCTGTTTCTATTCCCCAGGAAAACCAAGTTGTGAATAGTGAACATTACCTGCTGTTTTGATAACTAAAGCCAAATTGACCTTCAACTAACCTTCAACTTTCGTTCTGACACTGTTGGCTTAAGGGATGGTGATATCATTGTCAGTCTTAGATTTCCAAGGCCCATTTTCCCCCATTTCAAGGAGCAGTTCTCTGCACCTATGAAATCTTTTAGCAAGCCTTCGCTGTCATCCTGCTTGGAGGGTGAGCTTTGGGAATGCTTCTGGTACTCATTACTCCAACAGTCAAGGGGATGTTGCCGGAGACAGTTGTCACAATCAGAGTCAATTGAAGAGAGTTTAATGATCTGCTGTTGAATCACCAAGGGACTGGTAACTGCTGAGTGCTGTTCCCTGCGTCGAGCCTGAAGGGCTGTGGGAGGAAGCTGGGGCTGGAATGAAGTGGAGGCTGTAGCAGTATTGAGATGGGAGCTCCAGATGAAAAGAACAGAATGCAGCTACTGCCAGAGTTATCATCCTCTGGCGGGGGAGCAACAGGAGTAAGGGTGCTTTCATATTTTCCTGTTGTTCATCATCCTGGGTCCCTTTCCTATCCTATGTCTAATGGGTGGGGGAGAGGATCAGAACACGTTGGAATTGTAGTCTGAAGATGTCAGCCTTAGCCATAGTATTGTAGAGCAGAAAGGAGGGAGAAGAGAAGTAGAGTACATTCAGAACACCATGTATACTGTTCCTCGAACGCAGGGCATGATGAATAGGCATGGATAGCATGATTATTTTATCTGTTTCCCAGAGGACTATAAAATAAGTGAAACAGCCTTGGATTTTGACTTTGTAATTATTTATGTCACCGTTTTCCCAAAAGCTAGCTACAGGAAATTGAAATCAACCAATTTACAATCAGTGTGTTTTGATTTTTCTAGAACATTTAGGAAGTTTTCTTTTTTCTTTCTCCTTCCTTCCTCCCTCCCTCCCTCCCTCCCTCCCTCCCTCCCTCCCTCCCTCCCTCTCTCCCTTCCTTCCTTCCTTCCTTCCTTCCTTCCTTCCTTCCTTCCTTCCTTCCTTCCTTCCTTCCTTCCTTCCTTCCTTCCTTCCTTCCTTTCTCTTTTTTTTATGCATCATAGGGATGTTTGAGGTTCTGAAACACTGAGCTTTGAAATCACTGTTAGAAATGAGTCATGTCTAATGACTTTTCATCCAACTTCTGTAACAGATATTCCAAATGATCAATTCCAAAAGAAGAGCTTTAGGTTCTTAACTGATTCTCTGGTAGGTAGGAAACAAAGGAAGGTAAACAAGGGAGTTTTACTGAAGCAGTGTGGTGGGATAGGAAGTAGAAATGTACGGGGCCAGTGATCTGAGAGTCTCAATTGCTACAGTGCTAGTTGGGTCATTAAGCGTCTTCCAAAGGTCCCAAAGGTCTCCATGAGTGTGGTATGATTGAGAGGTGACAGAAACTTTTAAGAAGGCTTGGAGGGAGGCATTTAAGTCATTGGGGGCATGCGGTTGAAGGGCAATATGGGGCCCTAAATGTCCTTCCTTTCACTTTCCAGCCTACAGGTGAGTGGTTTTGCCCTGCTGTGATGGTCCTGCCATAGCAACAGGACATGTCATGTGGCCGTAGGCCCTAAGCAGTCTATAAAATGTCAATGAAAGCAGAATCCCCTTACTGTCACACAGTGTGAACCAAGGTAAACACATGATAAAGTGTCTACCTTAGCACCACCATAGCTGACCCCACAGTATTTGTTCTCCCTCTAGCTTTTTCATCCTCTTGGATTCCCATTTTTCTAAACTGCCACAAAAACTTCAGGGACCGATATTCGGACAAGAGACTGTATTGCCTTAGCATTTCCCATTCCTTCAGTGTGACTGGCAACCAGAGACTCAGAAAGAAATTTTGGGTGGCAGCCTCAGCATGTATTATAGAGGAGACATGGTCAATTTCTCACCAGACAAATATGGAATATTCCCTTGTAGCAGTTACAGTTTAAGTTGTTACAAAGTGAATGAGAACATAAAATTTTGATGTCAGATTACAAAGGACTATAGTGGTAGCATTCCTTCCTTCCTTCCTTCCTTCCTTCCTTCCTTCCTTCCTTCCTTCCTTCCTTCCTTCCTTCCTTCCTTCCTCCCTCCCTCCCTCCCTCCCTTCTTTCTTTCTTTCTTTCTTTCTTTCTTTCTTTCTTTCTTTCTTTCTTTCTTTCTTTTTCTCTCTCTCTTTCTTCTTTCTTTCTT
This sequence comes from Dipodomys merriami, assembly GCF_024711535.1. Lineage (NCBI taxonomy): Eukaryota > Metazoa > Chordata > Mammalia > Rodentia > Heteromyidae > Dipodomys > Dipodomys merriami. Next base: position 2,026,608 of record NW_027202804.1, read on the forward strand.
TCTTTGTTTCTTTCTTTCTCTTTCTCTCTTTCTTCCTTTCTCTTTTTTTGAGACAACATTGTGAGGTGGGGAGAGAAGAGAGGGAGGGTAGATGAGGGGAGAGGGAAGAGAGAGAATATTGTATATATTGCCATTTTGTTTGTGATAGACTTGGAAGATTTTAGCAGATTGTATAGTTTTTTCTTCCAAATCTTGCAGGAACTTATGGCTTTATAAGCATGTAGATATTGTTGTGATCATACAACTTGGTTGCATACCAAATCGAGCAGAGTAGAAGCATTTTTAAATCTGTCTACAAAATAGAATGCTAAATAAATTCATTATACTTAAACTCTTAACAGAGTAATGCAGATTATTATGCATCTCCAAGTGTATTGTATCGAATTAAAAAATTTATTCCCTTGTTCTGTTCCATATTCAGTAAATACAGTGGGAACTTTCTGCTTACAGTGAACTGCATTGGGAATTCTGAACAGTACAAGAAGAAATAAGATAGGACTGTTGTCTCAAGGATGCTCTAATGTAGTTACTTATTTAAATTATTAATTAAATAATTATTAATTATTAAATATAGCTGAACTCTGCATCCAACTTATGCCTGCAATGTTCAAAGGAAATGTAAGTTCTTTAAATTATATTTTTGTTATGCTTAAGAAGTTGTACAAGTAATATATGTTTTTAATCTATTTAATTTGGTAAAGAAAAAGCATGAAGCCATGTGGTCTGATAAATATCTACCACATCATTGGCTACTTCTTAAGGAGGAGAAAAATGTAGGGAACTTCAAGAACTGGTGTGGGTAGGTTGCTAACTACTGTTCAATAAATGTCTCTTTCTCATGAAAGAGACTCATTGGAATATTTCTTCTGACTAGTGTGAATTCAGCTTATTTAATAGCCACTATAAGTAATTTATTTTGGAGTATAGAACATTCTGTTTGATGATCATTGCTCATGTAGGGCACAAGATTTTATTACTATCAGAACAGTAGTTATCAATTGAATTAAGTATGTTCACTGGGAAGTTTAGCGCACATCTTGAGACCATACACAGCATTATTCCTACATATATATATATATGTATGTATGTATGTATGTATGTATGTATGTATGTTCCCCCCCCTCCCCAGTATGTTGCTTACTTCATCTGGCCTGTTTACTGATAACACAGGATGGAAATCTTTCTGGGAGTCTAAAGTCAAAATGTCACCAGGGCCGCATCCTTCCTGCAGGTTTTGAGGAAGACTTTGTTTTCCGTGTCTTTCCCTGCTTGGAGTGACAGCCTGCTTTCCCTGGCTCTTGGCTCCTTCCTCCACAGATTCAAGACCAGCACGAGCGCATCTCGCACCTTTGTCTTTCTGATCTCTGCTTCCAACATCATATCTCGGTCTCTGCTACTGCCTGTTCTTCGTCTATCTTGGGACAACCCTGGTGATTACACTGATAACCAAAACCAACCAGATAACCGAAGGTAACCTTCCCAGCTTACCAGCCTTCACGATCCCATCTGCAAATCACATATTGGATGTAAGGTACCAAAAGCACAGGGGAGGAGATTGGAAGGTTGCCAGTTGGGTTGAAGAGAGGAATTATGCAGATTACTACAAGACTGGGTTGTGGTTTTTGCCTACTTTGTGTCCTTTCTTTAAATAAAAAAGTGTCTTTGTTCAGTTAAATGAATGAAAATAATTTCTAAAATATATTTTATAAATATGTATATATGTACACATATACCCATATGTGTGTACATATATACATATATCTATATGTATGAATATGTACATAATTTATAATATATACATCTATCTAAATATATACACATAATGTATATATCTACATATATGTATATATAGATATGTATATATAGATATTGCTGCACATAATTTATATATTATTTATAAAATGTTTAGTTTACTTCGGTCTACTGCAGAAACCAAAAAACTGATGTCAATCAAGGATATATAGTAACTTAGCCTATTAAGTTTTTGTGTAAGGAAAAACATCCAAGGACAAAATGAGAAACTTTCAAAGTCTTTGTTGGATCTAACTTGAACCCCACCTGGCAACTTTCTCTGTACAGTTTCCTACTTAAAATAGCCTGAAAGGGTAGCCGGTGGTCTTGCACTTCCTTTCATTCATCAGCACAGGAGTTCATTTTCCCAGCAGAAATAACACAAGCACGTTAAGAGCAGAGAGAGATGCAATGACCTGGATATGTCTTTGTCTTTCTTCTAGGAGAGGCGGATTAATGATTGTTTGCTGACTGAATTAATGAATGGCTAAAAATACTCAGGTGGTTTTTCTGCTTCATCACCTTGATTTCTTGTGTGTGTTTGCTTTAAATATTCAACTCTCTCTTCCTCTCTCCAAAGGGAATATTTACCCTCAGTCTTTCACTGTGTCTTCTCCATTTATAATAGGGATCCTTCTCTCAATATTTTTCCAAGTGTAGAATTTTAATTTGGTGGGATTCTGATATTTATTTACAAATCAAAATTTAAGTTTGCTGCAAACTATATTTCGTGGTTCCCTGCATCTTGCATTATCACTAGCACTGTTAACATTCACTGTTCTATTAGGAACTTAATATAGTGCATCTATATATTCATTTATCCCATCCATCTATGCATCCACCCATCCATTGACCCACCCATCCATTCACCTAGCCAACCACACAGCCACCCCATCCATCTGTCTACCCATCTATCCACCTATTCATCCAATTCATCCACTCATCCACCCATCCATTGATCCACACATTCATTCAACCATACATGGCATAGTTATCCATCCATCCATTCATCTATCCATCCATCCATCCACATTCAACCACATTCATCCACATTCTACCACCCATTCATCCATCCATCTTTTCATTAGTCATCTATTATCCATGCATCCTTTCTTCTCCTTCTCTCTTCCTATTAACTTACAAGTGATAGTTGTTTCTGTCAGTTTTGAATTAATGTTAAAATTATAAGGGTCTTTCTGGCATTAATGAGATTATGCCTTTTGAGAATAATTTACAGGAAACATTTTAGGATAATGTTAGTGACAAGCTGATTCAAAAGACAGCAACTTGGTGTTCTGTTCTCTTGACCCACCCACAGGATGCCCTCCACTGGGCTGGACAGAATGTCTTGCATGCTTCTGGTACGTAGTTTGCATTCATGTATGAAAATCCTTCACTGATTGTATTTGCCTGGAACTTCGTGCAATACCACGAGACAGAGAAGAAAGGCATGACAGATGGGTAGAGAGTTCCCTTTATTGGAAAGGAACATCTTTTCTCATGAATGCCATTTTCCTTTTAATTTTGTGTTCTCATTCAGAGACCTTCATGCATCCACTGGAAAAAAAAAAAAAAGCCTGGGTTGAGGATGACATTTGGGAGAGCGCCAACCTGAGACTCAACCTGAGCCTGCAAATGCTTGTCTGTTTGGCAGCCTCGAGGAGAACAACTGTTTGGCAACAAATGACTTGGTAGAAAGCCCCTAGAATCAGCAAAGGATTAAAAATAGAAAGATGGGATGGGTTTCGGCAGCGCTGGAGAAAGCATTCAATTCCCCAGGCTCTAGGGATAAATGCGCAGTGCTGGAACTGTGCTTCGAGTTTATAGGCTTCGGCGTTAGATGACAACCAGGGCTGGCCATAGGAAAAGATGTAGTTAATTCTGTTCTCAATCACACCGCCAGTCATGCTCCACGACCTTGTGTATTACTTAATTAAACTATATCTGAATTGGCACATCGCATAATAACGCCATTCTTTTCTCGCAGGGCACATTTCAAGGCTACTTAACTAGAAGATATGAGATTGATCATCTTGATCTCTGTTTTCCTTAAGGCAAGATCTTCGGCCCAGGATTTGATATCTTACTATACATATAGAGTTGACGTCCAATATTCTTAGCATATATTTGTATTTATGTCTCAGGGTACTCTCTCTAGCCGCCAGAAATGCATTTCTCTATTACAAGCCAAGAGTATTCTTTTCTTCTTCTTCTTCTGAGACTGTAACTAGTAATTGCCAATGAATCATGGACCCTTACGTCTCAAAAAATTAATTTGTGGTTGAATCACCTGGGATCTTGTTAAAAGATTCTGACTCAATAGGTCTCGTGTGAGAGACTAACTGTGTTCCGGTATAAAAAAAATCATAAAGGAAAGTCCCCAACCATTAAATACTACCTTTCTTCTCAGCGTGGAGCTCCTGCTCACACCCATCATCTATGTATTGTCTGAATGTCCTAAGAGGACAGCCCAGGGCATGGTGATTCTCTTATATTATGGCCCCTTTGCTTTCTTGGTAATGAACCTGATTGGGTTACTTGGTGGATTGGAGAACACAGTGGAGAATTAAACTGCATCCAAAGTATCTCATTAACAAACGGTGCGATTCACAGCTGCTCTGGTGTGTGACTCAGCACAGTGGCCCTCACCCTCCTCCTCCTCCTGCCATCCTGTCGTGATCTTCATTCCTCTCACGCCTGCTGAACCAGAAGCCAGCATTTGTATATGCTTGTTTTCTTCCAAATGGATCTTTAGAAGCAGGGGTCCCTTTCTGACGGACTAAACTGCTTTATCTCACTTACTGAGAGAGAAAAAATTGGGTAACATCATGAATAATTATTTTTACAGTCTATAATGAATGATCAGTACCTGGTAACCAATAGTGTTTTCTTGTGACAGTGTTTGTATTATTTTAGGACAAAACCTGATCTTTTTCTGTATGGCTCCAAGGCCTGATGATCACCTGCAGAATTGGAATAGATTCACACTACATAACAAAAATGACCACTAATTTATATGGGACGCAGTTGAATTTTATGTGCTTTTAATGTTTTGTGGAGACAAACTTATTTGGTGAGCAGTATGCTGTAATAGAGCTAAAATCCTGAGTGCAGTAGGTTTCCGTAGGTGTGTTGTCTTTAAGAAAGAGAGAAAGACACACACACACACACACACACACACACACACACACACACACACACACACACAGAAACATATACACAGACACACAGAGTATGGACTAGTCTACTCAATACAGATAATCTGGCTTATTTGGGTGGTTGCATTTTCCCCAACTAAAATGCAGTATTAGAATTAAAGCATTGATACTTCTTTGCTTATTATTTGAGTTACAAGATTAGGAGTATGTCATTCAGTGATATAATTACACTCTCTTTAGCTATGAGGTCAGAAAGGGATTGATATAGGGAATTGGGTATTAAAATGATTGGAAAGGCTTAGAAGCCATCAGAAGCTAAAGCTTACTTTCAGATGATCATGACACTGGTGGTTCAATAAGGCAAGAAAGTATTGGTGATATCCAGACAGGAGGCTTCAGGAAGCTCTTGCTAATAGTCACTGAAGCTGGTGAGCAGAAAAACTCCCTGAGGAGTTCAATACCTTGTGTCTGCCAGGGTGAGCATAGAGGAACATGGTGCCCATTCCCATCTTCAGCAGCTCATGGGCATCAACCTCATGGATAGAACAAACCCTAAATCAAGGTATTCTGAGAACCTTAATTCTCAGGTAACTCTGGGAAGAACAAAACCATAGTCAAATAAAACTGGTGATCAGGACAACATTCAATGTGAAGAGAGCAAAGACTGTACACGTCGACAGGATTGAAGTTATAGGATGCTCTGTGTAGTGTGGCGTAGTCTCTATAGAAATTGAGCCATGGGCATCAGACCATTTTCTGATTATCCCAGCTAACCATTACCCCAAAGGTTATAGAGTTGGTTGTGTTAGTCAGTGTATTCAAAAAATTCTACTTGTCATCTCTGGTAGTCAAAGGAATCGCTTGCTTTTCATTGTGACATATAGAGTACAGAAGCAATTCCTGAAACTTCCAGGTTCAAGAGTTTTTCCTACTGATATAATAAGATCTGCTGTAAGTGGTGAGCATCAGACACAGATAAAAATGCATCTGGTCCTCCTCACTGGACCCACTGTCTTATGGGGCATCTGGCTGCGTTAGCTGCCAGGCATCCTAGAAATCAGGTCTGCCGTTAACGTGGATCAGTTCTCCTTTCCAGATCACGTGGGTTCATGTATTTTCTTAGGATATTACTAAAAACAAAACTAAAACCCCCAGCTGCCCGCAAGTAGTATGTAAGCAAATATAAGTTCTTTGTGAGAAGGCAATCATTATGGTAGAGATATTTATTAAGTATATCAGCAGGTAGACTGCAATCAGTGTTGACTTCCTATCATTATTACTATTCTATTACCTATGCATTCTCTTGCCCTGTCTCCTTTATTGCCTTCTCTCCCCACCCCCTCCAGTTCCTGCATTTTCAACAGTGGCTCAGAGATATGACCCTATTTCCTTACCAAGAAACCACCACAAGAAAAGGAGTTTTAGAGGTGGAAGACCCCCTAGAGTAAAAGGAAGAAGTACAGAAGCCCTGAACACCTTGATTCTTTTCCTAAAAAATTGTTTTTGCTGTTGTTTATACCAGTTCCATATTTACTGCTATCCTAGAGGTCCTTACTTATACAACGATTCTCTGTTATTGGCAGTAGACAGGAAGCAGCAAAGTCAGATATTGGTTGGATTTCAGGCAGTCAGGAATTCTGGGAATTCCATTATGTTCTTTTGTTATTATTGCTTTCTATGAGAGCCCATGGGACAAAGAAGTAGGCATAAACAGCTTTTATGGGTACAGGACATCTATGTTCTCTATCTATTGCTGAGATTTTCACTGGAATCTTTTTAACTTAACAGCCAGGGGCATCAGCCTAGCCAAAAAAAAATAAGGTGGAGGTAATATCTTGGGTATTTGAAATGGTAGATGCAAGGTTTTCTTTATATGCTATTTATATTTTCTGCAAATCTTGAGACACAAAAACCCCACAGCTGGTTGGTTGTTACTTTACTTCTATACCTGAAGTGAGTCTTTGTTAGCCATCAATACTTGAAAAATACTGCTTTCATTTAAAAAGAAGCTTGAATCAAAGTTGTAACTTTTTCTGTTGAAAGAAGTTATCAGAGATTCGGCTGTTTGGGGGCTCATGAGAGCATCTTATTGAAAGACTTAGCTCTACCAGGAGCAAGAATTTGTGACCTTTCCTCCCCAAGGAATGGCTGATAGCTTGTGTTGTGAGTGGATTCCATGGGCAAGGGATGCACAGTACACAGGTAACTTTCAAACATGTTAATTGTTATCTATTGATTTCTGGCCAAAGCCAGGGTCTGGACTATGCTTAAAGGTACACGCTCATTTTCTATTGCTAGATTCTAAATGACTTTGCTTTTGATGTACTTTTTTCAGTGTTAGCAAATGAAAAAGAGAAGAGAAGAGAAAGAGGGACAGAAAAGAAAGGGGGAGGAGGAAGAGAGGGTAGGGAAGGTAAGTAGGGAGGAAAAGCAATAAGAAGAGGGAGAAGGGAAAGAAGAAGAAAGCAAGAAAGGAAGGAAGGAAGGAAGGAAGGAAAGAGGGAAGGAGGGAGGAAGGGAGGGAAGAAAGGAAGGAAGGATGGGTTATTCATTAAGCAGACACAAGATAATGTGGTTCTATATTCCCCGTTCCTAGGTCCCATGCTATATGACTAGATTCAATAACTCTCTAGGAGTGGTAAAACGGAACCAACCTCAAATATGGACCATCATCCTGGATTCCAATCTAGGAATTAGAAAAGAACACATCTATCAAAAATCCTGACGTGCAAAATTTAGGAAGAGTAGAGTTCAGTCACAAGTCTTTAGAATTTATAGCATTTAGTATGAATTCACTGCCTTCCTTACATTCATAATTTTATTATCCTTCAAAATAACACAACAGAAGAGGTAGGTGTAGCAGAGATGGTGAGATTACCCGTGGCAGAAAGGAGAATGTTTGAGGTGACCTTCTGTGGGCAGAGCCGTTTCAGAATCCATCCCTCTGAGTATAAGAATGAGGGGATATCATAGATTCAGCTTTAAGAAATTCAGACTGTCCTCTGGGGCTTGACCTATTCAGATGAGCCCTTAAAAGGGACTGAGCTCATTCTCAGCAAGAGTTTCAAAGCATTAGAAGCCTCTCCATGAGGGAGAATCTTCCGTGCTGGCTTTGAAGCTGGAAGGGGTCACATGACGTGAAATGAGGCTCCCTCTAAAAGCGGAGGGAAACCGCCTCCAGGTAGCCAGCAAGGAAGCCTTTCAGTTTAATTTGCATTATTAATATTTTATCCATCAGTAAACATCCCTCATAAAAGGCCTGCTAGTAAATATTTCAGGCTTTTCAACTACATGCCAGCTGGCTTTGTGGAGTGTGCTCTCTCCCTTTCTTCTTTTTCTTTGCCCCTTTCAATAATGCTGGAAGGAAGGAAGGAAGGAAGGAAGGAAGGAAGGAAGGAAGGAAGGAAGGAAGGAAGGAAGGAAGGAAGGAAGGAAGGAAGGAAGGGAGAGAGGAAGGGAGGGAGGGAAGGGAAGGGAGGGAGGGAAGGGAAGGGAGGGAGGGAGGGAGGGAGGGAGGGAGGGAAAGTTGTTGTTAGTTTAAGGATGGAACCCAAACAAACTTCGGGCCTGGCTTGTCAACTCCTGCTTGATAACCAGACAAACAATTAATGAATCCCCACACTACAATGTGTGCTAATTTCTATGGTGTAAATATGAGCAGCACAACTGATTTCCATGACTACCAACATAAAATTTCTTCTCCACTGCAAAAAGACACAGAGCACAGAGATACATACCATTGTCTTATGCACAGGAATGCACAATCCTACAAGGATAATAATGAAAGATGGGTATATAATTTGGAAGGCTTGTGTTTCGAGTTTCAGAGGCCCTTGCTTTTAATATAATTTGCTTAGCTCTGAATTTGTGTCATTTAATTGTTAATAAGGGATATGTTTAACAAGCAATTCATACATTTCCTGAAAATGTAAAAGCTGGTTCTGCTAAGCCAGTATCAGGTATTTCGAATATAAGGCTGATTATGTCCTTAAAGAAGAGAGAGGTATGTGTTTCTCCCCATATGTTTCCTTCCTATCAGCTGAAATGTGAAAACTGTAGATATAGTGCAGTGGTGATCATGTTCTCTTCATCAGGGAGAAGTAGGGCTACCCCACTGAGGATGCAGAATGAGATGCTGGGTTCTGGTGGCTTACATCTGCTACTCAGGAGACTGAGATCTGAAGATCATGCTTCAAAGCCAGTCTGGACAGGAAAGTTCAGAAGATTCTTATCTCCAGTTAACCATCAAAAAGCTGGAAGGAAGCAGAGTTGTAGCTCAAGAAGTAGAACTTTGAGCAGAAAAGCAAAGGAACAGTGCCCAGGCCCTGAGTTCAAGCCCCAGTACCAGCACAAAGAGTAAGAGAGACAGACAGAGAGAGAGACTAAGTTCCCAACAGTACAGCCACCATATCAGGTAGACTGACATTCTTATGCTGTGTCATTATGCAGAAGGGAGTAAATTTCTACTTTGTTTTTGTATTGGGATTTTGGTTTGCAGTTGTTCCTGTATCCTAATTACGTGCAGTTGGCATGAGTATTGGAGGTTGCTAGAGGCCATTTTATGTCAGCAAGGCAAACTATTCCTGGAGAGGTAAAATTCCTTTTCCAACATTATGTGGCTGAAAGTTATTTAAAACCCCTGTCTTTTAACTCCTAAGTCCATTATAGCATGGGACATGTCCCTTTTAACCATTGGTCCATGCACGCATACCTTCATTCGCTTGTCCACCATGGTAGCCCTGTAGCCATGTTAGGGACTTAGGGGCAAGGCTGCTCCTGACCAACAAGTGGTCCTGTCTTGGAAATGATTGACAACTAAAGAAATGATCTTAGAAGAAAACAATCTTTGTGGGTTTAGAGGAAAAGGGGTCTTACCTGGGTAGTTCAGGGAAAAGATAGAGAGAGGTTACCAAGAACCATTTTGTACCTGAAAGTTTACTCAACCACACAGTAAACTCATCGCTGTGCTATGGGGCTCACCGCAGTACAGAGGGGGAAAGTAAGCTAATATCCAGATGTCTGCATATCCCTTACGCATTAGCTTTAATTTTCTCAGATTAATATGCTTCGGGGCCATTGCTGATGATTAGTGTCTTAGAAGGCTATGTATGCCCCTAGGACTTGTTTCATTCTTAACCCAGAGACTGACACATAGACATGCTTTATAATATTTCAGAATCAAAGTGTTCTTGGTTCTTATAATGTGACTACCTATTAATTAAATGAATGATATTCATGTTTCATTATACAAATTAGTATTTCTTGTGACAGCTAGCATTTCTTTTCCCAAATAGTCACTGCTGAAAATATGGTGTCTCATCAAGTATGATTTTTTTTTGCTGAATTAATGCTGTTTGTTATGTGTTCTAAGAGTATGTTTTTACATCAAAAGCAATATTGATCTTTTTGTGCAAAATAACTGCTTGCAGGCATAGAACTATGTGTTTCTGTTTTCTTTATATTTGTTTTATTTTTCCTAGTCCGGTCAGCCTTACTCAAATCCTCAATCCCAGGAGATAGATTAATTTAATTTCACTGTTGCTTCTCTATACTCACGCCAGCTGATGACAAATGATTTGGAGGGGGGAGGGGTTAGCATTATTAAATATTATGACTTCATGCGTTTCACTCTGTTAGGCTTGCAGGTGGCTATTTATTCTAGGAACATAAATTCGAGGATAGATAGCTTTCTCTTTCTACTTTCTTTTTTATTTTTATTTTTGCAGAATTTATTTATTTGTTAAGCACGCTCTACCGAGCTGTCCTTAATTTGTTGCTCGCGTTTACTGAAATCTCCCCTGCAGACACTGGCTGTAGTTACTTGTGACAGCTACAGTGGGGCAGGCCGCCTTGCCCTTGTCCAAGGGTGGGGTGGGGTGGGGGGAGATAGCTGGTATCTGCAGATGGCTTCTGAGCAACCACTGGCCAGCAGACACCACATAGGCTTCCGCAGAAAGTCCCAATCGGACAGATACATGAAGGTATGGCTCCTAGCTCTCCTCAGCAAGAACAAAGTTCCCTGGTCATAGCGTACAGCATGTGGCCTTCCCAAGGCTGAGGTATCACAAACTAAAAATGAGGAGGCCTTCACTCCTACTAGGGCAAGCTTTGCCCAGGATGAGATAGGAGATGAGAGGCAGATGGTAGATTCATTAGTCTTAGACCTGTGTCATTTTGGTGTGAGGTAGGGGAATGCTTTACAGATGGCCCAGAGATTTCCTAGGCAGCTGAGTAAAAAGCCACATGGCTTTGGGATGCAATAGACAGTCCCAGAACGCATGATAGCGTCTTAAGTTCTCATTGCTTTTCACCTCTCTTTTCTTTCTCCATACTCTTTGCTGTGGGATGGTATCTTCCCTTAAAACATGATACCACTTATTTGTATTTTGATAATGTCTAAGCTACAATTTATATATTAAGTCATCTGAAAAAAAGGGACAATAGAGAATCCTGCAGAAATAACGTCTGAGTTTTCTTGGTGAATGTGACACAAACAGAAAACAAAGCGAACTTTAGGAGGCTCCATTTCACTTACTGGCATTCTGACATTTATGAGTTGGGATCCATACACAGCAGTAGAAATTCAAAATATAAACAAGTGAAGTAAGATGTGACAGTGTTGTAACATAAAGGTCAAATATCCCTTGTTCCGAATGGTACTAGAAGTGTTCTGGATTTCTGACTTGGGAATATTTGTCCATTTCCCATGTGTGTATACATATATGTATTTGTATACATGAGACTATCTAATACACATATATTCATTATAAATGAGTTTTCTAAGGAATGAGAGTGAAATCTAAGCATGAAATTCCTTTCTCACCTATACCATATAAACACAGCCTGAAGATAATTTAATATTTATAGTGTACATGCGTTTTTTTCTGTGATATAGCCAGTGTGAAATTGTCCATGTGTGATAGGTTAGCACTCAAAAAGTTTCCAAGTCTTGAGCACCTAAGAGTTTGGATTTTTTAGCGAGACTGAGTCTGTAACATGAAACCCTTGTTTCAGGGCTGGGAAGGTGGATCAGTGGTAGAGTGCTTGCCTCTTATGCATGAGGCCCTGGGTTCCATTCCTTAGCACCACATCAACAGAAAAAGCCAGAAGTGGTGCTGTGGCTCAAGTGGTAGAGCGCTAGCCTTGAGCTGAAGAGCTGAGGGGCAGTGCCCAGGCCCAGAGTTCAAGCCCCATGAAGGACAAAAAGAAAAGAAAAGAAAAGAAAGAAACCGTTGTTTCAAATAACAAATGAAGAGAATCTGGTTGTCCCAACTAGATATTTATAAAGCTGCATTGTGAATATGGAAGTCACATGCTGAAAAACAAACACATGATAAAATTTTGTCAGACCCAGGTTATAGAGAACTATCATATCAGCTGCTGAAAAATAGCACCAGCAGAATCTGTTTCTGCTTATTGAAACATCCTTTCCACATGCCTGTCAAATAGAAAACATGGTTTCTCGCTACCCTGTGGAAATAAATGAAGATTCCCCAAATGAGAACAAGGAAAGACTGGCAATTTAGAGCTTCTACAGCAAGGGAGTCAGCCACTGTCACACAGCACATGTCAACCAGTTCACAGCAGGCAGAAGAGAAGGAAAACCAAACCCTATACTGGGGGGCAGGGTGGGAACTGGTCTTCTGCTCTTCTCTGATTGAAGGTTGGGAAGTGGGGGGAAGGGCTCGGGGAGGTGTGTCTTCTCTGTGATTGGTTAGGTAAACTTTTGCTTCATTGCACTGGGTGAAGTTTTCCCATTGGTCATAAACTGGAAGTTCGGTTAAAAGTTAGGAAACCTATCAATTACTAGTTCTGGCCTGTTAGGGACAATTGGTAAAATACATTCATGTCAATTAGTACAGTATTATGGAAGCTAGAACAGGAAGTTCCTCAACTGAGTTAAAACTAGACCTCTCACGTGATTCATCTTACCCATTCTGGGTACAGAGCCAAAGGGAACGAGGTAAGTATATTTAAGTGGTATTGGTAGTTCCAAATTTAAAAAAAAGCTGAAGTAGAGCATTCACTCATGTAAGCACAGATGAATGAACGGACAGAGAAAATGTGGTATGCAAACACAATAGAACAAAATGCTATCACTTGGGGCCCCGCAGTTAGATCTGGGAGGACCTTCTATTAAATGGAAGAATCCAGGCCAGAAAGACAAACACTTGCTATCACTTGTGTGTGGAAGCTAACTAATGGCAGGAGAAGGCAGAGAGGAGCAGAGTGGTCACGGGGAGGCTGGAAGAATTGAGGGAAGGAGCGCAGAAAGCCAGCAGCTAGCAAACGGCATAAAGAACAAGGCCTAGTACTTCCTAGCACCGTGGGATGATTATGCCTGTTTATTATGCATTTCATAAAGAATTTGAAATCAGGTTCACCATTTCCCAGCACAACGTAATGACAAATTCATTTAATGCTAACACAGTCTGAAGAATAGTTAAAGTAAAAGAAAAAGATGAGGAGGAATTGTGGGAAACGGTAATGAGGAGGAATTGTGGGAAACGGTAACAACATAAAAGACTTTTTTTCCTCTTGAAGAGAGAAACCTGGTTGCAAACTTGGAACCTAAGGCTGGGCACTGGTGGTTCACACTTGTTCTTTTAGCTTCTACTCAGGAAGATGAGATCTGAAGACTGAAGCCAGCCCAGGTAAGAAAGTCTGTGGGAGTCTTTTCTCCAGTTAGCCACCAAAAACCAGAAGCAGAGCTGTGGCTCAAAGTGGTAGAGTGCTAGCCTATCAAGCTCAGGGCCAAGGCCTAGGCTCTGAGTTCAAGACCCAGACCCCACTCCACCCCCACACCTAACCTGAAAGGAATGATCCCAAGGCTGGGAAGGTGGCTCAGTGGTAGAGTGCTTGCCTTGCATGCATGAGGCCCTGGGTTTGATTCCTCAAGACCACATAAGCAGAAAAAGCCAGAAGTGGAGCTGTGGCTCAAGTGGTAGAGCGCTAGCCTTGAGCTGAAGAGCTGAGGGACAGCACCCAGGCCCAGAATCCAGGCCCAGGACCAGCAAAAATAAATAAATAAATTAATTAATTAATTAAAAATCTTTCCTTTCAAAGGAAAAAGTTTCATTAAGGAAAAGCACTATTTCCCAGACCTTCAAACCATCTATGTGCCTTTTGTCCCGCCTACAGCCCAGGTGCACTATAGATCCTATAGGGCTAAGGGTGTAAACTGTGATTCTGTGTGTGAAGCCTAAGGCTGATGGACAGGGGGCAGGGAGAGCAGTAGTAATGAAACCAGGGCAGACTGCCTGTCCAGTGCGTTTGCACACTTGGTCCTTCTTAGTAGCAAACTCTTCTGCAGCACTGCACTTTACCTTGTTGCAATACATGGTAGACATGTGTTGGATGAGCGTATGCTTCCCATGAATATGTGGATTTCAACCTTTCACAACAAGTGTGATTTTTCCTCCAATATTTTGTAGAGGGATTCTCCATCAGATTGATAAGTTCCCTTTTCTTCCAGCTTTGAAGACAGTGTTTTCATTCACTGAGACTGAATGTATCCGTTGTCTTTTCTGCATCAGTGGTAATGATTTTATTGTTTTCTCCATCATTTTATTCATGTCATTAACTAAATTAATGATTTCTCTTCTTTTTTGAGGGGGCTGGGGGAAATATGATAGCACTATTATGGGAATTAGTGAAAAGTATGGAAGAACTAAGGTATAACTCAGTGAATGTTAACAAGTAAGTCTAGAATGATCTACTTGCTAAGAAAACACTAGCTGGTACCAGCTCATATGTAATCTACAACTATGTACCTTTGTTTCCTTGCTGTCTGGTTTCCCCCCATTAGTGTGATGAGTTCTTATGAAGGTACACATCCACACAAGAGTAGAATTTCTGGATAGAAGCTTTAGTCTACTCAGCTTTAATCAATGTGCTTCAACCAGCATTGGTGATATTCATGGGATTCTCTACCATGATCCTTTGTTCCCAGTACTGTACTATAGACAACAGCACTCTGTTTAGCTTGTTTGTCTCCCCCTCCCCCACCTTTCCTGCCAAGTTCTAATCAGCCAACAAATACTACTGGGAAGCCTTTGTTTTTATAACATTGAAATCCTATTGTGTTTCTAGTTTTGTTGAGTAAAAGTAATGAGAGTTTCTGTTTGCACCTCAGAAAAGATGCCTTCTACTTCTACTTAATGTACTTAACTTTTACAGGACAAAGGAACCTCAAGTATTTGGAAATTATGATTTCTTTTGAGTATAGTGGATCATATTTTTTTCCTTTGCTGGAACTTTTCAAATCTCTCCCCTGCTATCTTCTTTTAAATATTCATCTACTGACTTAAATCACCCTGTATTTGTTATGTTTTTTTTCCTACTTTCTTAATTACTGGGTATGTAGTACTATGCTTAATGACTTCCCATCACTAAATGTGACATTTTCCTCCTCCTCCCTCCTCCCTCCTCCCTCCTCCTTCTCCCTCCTCCTCTTCCTCCTCCTCTTCTTCCTCCTCCTCCTCCTCCTTCTCCTCATCCTCATGCTCTTCCCCTTCCTCCTCTTCCTGTTCTGGTGGCATTGGGGCTTTAGGGCCTTATACTTGCTAGGCAGATATCCTAGCACTGGAGCAGTATCGTTTTGCTTTTGTTGCTTTTTCAAATATGGTCTCCCATTCATGCACGTCCACCCCTGGATTATAAGCCTCCCATTGTTATAGCGGGTATGATGGAGGGAAACCTCTGTAGCCAGCTTTTCTTGGGTTGAGATGAAGGTCTTGCAACCTTTTTCTTCCTACCCAGCCTCAAATTTTGTTCTTCACAATCTCTGCCTCCTGAGTCACTCAGATTACAGGTGTGAACCTCCACGACCAGCTAAATGTGACTCTTTCTCATGGTGATCTTGCCTTTTTTGTTGATATTTTATCAAATGCCCTAACTTCCTGCTTACAAAATTCTTGTTGTCAATGTTATCTGAGTCATCCTATCCCAAATGAGACTCCAGCATCCTCTATGCAGGACCTCAACATACTTTGCTGATCCAGACTTCCTCCTGTTCTCACTCCATCATTACAACTATGTTCCGGTGTGCTCTTCAATCCCCCTTACCCCCTTTCTAACTCCACTGTTGTTGCCAGACCGACCCCTCTGTAGTTAAATCAAATTATGAGGTGTAACCTCATAGTTCATCATGATGGAAGGGAAGTCATGTTCTACGGAAGACCACTGACCCATAGTGGAACTTCAGTGTTCTTCAGTAATACAACTATAAGTCCTGATGATTTGACATTTTATATTATCTTATCCACTGTTTTCACAGAAAACTGGAACTTTGGCTACCCGTGGAAGGATTCCAGAGGCCAATTTAAGAGACTAGTTCTTCTTTGACCTCGCTTATTCACAATTCTTTTAATTTACAACAAGTCTGCAAATAATTGATGGTCCAAAAGAAGAATTCACATTCGCTGTCACTTCGGCCCCATTGCTGTCAACTTCCATTATTGATTATTTCAGCAGAGTTTTGAAATGAAAACAAATAAGATATTAATTAAAAATGACTTGGTGGTTTAAAAATATATGACTTGTCACTGCAACTATCTAAAATTAACATCTAGGTCATTATACTCGGGGAGCGATTATGAATGTTGGAGTGGGAAATGGACGGGGAGGCAGCATAGATTTATTTTTAAATCAAGTTAATTGTTACCAATAAAACAAAGTGAGGGGAGAAGACATTTGTCTTCCACATACAGTAATTCCTGGGTTTTGTGTCCCTCTTGATGAAACAAACAATCACAGCTTCTTAGCAATGCGAGAGACCTTCCTATATTCCCCCCATCACTGAACCACCACCACGCCAATGAAGACCACAAACCATGGCTATGTGTGTCACTGTCTGATCAGTCAGGGTAAACTTTACCATTGGAAATTGAGGGAAAGAGAGAAATCTCATTTATGTATGGGAACTATACGCTTAAGACAATGAACATATTTAAAAGTATATTTCTATCTTGTCTTGGTTCCAGGATCCTGGTTTTCTTCTTAGCCTGCTTTAATGAGTATTATTGTAGGAACATCAGTGCCTGGCAACTTAATAACTCAGTTTTCCTCCTGTAGGGAAATTCTCTGAAGAATTATATGAAAGAATCTACAATGCAGTAATTATTTCTGATATAAAATAGAATGTGGAAATCGAAACTTGGTGTGGGTAGCAAAAGGAAAAAAAATAACCCAGATGAAGGAAAATAAGGAGAAGGGGAGGGGATAAGGCCTCAAAGATGTAAAAATGAATATTTAAATTTAATCGTGAATAATCACACGCATTCAAATGAATGCATTGGCATTAAGAATTTTGCTAGCATTGATAGAGAACTCATTAATACCTAACACAGGGCTGTGCCTTCCTATAGACTGAGCCCTGCCCAAGGACCTTTGCAATAATTGCCGCTATTCTCATTACCAAACTTTAATAAAACAAGGGAATAGCACATGGCTGGAGAGGGCACAGTGCCTTGGCAACTGATAATGAAGAGCAGAACAGATATTGTGAGGAAACATTTTGGTAACAGACACTGAGAACCTTTGTGAATGATTGATCCACTTGTTTCCAGCTAAATGAGCACTCCACAGGAAGCGATCTGGGCGATCGGAAAGTCTCCGTACAGTGAAAATGTTTGAATTAATACAGCACAACAGCAAGTCAGAATATTATGCAAGCTTAAAATGCCACATATTTAAGAAGAGTACCAACTTAGCGAAATGTGTGCAGTGTGATAATTGAGAAAATGACAATACATATAATTATAGAAAATGACAGGAACAAATATAGAAGGGTTGTTTTTGTTTTTTTTTCCTAGGTAGTGAAATGCAGTGAATTACAAACCTCTCAGGATTTCTTAGGTTTCTGTAATTCATGAAAAATTAGATATAGATTGCCTGTCTGAGTGGCTTCAATTAGCCAGCAAAGTCCTTCCTAGTACTGTCCTTTCTCGCTCACCCTCACTTCTTCTAGCCTTCTTTGGCTTCCCATAGTCAAGATGGCCATGGTGGAATGGATAGAAATAGAAGCCTGAAAAATATTAGTGAGTTTCCTTATTTATCTATCTATTTATTTATTTTTGTTGGCTGTGGGGCTTGAACTCAGGGCCAGCTGCTGTCAAGGCTAGTGTTCTACTACTTAGAGTCACAACACCACTTTGGATTTTCTGTTGGCTAACTGGAGATGAGACTCACAGACGTTCCTACCGAGGCTGGCTTTGAACCGTGATTCTAAGATCTCAGCCTCCCGAGGAGCTAGGATTACAGGCATGAGCCACCAGCACCCCGCTTTAACCTGACTTTGTAATATCCAATACATTTAACTGGATGCCTCTACTGTCTTTATTGTGGCTTTGTTCTTTCTCAAAGCATCTTCAGCTTCCATTGATAACCTGGGCTCAATGTTTGCCTGGCAAGGCTCATGAATTCTCCTTGCTTACCAACTCCTTAACATTCCTGTGGAGACCTGAGTTTCCTTAGCTTTTCCCCTACTGGCTTCCACACTCAGAAGCCGCCTTTGTTTACATCTTTTCTGAGGAATGCATTTCACTACAGAGCCTCTGGTTCTTTAACCCTCACTCCCTGACCTATGGTCACATTCCAGTGAGCTTTTGCTTGTATTTCAGGTGAGTCTTGAGCCCTCAACTGTCATGTTTCTTGACCTTCCCTTTCTATACCTGCCTGTGTGGCTTTTGCAAGCCTTCCTGGCCCTCGGAATCCCTGCCCATCCTTTCTCACAACAGCCCCTGGATGCTCTTCCAGCTGCTAGTTCACATCCTTACATCTTTAGTCATGCTTAATCACCTATTGTAGTATGCCACACCATCCAAGTATCCACCCATCCATCTATCCACACATCCATCCACCCATCCATCCACCCATCCACCCATCCACCCGTCCATTCATCCACACAGCCATCCATCCATCCATCCATCCATCCATCCATCCAACCATCCATCCATCCATCCATCCATCCATCCATCCACTCATCCATCCAACCATCCACCCATCCATCTATCCACACATCCATCCACCTACCCATCCATCCACCCACCCATCCACCCACTCACCCGCACATCCATCCATCCACCTACCCATCCATTCATTGATCCATCCTACTTAGGAAGCATCCATATGATTGTGTTTTATATACCTTATATATGAAGATGAATAGTAAATAATATTCAGCAACCATGTCTCCAAACTCCTCTCACTAGAATAGAAATGAGGACGCGAGCATAATATTTCAAAATAGTATATTAATACTGTTCAGCACTAAGACCTTTATCAAATGCTATTTTTGCCTCTTTTTTTTTTGTCAGTTGTGGGGCTTGAACTCAGAGCCTAGGCTCTGTCCCTGAGCCTCTTTTCAAAGCTAGTGTGCTATCAATTAAGCCACAGCACCACTTCTGGTTTTTGAATGGTTAATAGAGATAAGAGTCTCATGGGGACTTTTCTGCCAAGGCTGGATTCAAATAGCAATCCCCAGATCTCAGCATCCTGAGTAGCTTGGATTATAGGTATGAGCTACCTGCGCCCAGCTTTTTTTTTTCCTTGCCTCTTGTCTCTATTTCCTCTCTTTCCTGTTACATTGACTCGGAACTTGCATGTTTGCACACTGAGAAGCTAGTGTGATGTTGAGACAGAGAAATAATGGTGTTTCCTTTCGTAGTGTGCAAGGCTGCCTGGCTCAGGGCTGAGGGGGGGTGTTGGCTGGAGCAATGTCACTTCTAGAATTGGAGGTGGTGTCAAGGATGCATCACAAAGGCCAGACGGCTATCAGCAATAGTTAATTATACAGCTATAAGAAGAGAAAATGAGGTCAGCAAACCCATCTCGGTGTGTTTTTGGAAGTACACAGGTGTTTCTCAGCGAGGAGAAGAACATTCACCATCCATCCCCCGGCTCTGCCACCTGAGACTCGCACGGCACTGTGGGGCTGAGGCTTTTTGTTTTATTTACTTTAAGGTTGGCTGCTTTGCATGTACCTGAAGGGGGAAAAATGGCCCGAGTCAAGTCCAATCCCCAAAGGCCATCTTCAGAGCAAACCCATTAGGGCACGCTGCATCTAAGAAGGAGTAACATTGCTGATGACCTTTTCAAAAATTCGCTTTCATAACAGAATAACAGTGGTTCTTGTTACTTTATGAAGAGCTGGAGAATTCCCAAATGGTCCAGATGATTCCCTTCAGACCAATGAACCCAAGGGGTTATGTAGAGGTGTGTCCCGGCACAAGAACCCTAGGCCATGTTGATGATGTGAGCATGTGGTTCAACTTTCTCCTACAGCCTGACCCTGGCCAATGGATGAATGGCTGCTGCCATGCAGTGGACTTCTGTGCTCTACACCTGCCCAGGGCTTTGGAGAGATGCTGGTGAACATTTCGCTGGTCAGAATGACACCTTCTGTTCTTAATGAAGTATCCAGACTGGTGCACCTTAGGTTTTCAAAGATTAAGTTGTGAAGTCTTGCATCACATTTCAACACCCTACCTGACCATTGTAGAGATGCCAGATATACAAACTAAGCTCAAGAAAGAATATGCACCAGCGTAAGAAGTAGGCTAGAGTACAACTGTTCTTTAAATACAGTCCTCAGGAAACTGCATCAGCCTGCCTGGGAACATGGGAGATGTACACATTCAAGTGCCCAGAGCACTCTGTAGAGCAGAAGTACTGGGGGCTGAGTTCTTGGGGGTTTTCTAAGCTGCACTCCCCAGCTGGAGACTCCCCAGTTTGAAAGAAGAGAATTTATTCTTTTCAGCACAGTTGCAAAATTGGTTAATCTCATGTTAGCTGGCATCACTTTTCCAAACAAATGGTGGATGTCTAATTGAGTAAAATTATACTAGAAATGAGAACGGAATGGCTCCAATTCTTATCTCCTGCAGCCACAATTTGTTTAAATATTTGAATGATTCCTGCCCCCCCCCCCAAATCTCAACACAATTCAAAACCAGTTTTAAAAGATACATTGGGGTCATCAGAAGTAATTCTAGTGCACTTAGATGAATTGTTTGAAATACTATGTGCTAAAATACTATGTGAAGCCGGGCGCTGGTGGCTCATGTCTGTAATCCTAGCTACTTACGAAGCTGAGATCTGAGGAACATAGTTCAAAGCCAGCCTGGGCAAGAAAGTCTGTGAGACTCTTATCTCCAACTAACCATCAGAAAACTGGAAGTGGCGCTGTGGCTCAAGTGATAGAATACTGGCTTTGAGCTAAAGAGCTCAGGGATAGTACCCAGGCCCAGAGTTGAAGCCCCAAAATAGACCAAAAAACAAACAAAAGTACTATGTGATAAAAATGTTGCAGATGCGGAGGTTACATTGGGACACATATTTGAAGGGGTTGTCATCCATGAGGCAGCCACTTCAGATAAAATGCAAACAAATTTGTGCTCTTTAGATATGATAGTAAAGGGACGCTTTTTGTTGTAGTTGTTGGTCATGGGGCTTGAACTCTGGGTCTGGGCACTGTCCCTCAGCTCTTCAGTTTAAGGCAAGCACTCTACCACAGCTCATGTGGTGGTTAATTGGAGATAAGAGTCTCACAGACTTTCCTGCCTGGGCTGGCTTTGAACCGTGATCCTCAGATCGCAACCTCCTGAGTAGCTAAGATGACAGGCGTGAGCCACCAGCACCGGGCAAAGGCACATTTTAAAATTATTTTTAATTAAGATCAAACATCAATGAACAAAATTATATTCTTATTTGATTATTTGTAAACAAATGATAGAAATCAGAGTAAAAGGGTAGGATTGTAAGGCACATTCTGATAAGAGTACTGAGGTGAAATTTAAAGGCAATATGAATGGAAACATCCCTAACGTTCATGTTGTGATTAGACTGTATCAGGTCCCAGCAGTAATGGCCAGTGGACTTTGCACTGGTAGATGGCCCTCCTAAGCACCCTTCCTTCTCAAGGTCAACCACAAGGGCATTTGTTGCAGCCCTGGCTTGACACCCTGTTTTAGTGAGTTGCATAAAAATGAAATCCGTGCTTGTTTGCCAAGAAGGGGGTGCAGTGGAGATGGATGGCAATGCTCCCCTAAATATTTTCTTAATCACACTTTTAGGTTTGGGAATCACTCAACCAATGATTGCGGGGGACAATGAATAGTTGCCTCCCTTCCCTCTGGAGGAAGGGGCTCCCACCAGAATTTGTTTCACGTATGGTCCAAGTTACAGCGCCGCTGCCAAGAACCAAAGTCCTTTTGATTCTGTTGCTCGAGAGATCCCCAGAGAAGAGATGGATCATTCATGCCCAGACTCTGAAGGAAATGATGACCAGCGAAATGCTGTTGGATGTGCTAAGTCTTAGTATGTGTCCTATTGCTATAACTGAATGCCTGAGGATGGACGCATTGTAAGAAAAGAGATTTATCTTGGATTGTATTTGGAGATGGCTCAGTAAAGGAGGAGAGCTCCTGTCCATCCTTTTCCCACCAGACTCCCCGTGCCTGGCAATGCTCTGGGACCAAGGCTTCTGCACTTGACTTTGGACTAGTTCTCTCTAGAAATCCCCAAGTTTTCTCAGGCACCTGCCAGAGTCTAATCCATCAGCAGGGCAATCGCTGGGAACCCAAGCCTACACCATGCATTAACTATTTTCTTGGTTTGCTTTTCTTTGTTCAAGTCTCTGTCCACTGCCTGGCACCACACGAGACATTTAATCATCCATCCATCCATCCATCCATCCATCCATCCATCCATCCATCCATCCATCATCTCTTTCCCCCATTAGAATATAAGAATCAAGAAAACTGAAGATAATAGAACCTACATAGGTGCCGAATGGATGCTTGGGGTAAATGGATGAGCTCATGAAGTAACAAATGGTGGTGTTGTTGGTAAAGGTCTTCACCTGCTTCCACCCAGTGGTCAAAGGAAGACGAGGAAAGTCGAGGTCCCTTCTTTCACTCACATTGTCTTCTCTTTCTATTTCTTGGTTTGGTGTCACACTGTCACCCGTGGCCCATGTAAAGCTCCCAGTATTGGAAGCCCGGGCATTTCCCTGCCTTGCTCATCCATACCAGCCAGAAGGTTCTGCCAGGAACTCCTTCTCAAATGTTTGTAGTTGGCCTCTATTTTTATTACCCGGGCTGGCTCTCCATTTACTCTCTTCAGCTGAGACTCAACTTCCTACCTACACGAACACATTGGGTTTGTGAGTTGAAATGTCAGTTAAAGACCAGATAAATCATCAAAAACATTTGCTTCAAGGGAGGGAGGTACCTATATAATAAATAGGCAGTTATTTCCTCTACAATTTGCTAAGTGTAGCATAACATTTTATGTGGGCGAAGACAGAAGGGGAGATAAAATGAATCATATCTTTCTTAATTAGTCGATAAAACAGACGTACCATCTCACAAATAAGGAAAACTTCTGATGCTAAGTTAATGTATTACACAAATCTTTACGTGAGGGCTATGAATGGAAGTGGTAGACCATGCTTTGTACCATAGGTTTGACCAAGAGGGCTTAAGAAGTGTCCACATGGTTGCTTGCTTTTTGTGTTGCCAGTACTGGGGAATGAACTCAATGTCTCAAGCTCTCACTTGGCTGTTTGGGCTCAAGGCTGGTGCTCTACTACTTGCGCCACAGCTCCATTTTTGGCTTTTTGGTAATGAACTGGAGGTAAGAGTCTCCTGGACTTTCCTGCCCAAGTCTGGCTTGGAACAGAGATCCTCAGATCTGAGTTTTGTGTGCAAGTACAATAACAGGCTTAAACCACAGCCTCACACTATGGTTGCTTTCTTCATCTTCCCTAACTAGCTTGTGACATTCTTTAGGCTTGATCAGTAGCTGGGCTCCAATAAACACATATGTTTGTACAAGAGATGAGGGAAACAACTTAGAGATAAATAAACACTAAGCATTCTGCAAGTGTGAATTTTCTTAACCAATGAATACAAAGGCTACTTGGGTGGTTTATTCAATAGTCGATTAGGGGAGTTTGTTGATTATCCTCCTCAAATTCATATCCGGAACGTCACAGGGCAAAGTCCCTGGGAAATAAGGCCTCTGAATCTATAATTACTGAGTTTTAATTCATTAGGGTAAACTCTGAGTCCAACATGCCCGAGTCTCCCCCAGCAACTCCCCCAACTAACTAACTTGCCAAGACTTGGATTACATAGTCCAGCCTCCAGAACTGGGAAGGGAAAAAAATGCATTTCTTGTTGTTTTAAATCACCTAGCTTGTGGTAATTTATTATGGAAGCCCTGGGAAATGAAGACAATAAAGCAGAAAATACAGAGGACCCATAAAAATGGCCAGCTCCTCCATTCTTCCAGGTCCCCAGAGGGACATAATCTTTATCTTTTTCTCCCTAGTTATTCTGTTTATTCTAAGTATGTCTTATGGCAGATTTGGGGCAGTCAGCTGTGTAAGATGAGAAAATAGCACTCCTAACCTTTCTGATACATCTCTTTCTCCTCCTTTTTGCATCTCCTATTATTCAAACTTTACTTCTGCGGTTGACAATATTTCAAAGTTAACAATATTTATGTGATGTTTTGTGACTCTATTTGTCTTCCCTGGTTTGCAGATCCTAAGCATTGCAAATCAATAAACGTCATTTACACCATTAAGACCATGCAAATGTTGTTCAAGGCAAGCTAATTAAAGTGTTTGCATTTACTTTTCTTCTCAAAGAATCCAATTTGCGACCCTTGCTCCACTTAGCGTAGGCTACACTCCAGATCAAGATCAAAGGGATTCTGTCTTTCCATTTCATCATTTTTTATAAAACTCCTATTTTGTCGGGCTGATATTTGAGCAATGTTGTACTATCTTCTATTCCAGAAGTTCGAACTGACCTTTCCTTAAGGAAAACAAAGACTGGGTTTATTTACAGAAGCAAAAGGCCTCCTTTCTTTTCATGTCTGTGACTATGGAAACCCTTCATGATCTCGGACTCACTACTGCCCCCTGCTGTACTGTTTGGTTATATTTAGGTGGATGGCTTGTAATCGTTCAATGACTAAACTCTTCCTTCTCCTCTCTTCCCTCTCTCTTCTCCCCACTCTCTCTCCTTCCTCCATTCCAACCTCTTGGCTGTCTCTCTCTTCCTCCTTTCCTCTCTCCCCTGTTTGTGTGTGTGTGTGTGTGTGTGTGTGTGTGTGTGTGTGTGTGTGTGTGTGTGTGTGTATGTGTGTGTGTGTGTGTGTGTGTACAATTTCTTAGGCTAAAAGGACTGACAGTTTATTGAGTCTACCTGCATTTGAACATATATCTGTCTTCACGTGATCACACTTATTTCAGTAGAATTACCTATTGAAACCATTTTTTTTTTTTTTGGTACAGTCGTGGGGCCTGAACTCTGGGCCTGGGCGCTGTCCCTCAGCTCTTCAGCTCAAGGCTAGCGCTCTATCACTTGAGCCATAGCACCACTTCCGGCTTTTTTCTTTTTGCTTATGTGGTGCTGAGGAATCAAACCCAGGGCCTCATGCATGCAAGGCAAGCGCTCTACCACTGAGCCACCTTCCCAGCCCCGAAACCATTTTTCTTTAGACAATTAAAAGAATAATTTTCTGGTAGCTGATGGTAGTGATAGTGAATCCAGTGGGACTTGTATTTCCTTGTAGGTATCTTTTCTACCTGTGATAATTTTCTCAGCACCTTTCCATTCTCTGTGAACTGTGACATGTTACACTACAAGGATCCTTTTCTATTTACCCCTACCCTAGAGAGCCCTTTTCAATCTGAATAGTCAAGTCTCTTCATTCTGGTAAATTTCCCGAGGTTAATTTTTCTAATGTTCTTCACCCCTGCACCATCTTTCTAGAACTCCTATTAATGGAAATATGAACCATTTAGAATGACTTTCTATTTCTCTTGTCATTTCCCCCATTATCATTCTGTCTGTTTTATGTACTGAGACCTATGCCTCACTTTGTATAGACCTATTTTTTTTATTGTTGTGTGTTTGTTTTTCTTCTTCTTTTAAATTGTATGCTTAATTTGCAAAATTGTTCTCCTATAAGGATGCTATATATTTGAAAGCATTTTATTTAATACATTGTAGTATCTTGTCCAATCTTCATAAATGGTTTCTTTTCTTAAATAGTTCTTTTTCTGAATTTTATCTGGTTAATCTAGTCAGGTCTGCCTATTTGTCATCCATTTTGCTGATAGTGTTCATCTCTCCTAGTACTTGGCTCTCTGTGAACAAAGTTCACAAGCCGGGGAAAGGCTTTGTCCAATTTTGCTTGCTCTGAGAAGTCTATTTACTTCTCATTCCTTAAATAAATTGTCTCATTGACTTTGTATGAAAAGCCCCCATCGAGTTTGATTTTGTAATAACTGTTGGGGGAGCATGGCTCTCGTCTGACTAGATATTAGATGTGAGTTAGACAGTAGACAGCAGCAAATTCTCGTCTGTTTTTTGTCTGCTCACAATTATTTTTATCTGTTTTAACACTATAGAGTTTTAACTTTTCTATTGAATCAACTTCAGTGGCTGAAATGTTCTGATTCATTGTAACAACTTCCCAGGATTGTCACTAAGAATCCATAAGACAATTCCCAAACGCAATATGACACATCTTGTCAGCTGTGCTAAAGGGTGCTTTATGGAGAAGTGTTCTGCATTCAAACAAGCTGTGGTGCTGCCCACCGCTCTAGGTGACTGGACACTGTCTGAGACACCCTAGTAGAAAGAACTGGATTAAACCCTTGGAAACAGTCCACATGATTCTATTTTCACATGTGTTTATGAAGTTCTTTGATCACATTCAACTTGGTAAATCCAACATTTTTAAACATTTAATTATAAGATTTCCCCCCAGAATATTTATAATGTATGATATCATATATTATATATTATGCAGTATAGACATTTATGATATGTATATTATATATATGTATGGAACTTTGGAGTTTTGAAGTCAGTGTATTTTTAGCTTGGTGCTCTGGCACTCTACCACTGAATCACATGTCTAGCCTTGGTTTTTTTGTTGGTTTCAGATCGGGTCTTGATTCCCACCACCTGATCTGTGATCCATCTACTTTATGCCCCCTGTAGTTGCTATGGTGACAAGGACACACCCTCATGTCCATCGTTCCTCTGTGGAGATTGAGTCTCACAGCTTTTGTTGTTGTTTTCCTGTCTGCCCTCAAACTGCCATCCTCCCAATCTTAGCCTTCTGAGAGCTAGGAGTACAGATGCAAGATCCTGGTACCTGACTTTGCCTAGAATAGCATTTTTTTCATCAACCTTGAAATATCCATTTGAGGAACATGGACTTCAAGTGAACCGGCATGACCCCTCACCAAGTACGCAACACACGCATTTACTTTTCAGTCTACGTGTGTCCGATAGTTCATTTCCAGTGCCAGTTAGGTGGGCCAAATAATCAGGTGTTGGAATCCAGGAAAATGGACCAATGGGGATACACTTCAAATAAATGCTCTCCAGAGTCACCACCTCAACCCTTCCTATTCATGGCATTAAGGAATCATTTAAGGATCAAACTCTGTGCTGAGTGCCTCAGCCTAGACTCTCTAGCTTATTGATTACAGAAAATACGTTAAAACCAGGTGAATTGCTGCTGAGGCAGCTTTGTCAGGGGCTTTCGTGTGTCATTGGTCAGCCATGAGGCACTCCAGCCCATTTCAAATGAGAGGAGACTTGGGGAGGCTCACGGGGATGGCCTGCCTTCAATCATTTTTCAGAAATGTATTTTCTTAGTTATTTGTCAGAGGAAATAGACTTATTTTTCCCCAAAGTATATTTAGTTCAGGCTATAAAAAATAACTTCCATCAGACATGCCTGTTGTTATTTCTTAAGGTCTTTTGTTTTGTCCTTCGTGGGGCTTGAACTCTGGGCCTGGGCGCTGTCCCTCAGCTCTTCAGCTCAAGGCGAGTGCTCTATCACTTGAGCCATAGTGCCACTTCTGGTTTTCTGAGTGGTTTCTTGGAGATAAGAGTCTCATAGACTTTCCTGGCTGGGCTGGCTTTGAACTATGATCCTCAGATCTCAGCCTCCTGAGTAGCTAGGATTACAAGGGAGAGCCACCAGCACCTGGCTTCTTAGGGTCTTAAAAGCTTCTGTGAATAAAACTGAGAAACAATAAATTCTTGAAGACTACAATCTGATGGCCAAGATAGAATTATCTCCTTGTCTTTTATGATTCTTCCCTACACCTTCCTACCTCCTACTCTATAATTTTAGATTATATGTTTTCTAGAATGGAAACATAGAGTTTGCAGTGTGTGTGTGTGTGTGTGTGTGTGTGTGTGTGTGTGTGTGTGTGTGTGTGTGTGTGTGTGTGTGTGTGTGTGTGTGTGTGTGTGTGTGTGTGTGTGTGTGTGTGTGTGTGTGTGTGTGTGTGTGTGTGTGTGTGTGTGTGTGTGTGTGTGTGTGTAGGGAGTTTGCTTTCTTCTCAGAACAATTACTAATTATTTTGAGATTTATTCCTTTTTTTTCAGATCTGAGGACTAAATTCAAGGCCTTGCTCTTGCTAGCAAAGTTCTTTCCCATTGAGCGAAACCCCCCACCTCCATCCCTATTGTTTTATGCTTCAATAGCTTATTCCTTTGCTTGGTGAACTGTGTGTCATTGTTTAAACACACAAATTTCTTTATCCATTGGCCATCCATTTACATTTCCTAATGGCTAATGACATCTGTGTCAATTGTATTCCTAATTGTATACTTTGCTGTTGTAAGTGATGTCGCTTTTCATTTTAATATCAATTATTTCTGTTAGTTTCTAGTACATAAAATGTAATTTATTTTTGTATCCTGATCTTGTACCTATTTTGAAACATTTATCTAGACTCTTGAGAGGTTTTTCTTTCTTTCTGGTGTGGGTTTTATGGAATTGTCTGTCTCCGGAAAATTTTACTCTAAATTTTACCACAGCTGACATCTTTTCCAAACTTTTAAATTATTTATGCCTTTCTATTTAAAGTGGGGTTCTTGGTTGTCTGTCCTGTCACTTTGTCTCCAGAGAATATTGACTGTTTGCATGTAATCAGATTTTTTATGTGTGTGGAAGTATTTACATCTCTCTCTTTTATTCGATATTTTTATTAGTCTCATCTGTTAACTGCCTATTCTTTCTGAATTGATTGTGCATTTTTTATTCCATGTTTGTGTATTAGTTAACATTTTTGGTTCATTAGTTTGGCAGTTATTTTTGATAAACAGACACGTATCTTTAAGTGACATGAAGGAATATAGTAAGACTACTTTACAATGGGATATACACATTTTAGCTAAGCCAGTTTTAAGGACAAAGATCTGAGGGAAGTAAAGTGATTTGTATACAGGCAGAAATCCTGGCTAGGAGCTAAATAGGAATTCTAGTCTACTGACCACAAATCCAATGGTTTACAAAGTGTAATTCTAGGATAAATATCAATGTCTTGCTTTTGGAGACTATCATGTTCCCATAATTACAAATCCTATGAAGAACCAACCATAGGGAAACCATGTTTTTCATAGTTAAGGGTAAAACATCCAATAGAGAAGTCCTGAAATTTCTCTGCAGGTTAGTAGATAGGCATCCCGATAGGGCATTAATCAGGTGATCAGTGAGAGATGAATCGGGGAGCCAGCCTCTCAGCTGAGACCCTGGAGCAGAATTTGGATTTCTTTGGCTGCGTTCATTAGTCACCTCAGGAGATCAATTCACATCCCATACATCACACCCCAACTGCGCCCCGCAGCGTGGGTGTCAGAATCTCACCCATCTCATGCAGTGTGCCAGCCAGCAAGAGCTGCCGAGCTGCTGAAACCCTCAGCATGGCAGCTGGGTCAATCTGGACCCGGCTGTGTGAAACACTGCATGCAAGGTGCATATTTAATTCTTTTATTTGTAACATTAACATCTGGGTAGATCAGAAGGTTTGAACTCAGAGCCTTGATGCTCAAGGCTGGTACTCTCCCACTTCAACCATAGCTTCACGCTGAGCTTTCTGAGTGGTTATTTGGCAATAAGAATCTCCCTGACTTTCTTGCTTGGGCTGTCTTTGAGCCTCGATCTTCAGATCTCAGCCTCCTAAGTAGCTAGGATGACAGGCATATGCTACTGGGTGCCTTGCCCAAGAGAGGATTCTAAGGCTAAATTAAACTTTGTCAAATCTAGAATTAATTACACCACTTACTTTACTTACTGACTTACTTTTCTTTCTGGCACTTGTTTTTAAAGAGTATAAATAATGCCAGAATGTCTATAGTTCTTTCTTACATAGTTAGAAGAGTATTAAGTACAGCATAGTAGCTTCAAAATATATCTTTTTGATTAGTACATACATAATCAGAAGTAGTAATCGGATATGGCTGTTGTTAAGGAGTTTAACTGGCATCAGTTGGTGGAGAAGCCAACTGGGTTCATAGGTAAATTGAGGGAAAGAGAAAGAAACTGCTATTGTTTGCAAGGTTCCTCTATGGATGCACAGTGGTGGCTTATGAGCATGTGCAGGCCGGTGATCAGCACAAATCTCATCCTCTAAAGAGAAGGACAACAATTTCTGTTCTGGGTTTATGATAAAGGAGAGAAGATGGAGAAACGAGACTACTTTTCTCCATCCAATCTCTAGCTATGCCATGTTTCCTAGGTGGAGTTCTTTTACTGCCTTTCCACTATGATGTTAGGGAAACATTAAATGTCTCCAACATTCCAGCAGTCAGTTGTCTATTGAGACAGATGGCTAGCTGGCACTTTCACTCTCTGATTTCTTTAAATGAGACAGGTTCTTAGTGATGGTTTGCACTGTAGCTCCAGGAAAGGGCTTGCTTCAGTGTGGAGCTATTTAACAGGGGAGCCTTGATGAAGGTATGTCATTGCTCTGCATGCGCACTGTAGGCAAATATGATGAGATAATTCCTAGGATCAACTTGGATTTTATTCTTTAAATTCTGCTGCAGGAAAATTGGTCTTTGGGGTAAATGGTAACATAAAGATTTGGTTACACTGAATCGAAATGCTCAGGAAAGTAAGGAGAGTAAAAAAAAAAGAATCTGTGAAAAGATTGGTTTTGGTTACTGACAGGTCATTCATTCATTCATTCATTCATTTATTCAAATATATCTGAATGCATCCTGTATTTCAGATACCATACCTCAGTCAGCTGTAAGGTCATTCTTGAAGGCAATCAATGGTCAAGTAAACAAACATTAATTTTATATTATAGGACAGTGACATATGATGAGTGTTATTATAGATTACTCCTATTCAGAATTTTGTCACGGATCAAGGTTGGTATTTAAGACCCAAGTGGCACACTGGTGGCTTATGACCATCCGCTTAGCTAATTTTGAGGCTGATATCAGGAGGACCACAGTTCAAGGCCAGCTTGGACATGAGACTCTCTTCTTATGTAATAGCTGTGCTTAGTGGGGAGCATCCTATCTTCAAGCCACGACGGTCCATCTCTAGCTCCCCAAACCTCATGTCCATTTCATAACGCACAATGCATTTCAGCCCATCTGCAAGAGTCCCCCAAACATGAATGGTCTCAACATTGCAACATTGGTCACAAATGCAAATCCCATAGTCAAGGATAAATACAAGCTGTACACCCCTGAACACATATTCCGCATTCTAGTCTATAAATGGCACTGAGAATACATTTGCATTCGCAAAGAGAGATGGCAGAACAGCAAGAGAGCAGAGCAGACCAAGGCAAGACGAAACCTCAGTAGGGAGAGTATTAAATCCTGTGGCACCATGTCTGACACCATCTGAGCTGCAAAGGGTCTGGGCAGGCAGCCACGCCACTATAACCTTGTGGGTTGCAGCCTGTGGGGTAGGGGTAGGGGGTGGCTCCACCCCTGGCCTCCGTGCCCCTTGGCAGATGTTTTGCATAGGACATGTTCCTGGGGTTTCCACTGTAGTTCAGCCTTCGCCCCTCACAGCTTCTCACCCCACTCCATCAGGAACTACCTGAAGCGATCCTGACCCTGCCTCCTCCTCCATCCCCTTCCGCTGCCATGATGCTTTCCCCAAACACATTGGATGGATTGAGCCCTGTGAAACCATAAGCCTAAATCAATCTTTTCTCCCTTAAGTGGTTTCTGTCAGGCATGTGGTC
This sequence comes from Dipodomys merriami, assembly GCF_024711535.1. Classification (NCBI taxonomy): domain Eukaryota; kingdom Metazoa; phylum Chordata; class Mammalia; order Rodentia; family Heteromyidae; genus Dipodomys; species Dipodomys merriami. The sequence goes on from NW_027202804.1 coordinate 2,058,606, forward strand.
ACAACACAAAGGAAAAGTGACTGTTACAGTCACCCTTGCAGTGAATAACGTGGGTCACCTTCAGAACGGTAGAGCCAACGCACTTGCATTCACAGAGAGTACTGACAGTTACCCACTCTACTTCCCTCCTGCCTTAGTTCTGTCTCAGTAGACGCGTATTTGAAGATGGCCGGGGTTAACAGGATGCAGTGTTAATGTTAACAACATGATAGTGTCATTTGTCACCTATTCTATTTTATGTTTTCCTTAGTTCCTTACTATTTTCTGTGAATGGATTTCCCTCTCCCATAATACCCTTGAGGGCAGGAAAAAAATACATATTTTTTTCTGCCTAAGGCCCCTCTTTCCTCTTCTTTGCCAATTTCTCAGTTGCTACTGATGAGTGTGTATGGATTTTTTTGTATATTGCTTCATTCCATCTTTCCAATAACAAGTAAATGGGTATTCTCTTTAACCTACAGATGCAAACTAAAGTGTCCTACATTAAGCATTGGAAGCACTTGATGTTGGAAACACAGACCAAAAATACAAAAAACAAGATACAAAGATAAAGGCAGTGAAACAGGAGGTATTTGTTAAAAGAAAAATTATAGAGAGCAATGATGTAACAGGAGATTTTTAGAGGGGGGATATTTAGTGAGCAACACAGTTTTAGGGTCTGATGATAAACCAATTGCTTCTCAAACTGTCCCATGATGACACAAGTGTGGACAGGAAGAGAGATCTCAGAGCTTTTGGAATAGGAAAAAAATGGAGTGGCCAAGACATGACAAAGAACATAAGGGGGAGATTTGAAAAACAACAACCACTACCACAAAAGAATAAAACAAATGCAGAAATCAAGTCAGGATGGAGTGCGTACACTTTCTCCCCAACCATGATATTCTGTTCTCATTGATAGGAGAGCTAAAAATGGCTGAGCTAATTGCATACTTCCTAACTGACTTAGACCAAAATCTGTGAAGTTCCATGCACTCCTGTGAGTTAGCTAAGGTTGTCCTGGACAGTTCCCTAGTAATGAAGGAAGCGGTCTTTGAAACATTTGATGGTGTTTGGTTAAGGAGAATGGGAGACATTGATAGCTGAGGAGGAAGGGGAGGGGAACAGGAAGAAAGGCATGACAAGACGGAGCTGGAAAGCACAAAGGGAAAGAGGTTAAATTTGAACCTGGTCTTTGAGTGGCTCTCAAGTGTGAAAAGCAAGCCAGTGATTTCCTGTTGATCTCAGCAAGGAACATCACCTTTTCTTCTGGTGGAAAAGGTGTCAAATGTCCGTGGCTCAAAGCCATTAACCTTGCTTAGCTTTTCACAGTTGGGTTTCTAACTTGCATTTGTACAGAGGGGATGGAAAAGAACTCCAGTTTGGATCAGACTACCCACATTCAAACCCATGCTCTCACCACTTGCGAAATTTGGGGTTAATTAGTTCCTTTCTGTAGTGCCAGAGGATTGGAGAGTAGAATAGTTCAGTTTAGATATCTTATGTATGTATGTATGTGTGTATGTGTATGTATATATGTATGTATGTATGTAGGTAGATATGTATGTATGTATGTATGTATGTATCTATCTAGCTAGCTAGCTATCTGATGCACTGTTTGTGAATCTAACTACCATAGGAAAGTGACAGTCAACATGCACCTGTCCAAAACTGTGCGCCTCCCATTCAGTGACAACCTGTACAGGAGCCTATCATCCTACTTCATATGGTCTGCTTGTATGTAGCATGTTCTTTAGCATCAGAATTGCACTATGTTTACAATGGGACCTATTGAACTGGTTGTTTTAAGAACAAAAGTAGCCAGCTACCAGTGACTCAAATCTGTAATCCTAGCTACTGATGAGGTTGAGATCTGAGGATCAAGGTTTGAAGCCAACTTGGGCAGGGAAGTCCATAGGGCTCTAATCTCCAAGTAAGTAAGCATGCATGTGTGCGTGCACGCACACATACACACACACACACACACACACACACACACACACATACACACACACACACACACACACACACACACACACACACACACACACACACACACACACAAGTGGAGCTGTGGCTTATGTTGTAGAATACTAGCCTTGAGCACAAAAAGTCAGGCCCTAAATTCCAGCCCCAATACCAGCATAAAAAGACAAAGAAAAAAAAATCTAGGATACTTTGTCTACTTTCAGCGAACCAAATGAGATTCTTTTTTTCTGATTTTTCTTTTGAATAAGAAAAAACATTTGCACACAATGGAACCATAAATTTCAGTGAAAAGAATACACTTTGGAATTTACAATAGATAGCAGCCTGTGTTCTTAGTCTTCCTGAAGGTGTGAAATTGTCGTTAATTGCTTTATTCTCAATTTTAAGGAGCAAAGAGTTCATAAATAACAAGCTGGAGTAGCAGTTTGCAAAGGCTTTAAAAATCTCTCAAGGTATTTTTCATTGCCAAAGATGTAATTCTTCTGGGTGTTGATTATTCCCATGAATTTTAAAATATTTAAAAATACTCAACAGAGGCTGAACCATGGATGAAAATTATCTCTGAATTTGATTTCAATAGGTCTTTGTGTGTCGATGAGAAACCTATGGCATCCGGACACATGTATCCTTTAACAAAATGCAAGATTTCTTTAATGAAGGGTTCTAGAAAAAAGTGTAAATAATGAAATACTACTTTCTAACTACATAATAACATTGAAAGCTTTACCTTTAGACTTACACGTGCAAACTATTTCCATGTCTCATATTATATGCTATTTTGGTAGCTATTATTTATCGTTCATTTTATATGATGAATATATAAAAATACATACATAATAAATATATTCATACATATACAGAGAGAGAGAAGTGGGTAGAGGGAGAGATAAGAGTTGCGAGTCAGCAGGGTGCTGGTGGCTCATGATTATATTCCTCGCTACTCAGGAGGCTGAGATTTCAGGATCCTAGTTTGAAGCTAGCTAGCCTGGGAAGACAAATCCAACACTCTTATCATCACTTTAGCAGCAAAAAGCTGGAACTGGATGAATGGCATAAGTAGTAAAGTGCCAAATGGGGACAAAAATTCCCAGTGAGAACTTAAGGCCCCTGAGTTCGAGCCCCACTACTGGCACAAAAAAGAAAAGAAGAGCAAAGACAAAGAGTATAGGGTTAATTATTTTTTTCAATCTGACAGTTCATTAAAAAGATCACTATTAGTCAAGTGATAGTATGATCTATTCAATACTAACTATTCCAGATTCAAATTTATTTTTTAATTAAATTTTCCTTCTTAACTGACAGATAAAACATTAACAAGTGTTTGCAATATTGGGCACTGTGTGGTATTTCAAAAAATGAGTACACTGTATAATATGCAAGCCATATTAAACAATCATAAATGATCACTGGATCATTTATCACATAATATTTTCACCTCATGAAAATACTCAATATCCTTTCTACTAGTTTGGTTGAGATAAATGGGACCTAACTGTTAGCTACTTATTGTCACCCTTAGCAATGAGGGCCAATGGATTGCAAATTTCATCAAAGAATTTAAGATACTTCTGTATATGTTAATTATTACTCTATCTTGAATATAATGATGTAACACGTATGATTGTATCTGCCCTATTCCCACTCAAAACAAGCACAGAAAATCACACCCATCTGAGATGTTGAAAGTAAATACAACTGGGAAATCCAATCTCTACAAAATTAATCACAATTTTAAGGCAATAACTTTTCTGTACCACACTGCATCACCTTTTTTGTTCAGTATCCAGGAATATTTGGTCTATAAAGAACATCTACACATATTCACAAGATCAAAAGCCTTCTCTGTATGAAATAAGGAAACTGAGTTTTGGCCACATGGTGGCCATGTAGGGAATTGAGTTTAACTGGCACTGTCTTGTCTTCATGGTAGAGATAGAGAAGTTCCACTTCCCAGGGGATGGGCATGTTTGAATTCCTAGAGGCAGGGGTGGAGACTTCGATGACAGGGTCCTGGACCTGTCAGTCCTGTGTCTTGAATTTGCAACACTCCTGAGTTTCCCATGACCTTGTCCTGTGACCTTGACCCTATTTAGGCCCAGCGCAGCTCAGGCACCAATACACCATGCCTTCTGTCTCCTCTCCTGGCTCTCCTCTTGTCACCATGGTGCCCCACTTCAGCTCTCCATTGGTATTGCGTTTCTGCTCTTTCTTTGCCTTACCCCTGTCATGGCTCTGTTTTCTAACAGTGTTAAGTGTATTTCAGGGCTGCAGGTCTTTGGGACAGGAGTGAACCTGTGGAAGGATATTAAAGTTGATAACACTTCAATTTCTAAGGCTCCTTTTCTATTAGTTGTTCAAATCCCACAAATCCCCTGCACAAATGATTAAAACTCAACCTTCCTAGCACAGTTCAGAAAGAATGAGTGAACCATAAAGTACTTCATCTATTTGTTCCTGGAAAATTACACCAATAGGAAAACAAAAAGAAAACAAAGCAAAAAACTATTGCAGAAATTGTGAAACATTACGGTGCTCGTGCAATGAAAATGATTTTCTAGTGCCCTAGAAAATGGCTGGTCCTTGGATCTTAAACTGTTGCTCCAGTTCCGACTTGGCCATTTAGACATCTATGCCACGAGCTCTATATTATCTTCTTTTAATCAAGGTCCCTTGACACGAAATGCCTGAGCAAATGGTTTGTAAATTCAAAAATGCTATTCTGAGAGTAATCACTACTACTTTGCCTCTTATTCCCCCCTAATTTCAAGGCCTTTGAAGAGCAATCTTGTATGCCCAAACTGGGTATGATCCATCGACATTCATGACTTGAACACCACGACAATTTAAAATTATTAATAACACTATCAGTGGAGATGCATAAGCAACAGTTAAGCTAAGCAGCAGGCGTCTCTGGAAATAGATTTCGAAGTCATCGCCGTTTCAGCAGATTCTTTTTAGAAACCAGGCTTAGAAAAGGCTGGTTTTCTTTTTGATCTTCTAATTCCTTTTGATTGGTTGAGTCTCAGTGTCTACTTAGGAGATGTAGGGCAGGGGAGGAGGATGTGGAAAATGACAAGATGATCGCTACCAGCTTCAGGAAAGAACACAGTCTTGTCAGGTGTGGGTTCCCCAGAGTTAGTACGAATTCTTCACAGTGAATTTTATAGAAGAGGTCATGCTTCTTGGCTTCTCTTGAAGATCCAAAACCATCAGTTTCCCATTGTACTTTTAGGCAATGGGTAGCTTAAGATGGGCAGAAAATGGGTAGATTTGATGCTGAAATCTCATCATGAAATGAGCTCTGCCCCTCTTCCCAATTTCCATCAAATTCTCAGTAATAAGTCTTCGCTTTTCTCCATTCTTTTTATTGTCTCCATTTTTTAAAAAAGCTACAAAACTGACAACTACATAAATGTTAAGTTGGTACTTTTATGTTTACACAGCTTTCCCAAGCTAATTCCTATAACCATTTCGTCCCCTGAAATTATAATACAGTACATATTATAGACACTCATAGAGAGAGCGTGTGGGAACTTCAGGTCTAGAAGTCTAGAAGGAAGAAATAAAGATTACCAAATACATAGACCCCTTTCTGACTTCCCTAAACCAGAGAATCTGTTTTATTTGCTAAATCCCACAGACAGACTTGATCTGGCTTTTCTTTCTGGCCTCTATCCCAAAGAAAAGGATCTCATTTCTGCAGCCTGGAAAGCATAATGAGATTCTTATAAAGAGCAAGGATTGTGACATACTATGGTGTTCAGCATAAAGGGCCAGCCGTTTCTCTTCACTTAAAATAAAATAGAATAATTTATGACCTGTGACCTCCTCCATTTCTACCATATGAAGCCTTCTGTTAAACTATTAAGGATACGGGGAATTGTCATCTCTTAGAAAAGAGCTTAAACCAGATCTCACCAATGCCTGAAAAGAGTTAATACAGATTTCCACAAATGTGTTTTGGAATTGATAAACACTTTAAGAGATACTATAGTCCCTTTGTTTGTAATGAGTGGTTTCAATTTGTAGAATTAAAATAAATTAGAAAACAAAGAGAAATTCCATTTTTATTAGCTGGGGTTTATCTATGTTATCATACACTTATTCTCACTCAAAACATGGTAACTTTCCTTTCTCTTTGAAGCATCTTCTTGTTTTTCTCTCTTTTCCTCATCTCTCTCTTTTTTTCTCTGGCTTGTAGAAGTTAAAATTTGCTTACAACACAGTTCATCAGATAATTTTTAAGAGGTCTGGACCCATATTGACAAGTTCTCCAAAAGTCTGTCCCCAAAAGCAACGGAATGATTTAGGCTGCAAGTGAAGTCACCATCCTGATTATGGTGTCCAGTGCTGTGGAAAGGAGATGTCGGGGCATAGTCTTTGCTCGGTGTATTTGGGTTCAAGCTGGGGTAGCACAGCCTTTCCGCCACATCTTCAAATATTTCAACCCTTCCTTTTCCTCTCCTCTGTCTTTGGCACATTCAGCACACACCTGCCTTATAGGAGGCAAAGTGGAGACACAGATTCCCAGTGTTACACAGACAAGGTAATAACTAGTGAAGAGGAGAGGCATGCATTTACATTTAAATGGCCTTTGCCAAAGCCAGCCCGGAGTCCCCTCAGCCTTGGCAGCTTGCTGGGTCTCTCAGGACACCTGGAAGGCAGCGGTGTCACCTGCATTGTCTCGGCATCTGTCATCCCTGCTCACAGCAAAGGGTCTCCAGCATTTGCAAACAATTGTTGATCTCCACAGTGGCTGCTTTCCACTCATACAGGTAACAGTGACGTGTTCTGGCAGCCATGTTGCATAGATAAGGATCCTTATTTGTCCTAGAAATTTTGATATATATATATATATATTTAAACTTCAGAGAAAAGTTGTAAACCCTGTGGTAGTCATTATTATTAGCGATGATCTCTATGTTACAGGCGAGATTTAAAGTTGCTAAAACGAGTGGGTGAAAGTCTAAAGAGAGGTACGTTCCTGGTGTAATCTCGACTTGTGCTTCTGAAAATGTTTTACTAATTGCTAACGTGAAATTAGTAGCTTTTACTGTGAAGAAACTCAGCTGAACCAAGGAATCCCAGTGAGTATGTACAGGAGGAATCTGTATCTTTATGATTCAGTTAGTGAGATGTACAGTTCCTTGTATCATCTTGCCAACAGTGCCAAACCCAATCGAAACCGTTGCCTCATGGTACAAACCCACAGAGAAACATCAAAATAAATGACCAAAATCTTCTAGAGCGCTGTATCTTCCAATCATTTTCTTTTCCCCTCAAGATATTGCTTTTTTAAGTACTTAAATTTCTTAACTAGCGTAAGTTAGTGGTAGAGGAGGGTTTCATAATGACATTTCCACTCACGTGGAGTGCTCTCCTTCATCTCCTCCCTCTCTCCCCTCTTAAAACAGTTTCACGGGTTTCATTGTCCCGTCTTCATCTATACTCACCTTCATTCCCTCTCTCCCTCCTGTACCTATGTCCCCACTCCTGCCTTGCAACCAACAGAGCTTGTTTTGCATCAGATCCACAAACTTCCTCATTAGTTCCCACCAGATCTGTGTCTGTGGTTCCTTGTCCTGACAGTCGGTGGGGACCTCTCTGTGCCTGAGAAGTTCTTCCAGGGGATCTACAGAGTCTGCGAAGCTCACAAGAACCTACAGGAATCAGCCCTGGCTGACACCAGCACTCATTTCTGCGGTCCTCCCTTCTCCACAACCCCTCCCCCTTGCAATGTGGGTCTCATACTAGTAACGCTGCCTCCTGGATGCAGCCATCTTCCAGCTCTACATGGACCACGTTCTCCTCATCTCCCTGGGTCATTAACTTTGACTGGGGGTTTCCAATTCCGGTAGAGGTGTCGCTGTTTCTGGAAGCTTTCCCCACCCTCCCCAAGATGTTTCTTCCCCTTGCCCAGCTCCCAGCATCCTCCAGTAGAATCTCTTTATAATGTCCTTTCCCCATGGACCCCCCCCCCCAAGGTTCTGAGGACCAGCCTCCAGTGTGAGCGTGGCAGGTAGTAGACGTGCCAGGAGGAAAGGAGGCCTACAGCTCTCTTCCTTGTCCCTGCCCAAACTCTCTTCTCTCTGAGGGGTCATCACCTTTAGCTTTACTTTCAACACTTCCTAATAAATGCCATCGATGCTGTCCTACTGAGGCATTTGCATTCTTTTGAGTTGTCCTTGAAGACCAAACACACTTAATTAACATCTAGACTAACGTGCTGAGGGAATTCTAGGGTCCACGGGTTTGTATACTAAGGTGGGACTCCATGGACACTATACTAAGGCAGGGCCACTCTGTGGTCCGAGAACCCCCCTAACATACTCCTCCTAGGATACCCAGGGAGAAGTCTTTGGGTAAAGCCAATCATGATACAGATTTGTTGTTTTTCCCCCCTCAAACACAAATGAAGACCCATAAGGCACTAAACGTCAATTGCTTAATATTATGCAACTGTCCTTTATTTCTGTTCATCCGATGGTTTTTATATTTAGGATTACTAAATATAGAAGGATCACTGAATAAGCTATGCATTTGAAACTTGGAATGTGGACATAAAAAAATAAAGAAACAAGCAAACAGAGCAGTCTTGGAGCATGGCTCTATGTTAACAAGGTCCTGGATGACAAATATACAAAGGTAAATCCCAATACAATCAGATAACTGTGTTGATGGATGACTGTACAGAACTCAGGGAGCAGGGGGCCAGGGACGGGGGAGAGAGGCAGCAGATGGTAGACACGCTGTTAAAAGTCCAGGAAGAAAGAAGAACATGAAGGCCATGCATACTAAATTGTGAAACCATCCATCGTTGAAATTTGGTAAGTATTTGAGGTCATCCAGTTTACCTTTCTCATTTCAAATTCACACATTTTTTTAAAACAACAAAACAATAAAAAAAAAGTGTGTCCATGGAGATTATATGGCTTGTCTACAATTGCCACGCTGTGTCAGAATCATAATTACAACCTGGGCTACCTCCTCCCCCCAAACCCAAGTGTTAAGTTAAAAAAAAAAGTTTTCGTGATCTTTCATTTATCTTGGGAGTCATGTCTTTGCAAACTGCCAAGCTTTAAAAATCTTCCATTTGTATTCATGGAGAAAAAAAAGTCAGGGATGTTTGTACAGTCAAGGACAATTTACTCTTCCTTTTTACAAGTCAGTTAATAGACCAAAGAAACTGGCCTTAAGCACTTCACAGAAAGAAGAAAATGTTAGGATTTCTGTCCAGCACGCCAGCCACATGCAGAAAACTGAGAGGATGGGCTCACATAGCTTTGACACTTGTCTGTGTAATTGATCCCCATATATCAACTGAGAGGCTGGTTAGGAATTCTATGTCTTATTATTGGCAAATATATAATTTCATGCCTGTAATTATATATGATGAATAATTGTATATAATTACATATGTGGGTGGCTAACATTGATGGGTAATTAAAATGTTTTCTTATTTTTTCCTAGTTCTAATGAAGTTGTTAATCCAAATCTTTGAGTGGCATTTTTGTAGTTCCTAAAAAATCTAAGGCCTGAAGGAAACATGATTTGAACAAGCAGAGTCACAATCCACACAGGTCCACACCAGTCCCACTTTCCTGACAGACTCTCCCGTTCAGGAAGGAAATGGTCAACCACAGGCCATAGTGTTGCTGTTTAACTGAGTGACTTGCAGATAATCATGTGTCCTACCTTCACAGGTTGATTGATTACATGAAGGACTTCTAAAAACATAACAAAACAAAGGTCATCCATTTTTCTAGGTTTGCACAAAGCAAGAGCCAAGGTAATGCCCAGACACTGTAACTATCTCCTGGAGAATTTCATGGCAAACGATTGGGAAATGCTGACTCTTCAGTGAAATGGCCTTAGACTCAGAGATGAGCTGTGTGTGGCATGGACATGAATGTATGACACGTGGTAAGCTTTCTTCATCTTGTCACTTCATTCATTTATTGCCTGTACATCTACTTTCATTCAAGAAAAGTTTATTTTTCATGTCATATTACTTGAAAACTATTATACAGAGCCAGCTCCTCCACTGTACACAGTCTCTCTCTTACACACACACATACACATACACAATTATTTTCTTTGAATAGGTTATTTCTCTAAAGTCTCCTAAACTTTCTTTTAACATGATCTGATATACTACCTACACTATCAAAAACACATGTGAATAGAAAGTATCAATCTAGCACAGTTTTCTGGTAAAGAGAGGGAACTCCTAACCGAACTTTATGCAACTGCAAAGCTGTCAACACAGCCATCCTGAGCAGAAGGTCCAGGTCCCTGAATCTATTACTCACTATCTATTACTCACTATCTTGTCTTAATTTAGCAGAATGCTAGGTCACTATACAGAAGAAAGAGAAATAGATATGAAGATAGAAAATACACAGAGATAGATAACAGATGATTGATAGATGGTAGACATGATATAGATAGATTAGATAGATAGAGAGATAGAGAGATAGAGAGATAGAGAGATAGAGAGAGAGAGAGAGAGAGAGAGAGAGAGAGAGAGAGAGAGAGAGAGAGAGAGAGAGAGAGAGAGAGAGAGAGAGAGAGAGAGAGAGAGAGAGAGATAATGATAGGGAATGAGGAGGAAACAAGGTACCAGCCTACCAGGTAAAATCATTTTGTGACATGGTCATTTTCATAGTTTCTGTCAGAAAATGAAGAGCACGTGTCTCAGCGGAGACTTTTGTGAAAACCCAAAGAGAAATATTGACGAACTGCACCACACCACAACAACACGATGATCTTCAAAGTTGTTGTGCTGTACTTTCTGTGAGCCTTTATCAGGTTCTCAAATAAGGTCGCCTCTTTTGGGGAGATCAAAGGTTTCTTGCCTATGAACAAGAACTAATGTTGCTAAAGTCACTTGAAAGGAGGGGTTTTGATGTGTAAGAACTGTAGCATCTTTCCCTCGCCTCCAAAAACAAAAGAGAAAGGGAAAAACAAACAGAAATGCTTTCAGCTCTGCGTGCAAAGATGGAAGCTTGCTTCACTCTTCTTGACTGTGCTCACGTGTATATGTGTATATGTATGAGAGGATCATTCTGTGATCTTATATCCACATTATATATGTACTCTGTATGTATACATATCAGATATGTATACATATGTGTACACTTATAAGATAGCAACATACATTTTACATGAACATTATGCATACATGTTTATAGATATTCTATATGTGTCATATATGGTATATATGATTAAAAGGTAGTTAAGAAAACACAAAGAGAATTAGGCTCTAGTATATATATATATATATATATATATATATATATATATATCTTATCTATGTCATATGTATATATATGGATACATATATGTAATGCATGTATACGTGTATACATGTATGTGCATGTATATGCTATATATATGAAGGCACTGTCACAGCCCCTGACCTCTTGCAATCCAGGAGTCTATGGAGAAATGGAATTCTTCTTTCTCACAGTTTCTTGCAGAATAACCACAGGATTTGGGGTTTGGAACAAAGGGAATAAAGTCAAGTTGACATGAGGACCGGGTCTCTGCTTTGCTTTTGTTCTCCTTTAGTTTTGCACTGCTGTTACAGAAGAAAGGATTACTTTCTTTTGAAGAAGACAGTGGCTGCCGGTTAGAAAATGGGCAGACCGGACTGCTCTGGGCATCTACTAAAAGAGTCTCCACGGGAATATGTTTCTTCGTTCCAGTGACTTTTTTCTGCCAGTAGCTAAATCCACAGATGGTGAAAACAAATGAAAGTAGCATTTGTTCTTGTTCACCATTCGGCGTGGGACAGCTAGGAGTTCCTCTTTTCTCCACAATGGGATTGACCGTGTGGCCAGGAAGTGAGAAAGTCCTTCCTCCATTCTGTGCCATCAGCTTTCCTGATTGCTCCTGACCCAGGTTCCGCTCACGTCCTCATTCCATCATTCCATCTCTTACCAGGATGGTCAGATTCTCTTTCCACTGCTCCAGGACTACTGTCACAAATGACCCTGCAATTGGCCTCACACCTCTCCCACCAATTGTAGTGTTTGTTTGTTTGTTTGTTTTGCAACTCATCTATCTATGCTATTCATAAAGACCAGGCATTGTGATTTGTTTCCTTCTTCAACATTTATTCATCTGAATGAGTATTCTGCATAGGTAGTGCATGAACCCCTGATGTTAGGAGAGATTGAAAGTAGTGCTCTTAGTGATGGGGTATCAAGGTGGCTTAGAACTTGATAAGAAACTAGATCTATTCCTGTGAGCTTTGTGAGATCACTTTGGGATGTTAGGGATCTGCTTCACGTACATTTGTATTGGTGTAAAGACTTAGAATAGACTCCAGACACTCAGATACACAACAGCTTAGTGAAGATGTGTATTAATATTCCATTCTAGAAATAGATGCACATTATAATCATTTATGCTATAGAGAAATGCATCTTCCAATCTGCGTGACTCTACCCATGTACCACATAACATGTGGCTCAGTCTCTCGATTGTTTAACCTGAACAATAGACTTCAAAACTTGAATGAAAAGTTATTTTTTATTACTTCTAAGTTGTAATCGCTTTATTGAATTTTATAGGGGGAAAATTCATCTTTCTTCTTATCTTTAAGTACCTCTGCCAAGTGGTTTCGATTCAACATGTCACTCTGTAAGTAGAATGTACCTCGGTTAGTGCCATTCCTTCCCTCATTCTCCCTCTTCTCTCCCAACCCCACCTGATCCCTCAATTTACCTTACTTCATTTTTTACTCATGTGTCTTCTTCTCTCCATTCATCTACCTTCCTCATCTTGACCTCCATGACCTCTGCACCTCCTCCCCCCAACCCCCAACCAACCCTTGCTCTGACTTCCACCCCAGCACACATTCCAGCTTCTTGGTATTCATTTTGTTAACCTGTAAGTTAGGTGTTACACCACTGGGATTCTCCCCTGTAGATACCACACTTTAGTTCACATGATTGTGTACATGTGCAAATGACCCTGAGCCTTTTGATGCCTTGCTGCTTAATTCAGGACTGAACATAATTGAATGAAAAGGAGACTCCTGCATTGTGCTTTCTTTCGACAGGTAAAGCATCAGGGTTTTCTTAAAGAGGTAATCTGCACAGTTTTATGGACATACAACGGTTGTCAAAGATTTGTTTTCTTTTTCCTAGTTTCAGACAGCAGGTGAAAGTTCTATCCAGTGCTAAAATCTTGTCTCCTATTGTTTAATGAAATGCAGGTTTTCCTCCGGAATAAAGCATATTATAGTGTTTGCTTTGGTCCCCGAGGCAAATATTCAAGGACATTAAGTAATAAAACCTAATATAGGAACAATTAAAATATGGAATATAATTTATGAAATATTAGAAACCCAAGTTGAATGTTTATTATCACAAGCGTTAATAAAAAGTTAATTGTGCCCTTTAGCAATTAATTTATGCACAATTATCTCAAAGTGTTACTGGGCCTTCTGAACTAATTATAATTATATTGAGGTATTAAAAAGAAAACTCTCAAGTATCTACAAAATGGCTTCATAAAAGTCTGTATGCTTAGTTTGACATACAGGCTGAATGATGTAAGTAATATTCAATGAGTTAAGACTGTAGTCCAATTATTCTATATGAGTTGATCATTTAAAATTAGTGTGCTGTGGTCGGATACACTTAGAGGGCTTAAAAGCCTTGCAAAGAATTGAAAACACTGACTATGTATTGCACCTTTTATTTAATCAAAGACCTGGTCTTACAGGCTGGAGTGTCTGCACTTGGTTTAATAAATGTTAAATGAATGCACTGGAATAATGTAAAATGCACAGCATTATCATAGCTATGGTTCCCCCTTTCCTTGGGATGCTAAAGCTTAAAAGTAAAAAGAAATAGGCAGCTCCTCTCCATTGAATAATGTGTCATTCATTCTACAGGTAACAACAGACACTCTTATGAAACTCACAGATCATAACATCCATATAGCGGTGGGTACCTTCACCCACCGCTAAGGATCTAAGGATCTAAGTTCCCTTTGCTTTATTTATCATTCTCTTATTTCTCCCTCTGTATCCTCTCTCCCTGCCTTTCTCTCACACGTTCTCTCCACATCATTTGGCCACCAGTGACAGAGACACTAGATCGCAGATGCGGTACCATCTTATTTGTAAATATTTTGATGTCCTAAACACATGCATACTGTCCAATAAGCAGAATGTATTAAGCAAAAGAATATTGATGTGATGTCATTATTTACTCCTCAGTCTATAACCAAATTTCCAGACCTCCAAAAAGTAAGAAGATCTTCTCTAGTGCTAGTTTCTAATTCAGGCTCAGGCTTTCCATTCACTTGTCATGGCCATTTCCCCTTCTTTACCCTGTACATTGTCCCAACCGTCCTTTGTGTTTCCGTGGCCTCTCCATCTGGGATGTATGCAGGCCAGTTATTTGGAATGTTTCCTCCAGACTGGATTCCTGTTATGCATTGCGAACACGGACATCACAAAAGGGAGACTATGTTTTTCTCAGTGGATTGTGTGAGAGGGAATAATGTCAATTTGTTTTCCTTGTTGGTACAGTTAACTTTGACCATCTGGTTAACCAAGTTGGTATTTGTCCAGCATTTCCACCACATGGCTGTTTTCCTTTCCATAATTAAGCATAAGAGTTTGAGGAAAAATTATAATTCTTCATCAGACTTCTAGCCTTCTTTGAGAAGATTTTCTAGACGTTTATTTGTAAATACATAGATAATGAATGTAGGGTGTAAGTGCACTGGATCAATGGAGTATATGATCATTGAAGAGGAAAGTTTGTTTAGCCAAAGCTAACACAACACTCAAAACTACTAAGCTTATATTAACCTGCACAATACATTTATGACACTATCGGGTGGTGTTACATGTCAATGTAAGCCATCTTCCAATTCGTTTAGCAATTTTTACAAGTCAAGAATTTATAATATGATTATATTTTCACTCTTCAGACAGGTAAGACAAGAAAGACTTTAAAAAAATAGGCACAAGCCAGGCACCAGTGGCTCACACCTGTAATCCTAGCTACTCAGGAGGCTGAGTCAAGGTTCAAAGCCGAAAGGGGCAGGAAAACCTGTGATACTCTTATCTTCAATTAACTACCAAAAAGCCAGGAATGGAGGTGTCGCTCAATGGGATAGACTGTTAGCCTTAAGCATAAAAGCTCAGGATAATGCCTAGGCTCAGGGTTCAAGTCCCAGGATCTGCACATGCACATATATACACATACACACACATATACACACAAATAGGAGGAAAGCATCCCCATTCCATAATGTAAATCTGAAGAAAGAATATCCAGGTTCCTTTAGTTTTAAATGGTTCTCTCTCTCTCTCTCTCTCTCTCTCTCTCTCTCTCTCTCTCTCTCTATATATATATATATATATATATATATATATATATATATACACACACACACACACATATGTATATATACATATAATGTGGTAATTAAAACTGGGTAATTAAAAGTTTCATCTTCTCTATAAACTTGTGCAACTAAAGTAAAAAGTATTAAATCATATCTCTGCTAGATTATTTTTATTTGCTTGTTAGTGTGTTAGGCTTATTTGCTTGCTAGTTTGACTCTGTGTATTCCAGGATCCCACAGTAGCTCTACAGACAGCTTTGACCATCTTTAGAACATAAAGATATTAAAGATCATTTTATTAACTTCTTATTTTTACAGAAGGAAAAAGTTGATATGAGAAATAACACTAGCAAGTTAGTTATGGAGGAATAAGAACTAAAATTCTGGATCAGGTATTTTCAGTAGGAAATGACCTTGTTAAAAACCTTCCACTTTATTACAACTGAAGATTTAACAAGATGCACGGGGCTGAATTTATGGCAGTGGTAAAAGAAATTCTTTCTAGTCCATATTTTAAATAACGTGTGTCCTTGACACTATAGGACAAAGGGGCACAGGTGACACAATTGTGACAGTCTTAATGCTATTGTTATTAATTACATTGTTTTCCCTCTTTATATGATATTGCCTGATGCTGTTACCTCTCTTAATGGAAGTCTGTAGCCTCTGTACCCTCCACATAAAATCTTAATCAACTTTCCCAAATAGAATGTGATCAAAAGTCATCTGATATGATCTTTATTCCTAATCTTTGGAGTTCAAAATTCTCGTGTCTCCTTCAAATCTCAATAGAATACAGTCTTTCAAGCTCCTATGGAATTGTACCACAAAATATAAATCTTTCATTAGAAGCAACATGACCACCATCAGTTGCCTCCTATCTAATTTGTCTGGAAATCAGAGAGATCGGAAGAGAGGATCTGGTAGTAGTCTGTATATTTCTTCTCCTTTTCCAGTTGGATGAGACTTGTATAAATACCTGAGCACCGCGACCAATAATAATTTGTCATCTGTTGTCAAAACAGTCTTGCACAATTTTCATCTGGAGGTTGAGTCTCAGATTTGCTCACATGTTTCCCTCTACCTACTCTTCGGCATCATTGGCTTAATACTTTAAACTCCATAGTTATTATAATATATCTTCAAGTACCATTTCTAAATCCATCAATAACACTGCAATCCTATTCTGCAAAAGAAATTATTAGTCACTGTCTGTATATTAATCATTCAAAAACAGTAAAAACAAAATTGAGGGCAGAACACCAGTTGTCTCAAACTATTGAACCGGCAAACTCCTTTGAAAGATTTATCATTGGGATTTACAATTTTTTTTTCCTAATGAAATTGAGCTTTGTCTGTGAAAATTAAAAAGAAAAATAACCTTTCCTGGATCTTATAATCATGACAATACAATCCTGAAGACTATAGAAGGAACCCTGCATATTTACTATAATTCCTTTTTTTCATATTTCCTATTGATAGAATATATGTTCCTGTAAAAGCAAAAGGATGTGATCTAATTTATTTGAGATGATTATGACCTAGGAATTTCTGGAGTAAAGATGTATCTTAGATAAAATACTCAAGGCATTGCATTGAATATAAACATCAGCAAATAAACCCAAGGACAAGAGATTTGTCACATCAATAAAAAAAATCATTATCACTGAGATAATACTCATTTTAATGTTTATAAGCTGCTCCATCATACTTCTTTTTAAAATGTATAATGCTATCCTATTTACAAATAACACATTCGCAATCAAGTTCCTTTAATGGAAAACAACAGATAGCAAACAAACCATAGGTTTGAAGGGTGAGGGAATTTCTTATTGGCATAGCTGGTTGAAGATGCAGAGATTTTGGCGTTGTTAACATGGGATCCTGAAATTCAGACCCTGTGAGTGTGTCCTCATCTTCCTGTCTATCACTGAGCTCTGACTCTGTATTTGTTCTTTCATTTGGGGGAGAGGAAAGAAGAGGGGAGGGGAGGGTGAGAGGAAGAAAGGAAGAACGGGAGGGAAAGGGAGAGGCAAAGCAGTCGAATGGATCACAGAGCATCGGAAAACGACTCTGGAAATCCAAATTTCCTTCCTAAGTTTATTTACTATGCATGAAGCTTCAGTCAATTTATGGAAAACCTGTGGGTCTATGATTTCACATCTGTGAAATTAAGGTTACATTTTCTATTATTGCTATTTCTTGAAGGCCTTGTAGACCCCAGGCTCAGGATACAGGTGTGCTGAAGGCAGTGTGAGGAGGAGGGATGTTCTCTCATGGAGTACAGTACCAAGGAAAGCAGTAAAGAATAGTTCAATAAACACGGCCCTTTCCCAGAGATAAGAGCAATGTAGAGCATGGAACAGCAAGTGAGATCCGGGGACAGGTGAGGGAGGAGGAAAGACTATTTGATTGGGAAAGGGACAAAAGGCGATTTAGAAGGAGGCAAATCTGAGCTGAGACTTCTATGGAAAAAGTAAGTTGGGCGCAAAAATTTGTGTTAGGAAGAAGGAAAAGAAAGCGCTAAGTTGGGAGGAAACTGGGCTTGTTAAGGAAGTCCCAGTGACTAGAACATAACGAATAAAGGAGAGACAGGGAATCTAGTTAAGCTGTCAGGGACCACCAGGAGGTAAGCAAAGTCATTGGATTGTTTTAAACATGGAGGTGTGTTGATTCCACTTAGTTTTTTTTTCTAAAAAGAAAAGATATTCTAAATTTTATTTGTGTTTATTTTATATTCAGGACAGGGTCTTGCTATGCGGCTGGCCTTGCAATGGTAATTCTCCGCCCTCAGGCTCCTGCGTGCTGGGTTATAGGTACGTACCTGGCTTAGACATCTTTACAGATGACTTGTCTGGGAAGACAGAATGACAATGGTGAGTCCAGTGAACTGATTGTGTTAATAATTGAAGTGAGATGTGGGGTGCCTTGAAATAGGCAATTTGGAATGAAAGTAATTAGAAAGCATTTCACTTATTCAGGAAACTGATCTCTGGCGGGTCTTCCTTCACACTGGAGGATGTGATGGCTATGTTAAATAAAAAATAAGAGTGCAGTCACTTATGCCTGGCCTTCCCAGACACAGAATCCCATGATGCAAAGGCTGGTTTCAAACTCATGACCTCTAAGGAGCTAAGGGCAAGATGGTCCCTTTTTTGGCCTAAACCACTCAGGAAAGGATTTCGAAGTCCAGTTCCTTTCCAAACCCTGAGCCAAAATACTATTGTAGAAGTTTATTCTCTCTTTCTTTCTCTCCCTCTCCCTCTTTCTCCCTCCCTCTCTCTCTCTCTCTCTCTCTCTCTCTCTCTCTCTCTCTCTCTCTCTCTCTCTCTCTCTATATATATATATATATATATATATATATATATATATATATATGTCACAACAAATCTGCAAGTGTCAGAGATTCTTTCTATCTTACTTCCAGATTTATTTTTTCATCGCCTTCCATGATTTCTTCTGTTTCCAAATTTGTAGGCAGACACGAACTTGGCAGTTGCTATGGAAATGGGAAAATTATAAGGGCTGATGAACTGCTCAATGACTAGATTTATCTTTGAAATGTATTTTCTCTACATTCTTTCCTCCTAATTAATTACAACTTTGAACATTTAGGTAGCAGATAAATTGACAGAAGGCTTTGCTCCCTCTGGCTGAAATGATCATAATATAGTGAATACGTCTTCAAATTGTATGACCCCAAACGGTGATAAGTAGAACTGTGTTTTTCACAGCAAAAAAAAAGAAGAAGAAATGTAGAAGTACTTCAAAATACCGTGACAGTGTTTGAAACTGTAAGAGTTGTCCGATGCCCATAAAGACAAGTAGTTGCAAAGATTGCTGCTGGATAGAAAATATACAAGTATCTTTAAAAAGCTAAATGGAAGTCAGTGTCCAAAGTAGCTCAGCACTGATAACTTTAAACAATTGGTGATATGTGTCTTCTTTACAATGAAGTCTTCAAAACCAGAAAAATTCAGTTATGGATAGAAAGGGCAGAGAAGAATCCTCTGAATTATTAAAATACCGTATCACTGTGTAGCTCCCTTTTGTCAGATGCAGGTTCCAGAGAGGAATACATAACACTGAACATCCTTGGAGAAGAAAATGGACCCTGACACCCAGTTTTCTCTCCCTTTGAGAGTTTAGTCTGCTCGGTCAAAACAAGATCAAGGTTTTTTAGGATCTATGAACAAGTGAGAGAACTCTTCCACGTAGATACACGCTTTTCATAGTGACAGCTGATGAACTGGGAAGGGCAGATCTGAGATGCGTGACACCAGTGATGACAGATGGCACTGTGTGTGCGTGTCAGGTGACGGAGCATGAACACACGTCCCACGGACTTCCTCCTCCGGGACCCCGCATTGCATGGTTTTATTGACTTCGTTAGCTTCCAACCTGTTGTGGCAGGGTGCCTGGCATCACCAACTTAAAAATTTATCTCACTGTTCCAGAACTTTCCACCCATCATGGTGGCAAGGGCATGGTAGGATGGAACTCTTCAAATCAAAGCAAAGGGTAGAAAGGAAATGGCCAAGACAAGACATAGTCCTCAAGGACACTGCCCTACTGACCTACTTCTAACTAGGCCCACCTCCTCCTCCATAATAATGTAATAATAATATATTGATACAATATAATAATACCATGCAAGTCTACCAAGGGACAAATCTATGTACTAGGTCAAAGCCCACCTGGCACAGTTGTCTCTGGAAATTCCCTCACAGACACCTTTACCAAATTATCTATCCAAAGCTCAGTCCAATCAAGTTGATGATCTACATTAAGCACCACGTTAGCATTTCAGTTCTACTTTTTAAAGCGTAAATTATAGCCATTACCCAGCTTTCTACTGGTTTTTAAATTTTAATGACTTTAGTGTTGGAAGGTAAGAAACCACTTGTTGTTCTAAGTTATAGTTTTTGCACATGTAATGTAAGTTTCTTTGTAATATATTTTTTAGTGTGTACAAAGCAAACACTCCACATTTCTCTTTCATGGTTTCATTGTATCTAGGAAGTCATGAACCCAAGATTGGAAAAAAAAAGAAGAAAGAAATCCTTCTATCGAGATTACTTCTTTCTTTCTTTTACTGTGTTTTTCCTGGGGTATGAACTCGGGGTTTCTTGCTCTATAGGCAAGCTCTCTACAACTTGAATTATGACTTCAACAATTTTTGTTCAGGTTCTTTTTTGAAATAACGTCTTGCTCTTTGCTGGCATCATGATCCTCCTATTTATAACTCCTCCCATAGCTGTGATGACAAGTGTATACAACCATGCCCAACTTTTACAGTGATGGCTCACAAACTTTTTTTTCTTGCCCTATCTGGCGTAAGACTACAACTCTCCTAATCTTTATCTCCCATCTATGTAGGATTATAACCATCAACTGCTGGTACCTGCCCCACTTTTAAAAATATTGTTAGTATAGCAATTTTTTCAATCTATGAGTGATTATAATGAAAGACAGACATACAAATTGAAGTTTACATATTTTTTAAAACAACTCATCCTTTAAGATCAGGAACTCTACTCATAGCATAAGACCTAACACAGCAGAAACTCAGAAGAGTGCAACGGTTATTTTTTAAATGGGATTCGAAAATCCCTACAACCATATGTGCTTGCAAGTCACAAAGGATCACGGAATTCTCAATTAAAAAATGTTTTCCCAGTGAGAAGGCAGCAATGAAGCCAATGCATATCTCTCTCCAATGATGCCACACTTAGCAGCGTTTCAACATGGCTCTTGAATTGGCCCCTTTTAATGAGGTAATTCTATGTTTCACATGACCACATATGCTGAACCATGATGCTCACACTATAGTCTATCACCCAGGGAATATTGTGAGTAAATTGCTTAATGATCTCAAGTATAACAACAACAACAACAAATCACAAGAAACCAACCATGTGCCTACAGGATGTTTATTGTCCAGAGAAATCAATTATGCACTAAAGCTGTTTATCTTGTTCCACTCTGTAAACAGAGGAACCAGTATATACTCTCCTATTAAAAAAAAAAACCAACAACCATTGTGAACAGCAACAAACAATAGTCTTACCTACTTTTCCTAAAAGGCCCAGCATGGTTCATATATATATACATATATATATATACATATATATATATGTATATATATATGTGAATTCTGTCTAGCAGACTAATGGAATACACTGAAAAGAAAAGCCCATCATCAGAAGTACAAAAGAAATGCTGACTGAATTGCTGTCACTCTTATCTCCATATATGTCAAATGTTAAACTTTCCAAAAGAAAGGACAGGATTAAATGCTAACTAAAATAACTTGGGCATTCCAATCTGGGCTTCTACATAGCTTTTAAAAACATCCACTCACAAGCAGAACAGTAAGCTAGTCTAGCTTTCATCTCCATCTGTCTTTCCTGTCTTTTTAACAATGTGTCCTTTCCCGCAAATGCTTTGCTCTCCCTTCTTGAAACGCTTTGACTGGCGGAAGCCATTTTTGTTCCATGTTCCATTTAATGTTAACTCTCCCACTGAGTATGGTGCGAGTTTGATTTACTTTTTTTGAAATTAGAAAATGAAGTCTTTACCTTCATAAAGACTAAAATCCCAAATGTTAGAACACTAACACATTTCTGTAACATAGAATTCATAAACTTTTTTTGTCATTTTTTTCTTTATAATAAAAGCAAAAAATAGTGGAGAATTCTAAAAATGGACTTAGGTTTATTTGAAATGTATTACTAGTTACTCAATATTACTGAGCATGATTTGGGTTTTCTGATAACCCTTAAATGTTAATTAGGTGTTTAATGACTATATAAAAATTCAACAAATACCATGTATTAAAAGTTTGATATTAATGCTCTAAAGGGTATCAGAAAAATAAGTTTTGTTTTTACAATTAATTATTTATTGAATCGAGCTTGTGGTTGTGGCCTCAAGGTAAGGTATTAAGTCTTTGCCACAGAAAGGCTACTCAAGGGAAAGGTTGTGTAGATTAGTAGTACTCATGGCATGAATCATATCATGGTCCCTAGAATCTTTTAAGACAAAAGTTCAGATACTGACTTTCTGAAAGAGCGAATTTGACCTTTTGTTTTTGTGTCTGCCTTTCCTGTCACATTTAAGCCGCTGTATGAACCAAGACAAGCCATTTGTTAAACAAAGGAGTAAGTAAGAGGAACACAGGGCAGGGCTCAGCCACCACAGCCATCTTTGTCCCACGTAAACCAAGCATACAGCCAGCGAGTTGACGTTCTCTCAGTCAACAAGGGTTTCCCAGCCCTCTTTGCCTCAGGGAGCGTTTCTTGTTTTATTATTTCTCACATGACTATTTTGTGTTAGCAACATCAAGGCTCAACTTCAGGGCTTTGCATTTGCTAGGCAGGTGCCCTGCCACCAAGTCATGCCTCCAGACCTGTTTTGCAATGGTGATTTGTGAGACAGTTTCCCTACCTGTCTGGTTGTAAGCATGGACCTCGATCCCCCTCTTTCAGGCTTCGTGTTACTGCTGCGATGACAGGTGCAGGTCAGCATTGGGCTGCCTTCCGTGGAGATGAGTCTCATGGATTTTTACCTATCTCCCCAGTGTGATCTCTGCTTTTTCCACGTAACCCTTCTCCCTACCCCCCCCACCTCCGCCATGATGTCACCTACCAGGATGTCCTGTGGTCCAGTGAGCCCTCATCAGGGCTGGCACTATGCACTTCGAACTTTTCTGTCTCCCAAACAGAACTGAGCAAGCCAAACGTCCTTTACAAATTGCATGGCCTCAGGTATGTAGTTTTGGTGATGGAAATCACCTGTACACACACTTAGACATACAATCTTGTCTTCCACGCCACATTGTCAGTAATGCTAGGAGATAATTGTGCCCCTCTCCCACTTGGCCATACTTGGTGACATTTTGGGTCGTCCTAACTAGGGAGAAGGTGCTACTGGAACCTAGCAGGTAGAAGAAACGAATGCAGCCAAACCTCCCATAATGTATCCATTTCTCCTCCCCATGGCAAAGACCCAGGCTGTCCTAAAACTCAGTAGTGCCCGTGCTGAGAAACTCTGACCCACATATCGGATCCTCATAACTTGCAATAATAGCCTGAGGTGCGGATTCCTATCTTCTGTGTGCTGTGAAAGCAGAGTTCAGTCCATTTGAGTCACACGGATACACATATTGGAACGGGCCCAGGACCTTGCCTGACTTAATGGTGTTATTATATACGATCTGAAATGCCAAGAAACTACAAAATGTCAAGAGACAAACATTTTTCAGAGGACGAGCATCACAGCCCTTCTTCGCATCTCTTTTCTAATGCTAATCACTTATTGCCACATTTGAGTTGTTATGGCGGGGCAAGAAAACAGAGTAAGAGGGCCTTGTGAAGGGCCCCTCACGGCTGAAGGTCCTCTATAAAATCTTCACGAATGCTTCTGTCCCCACTCAGCTTTGAGACCGGGCATCCGGGGTCTAGAGTATCCTTGGGGGAACTGTCAATTTCGCAATATTATCCTAGGACTCAAACACCTGTGTACTGGCTGTTTTCTTTATGATAAGCTGAAAATCTAGGAGATGCCCACAATGCAAGGGCCAGGAGCAAGAGGCCCAGCAACTTCACCAATGAGGGCAGAATTTAGTGAGAGTGGGTAGTTCTTAAGAGTTAATTGCATGAAATCCTACCAGCTTGTAGGGTTGGAAAACATTAATCTTTCCTTGTGTTTGAATAGTGTGGGAATTTGTTTTATCTTGAGTTCCCCCCTCCTTGCCCCTCTAAAATCTAGAAGAACCTGGTCTAGGTCTCCTTACCAAGGATGGGTAGAAGGGACCTGATTAAATTTTCATTCTTCAAGATGATGGCGGCAACTGTACGAAGAAAAATCACGGGGAATCTGGATCGAGAAAGAGGGAGCTCGCTTGGAAATTCACCTACATAACCCAGATTAAGAAGTGACGCAGATACAAAGCCAAATCATGCAGCTTGCCTGCAAATGGAAAAGGGAGAGCAAGCCTGGAAAGTCAAAATGCATGGTCTTGCGTTTTAATCAGACATAGAAGGTGAGCAGGGAAGGGAATGGGGTGAAAAGGTCAGGTACAGGGCTGAGATCCCATGAAGAGGTGGGTGTTAATGCCACTAACTAAGCAGTAGAAGCACTGTTGAATGGAAACGCCTTTGTACAATGAAAGATAATGAAAGTATTTTTTAAACACCAAAGTGAAAGGAACAGAATTCATATTTCTCTAAAAAGAAAAAAGGGTAGAAATCAAGGTCAGCCCAGCTGACCAACAACAGTTACATATAACTGTTGACATAAAAGTGACTATGGTAGCCCCCCCCCCACACACACACCAGCAGCTGTAAGATGTGAATCGACTTGTTAATAACAAGTCTCAAATCATGTATAACATGAAGTGTTGGGTCTCCTGATGAGAATACCGTTCTAGATAAAAGAAGTGAAGCTTACCTGTGTGGGAACGTGAAGAAATAATATCATGCATTGAAAATGTATCGCTCCTATATCTTATTCTCAATGAATATGAAATTGGCATATCTCTTCACAACAGTGATGTAAGTAACTATAGTCACGTAATTACTATTACATGTTTAAATGTAAGTAACTACATTCAATGCATGTATCTCGTTTGATCTTCCCTTGGTTCATAGGTGGTTTATTATTATAATATGTTCTTCTGAGTATTTGTCACCTCTCATTAATATAATTCATTTTGGCACAGTAACACCTATCACTGTGAGCCAAACCAATTATTGTTATGTTATATTCTCCCAGGCTGGGAAATGTGGTGGGCAGGAAGAATGGACACAGTGTCTAGAAAGTTGGTCCTCAGTCTGACTCTAATCCACTTGGAAGGAAGGAACATCGCCCGTGCAAAAGTTAATGCATCTGCATGAATGGAAATCAATGGAATTGATTTTGGAGGTACTTGTTCCTTTACTGCCATTTGAAAACTCAATACCTCGTAATGTTCTAGAATAGGGCCATTACAAAGGGTGAGGGGCTGGGTGGACGGGGCGGGGGGTGGGGGGGACAAACCAAGTTTTACTTAATGCATGAGGTTTATACATGGGCAAGATCTGTTAATTATACAAGTTTTCCGTGAAATTTGAAGTTCTAATTTAATCACAAATCTATAATATGCAAGTAATCTTGTGCTTTCTAGTACAAAGAAATCTATCCTTCCACTGATGTGTGACAGAATTAAATGAGTGGCAACTCTGAACACTAATAGCTCTGCTCTTTTTTTTCTCCTGCTTCTGTAGTATGCATTGTGATCACCCAAAGGACTCTGAGGAGGATTTCTGAACACAAATTTAAGAATTAAAACATTAAAATTCCCCCTAAATCATCATGCCCACACGATAAAGTGTCTACAGCATTAAGTTATGACATCCAAACTTGCTTTATCCCATGAAAAAGAAAGAAAGGAATCAATAACAACATTTTGTATGCAGACTTTTTATCCTCAGAAATTATTTTTTCTTTAAATGTCTGGTGGTATTCTTCTTAAACACTCCTCTAAAGTCTTCACCTGTATTTGCAACCATTTTGAGTTTACTGTTATGTTTAAACTGGGGTTGCAAACACATAATGATGTGTATGTATAGAGGTTCAACTTGATTTTTTTTTAAATCAAAAAGCAAAGCAAGAAATGACATTCCTTAACTTTTTCCATACAAAGTAGTGATATCAGCTCAACATCAGGATAAATTCAAGTAACCAGAACATAGATTTTCCCATTAGAGATGTGTCACATGACTCTAGCTAGGCATATACTCTTCTTCAAATTTCCTACAGCTTTATTCGTCCAAGCAAATGGAAAGTTCCTAGTCCCTGGACTGCTGCCAGGGTTGAATGACGGGGAGAGGGCCAGGTATACAAAACAAGAGCATGGTGGACACCTGGAACATTCCCACCACTGCCCCAGTGGGCCTCACATGTGACCCGGAAGAACTACTTCAGCGTCTACCCTCTTCCTGGGCAATGCATGTATCTGGGGTCCACTGCCCAGAACTGTGCCATTGTAATCTTCCTGCACCTTCCAGCACTACTGAACCTCATTAATTTTTCCTCTCTAGAGTTCAATCTCTAAACTCATCACATGCTACCTTCCACCAAAGGATGGCAGAAAACAATAGTAGGGAGAAAATAAAAGATAAATAATGTACTAAGTACTCTCAGTGGGAAGCTAGCTCCTCTGCTCAGGATACGGAACATACATTTCAAAAACATAGAACTAAGGGAAATCCATGTTTCTCCCTCACTTACAATAATTAGTATATGTCTAGGATAATTTTACAGATGAGCAGAAAAGCTCAAAAGCTATGATGACCATATGAGATGATGCTAAATGAAACAAACCCCAAGATATGGACACAAGAGGTCTTTCTTTGTTGTTGTTGTTTTTAATGTACTATATGATTTTTTATTTCCTTTGTATGTTCTTCCCCCCATGGTATATCCTCTATTGTCACTGTACTTGATTTTGGTACCCTCCATCTTGTATATACATTTGTCTAATTTGGGGAGGGGAAGGGGAATAACAAAATGCTGAAACAAGGACACAGGATGACCCATTGCAACAACCATACCCACAAGAAACTACATTAGAAATGAACTTTACAACTTGGGGGGGGTGAGGACCGAGGTGGGGAGGAGGGAGGGAGGGAGGTGGGAGGGAAAGGATAGTGGAAGAACAATAAGGGAGGGGGTAACAATGTTCAACCAGAAATGTACTCATTGCTTTACTCATGTCACTGTACAATAAAATAAAACAAAATCTAGAACACTTAGCCATCACAAAATTCCAGATTTGGGGAGAGGACATCATCTCCATTTTACACATGGTGAAAATCTATTTCTAAAAATGTAAGTAGTTGGGCTGGGAAGGTGGCTCAGTGGTAGAGTGCTTGCCTTGCATGCATGAGGCCCTGGATTCGATTCCTCAGCACCACATAAGTAGTAAAAGGTGGAAGTAGCACTGTGGCTCCAGTGGTAGAGCGCTAGCCTTGAGCTGAAGAGCTGAGGGACAGCGTCCAGGCCCAGAGTTCAGGCCCATGACTGACCACACACACACAAAAATGTAACTAGTGCCAGGTGTCAGTGACTCAGGCCTGTAATCCTAGCAACACAGGAGGCTGAGATCTGAGGATCACGGTTCAAAGCCAGCCCAGGCAGGAAAATCCGTGAGACTCTTATCTTCAATAAACCACCAGAAAACCAGAAGTGGTGCTGTGGCTTAACTGGTAGAGCGCTTGCTTTGGGCTGAAGAGCTGAGGGACAGTGTCCAGGCCCAGAGTTCAAGCACCATGACCACAAAAAAGAAAAGAAAAGAAAGTAGTAATGAGTTATATAACTTGTGGATGGGATCAGAAGGAAAAACTAAGAGAGAGTGAGGGAAGGGGTGATATTGTCATATGTAACTATAACCCTTCTGTACATCACCTTTATAATAACAGTAACAATTTTTTAAAAATACAAGTGGTATAGACTGATTATATAGTGCATGAAGGAGCCAAAGTCCATGTCCTTTGTAAGGCAAATACTTTTACAAACACCTCCAATGATTTGATTTTTATTTTAAAAGTATATTTATGATAACATGATTTACCCAAAGTGATAGAATAGTCCATTTACATAGGTGGCTAAGGGATTTTTTTAATGTGTTTGTGTGCCTGTACTTGGACTTGAACTCAAGGATTTTCCTTCTTGCTTGGCTTTTTCTATTCAAGGCTAGCTCTCTGCCACTTGAGGCACAGCTCCACTTCTGGCTTTTTGCTGGTTAATTGGAGATCAAAGATGATTGAATCTGTCTACCTGGGTTGGCTTTGAACAATGATCCTCAGCTCACAGTCTCTTGATTAGCTAGGATTACAGATGTGATCCACCAGGCTTTAAGTGCTTTTCATCCCCCAGTGCTTGTTGTAATTTGAGGAAGACAGTTCTTTCTACTTTGTTCCTACTGATTGGTGCATTGGAAATGACCAAAACGTGAATGAATACATTCAGTCTGTTTTCTCCAAACATGAACCCATAAGCAATTCTATTAAGAGATTTGCAAGCAAACGGTTCCTTGTGTCCACAGTGAGCTGCTGAAATTAAACCCTCCTTTCCAGCAGAGGCCATCTTCATTTAGGAATGAAGGTCAACTCTGTTTTGTGGTTCCTGGGTTCCTGTCGGTACTCATACGTTCATATTGGTCTTGTCTCTCTGGCCAGTTTACATGGAACTTTGGCTTTCTTCCAGACTAGGTCAGCCATAGCCTAGTTTTTTTTTGTTGTTGTTGTTGTTGTTGTTTTATGTTGTTTACTCTCCTGTTTGTCTGGGGACATTTCCCCTTCATTTTCTCCAGGACTCACTTTGTGGATTATGCTAAGACAGGCCATTGGCAAAGCTGGTTCTACTCTCCAAAAACAATGCAAAATTATTTATTTCCCCCTCCTGCTGTTTGCTCAGATTCCAAATGAGATGCTCCAGGGAAATGTCATGCTGCCTTAAAGATCAGAGCAATTGAACTTTTCTAGATTTTTTTTTGCCCCTGATCTCATTTTATCTTCTACTACTGTCATGTTTTCCTCTGAGAGAAGGAAATTGTCATATCTTTAAAAATGGAATCAGAGTTGAATTTTTGTATGTTTGATATCATTTTTGATGTGCCCTATCAAGTCTTAGCTTACTATATTTTTCCTGTGATCTTTCTTTTCTGTGCCAGTGGTATCATTACTTTCTAGTCATCAAAGTCAGTCCCTCTTTCCTGTCACTGGAGCCGCTAGGAATAGGTAGAAAACTGAGTGGAAATGAGTATTCATCCATACCATAGATATAAAATGAAAAGCATAGTCACCACTTAATAACTTGCAGGATGATTGTTTTCTCCGTGCATACATTCTAGTGTTTCCATGAAAGATTTCTAGAAGTAGCCTGGTCAAAATATGCAAACAATATGGATATGTAGACATTGCCTAGTGATTCTCATTACTCGCATCTGAGGCATTATTTTACAAAACGTTTCTGTGATTATGCCATACTTTTATTGCCCAGAATATGTGAGAAAAGGAAATTTGTATCTCCCCAAAGAATTTCAGGGATGAATTCTGTGTTCCAAAAAATTATTCCTTCTTTTCTTCAAGAAGATCTTTCAAATAAATCATTCAAATGAATTCTGTGACTTGATGCGTGTGTGTGTTTTATTTACCATTTTACTTTTGCATTCCCACAGCCATGCTTGCTTGAACAGCTACTTTTAGACAACTTCAGTAGTCAGAGACTACATGGAGCAAAAACTAGAGGGAAACATTCACTATTCCCATCCTCTTCTGTTAATTTGCCAGCGTAATGCCAGTATATCTGAGAAGTATTGTTACAGGAAATAAAAACCTCTGAAACTGGTAATTACACAACTAATTCCTTTTGTTTCTTGGCTGCTTTAAAAAAAATCCAAGGTCATGTTCAGAGTCTTATCCTTCTAACTGTTATTTTTCATCTTCAGAGAATACCACCAAGATGGCAATTACAAAAGATCTACACCAATATTTATCATGGTGCCTGGCTCACCAGGAAGCCAATTTTACCATGGTAATCCAGGAGAAAAAGAGCACGGGTTAGATTCCTGCTCAAGTTTCACTTCCTTACCTGTCATTCTTTGTGCCTTTCTTTCATTCTGAGATAGTCGGCAGCAAATACAATATTTTAATAGTTTTATTTTCAGAATAAAGCAAATTGGCACAATTATTAAGGATAATATAAATTGCTTAAATTATCCAACTTGCAAGAGTGCTCTTGATGTCATTTGCAGCTAATTATTTTATTTTCTGAAATTAGACAGCACCGAACCATTCTAATGAGTGGGTTTCTAACGAAAACGATCAGCAGAGCTGCGAGGAGCGTTGGAATAGATCTTTTATAATTTAGGATAAATAATAGCATAGTCTAATCTTGTCCTAAATATGTATTCCAGAGCGTTAATTAGGTTTCATAATTTTCTTATTACTAAAATTCTGCACTGAGTATAAAACATTGGTTCTTTGAAGTCAATTTAGAAATAACATGACATATGCACTGAAAGAGAATTTTAGGAGAGTCAGGATTTTAGGAAGTCTCTGGTCTTCCTTCAGATTCACAGGCAGAGAAGCTGAGATTCAGGTAGCTCCCAGGTGAGCTGATCCAGAGGTATTAAGGGACCCTGGTATTTATCCATTCTCCATTCCCCGTCCACATTCCTACATCCTGGCCCACAGTTGCCAGAAAAATCCACGGAAAGAGACTTTATACCTTCTGTCTAAAGTCTCAATTTTTAATGGGAAGTTGCAAATCTGTTCATCTGTTGCTATGGATTAAATATTTACTTACCCCTCCAGCAAAAAAAAAATGATATGGGGAAGTCCTGACCCAATATGATTGTATTTGGAGACAAGCCATTGGGAAGTCATTTGGATGGAGCCAGAATGTAAGGTGTTCATAAAGGGGCTGAGATCCTGGTAAGACTTGGGCACTGGTGGTTCACACCTGTAATCCCAGGTACTCAGGAGGCTCAGAGCTGAGGACTGCTGTTCAGAGTGAACTGGGGCATAAAGTTCATGAGATTCTTATCTCCAATGGACCAGCAAAATGACAGAAGTAGAGGTGCGGATCAAGTGGTAGAGCAAAGAAGCTTGGAGAAAGAATCTAGATCCTGAGATTTAGCGCGCGCACACACACGCACACACACGCGCACACACACATGCACACACACACACACACCCCTAGAGAAGCCAGAGATCAAACTGTCCCTACAACATGACACAGCTAAAGGACAGTCATATGCAAGACAGGAAGGAGGCCCTCAGCAGAATCTGACCATGCCAACAGTTGGATCTGGCTCTTTTAAGTCCCTGGAACTGTGAGAGAATAATGTCCCATTCTTTAAGCTACCAGTCTGTGATAGTTGGCTGTGGTAACAATAGCTGTCCATCACATCTGTCTGTGATATTTTGCTATGGTAAGGACAGCTGTCTGCCACATCTGTCAAAGTGCTACAAGGATCGCCAGCACTCAGCTGGGCTCCCGAAGCATATGATCTCTGGACACCATGACAACCATGTTCTCAGGGGCTGAGAAGCCCGCTTCACATTCGTGTTGGCTGTCCATCACTGTTGAGATCTATTAGCTCCCTTGTAAAATGGTAGCCTAATTAATTAAAGCTAACACATAGGGAGTTTTACTTTTGCCAGGCAGTATGCTTAATATGACTTACAAGGTATCAGGGAATACACAGAGGAAATGGGGATGAAGATGGCCTGAGAATTTTAGATGCACATATGAAAACAGAACAATGACACCTGTTAAAATTGTTTTAAGAGCTGGGCGCTGGTGGCTTATGCCTATAATCCTAGCTACATAGGAGGCTGAGATCTGAGGATTATGGCTCAAAGCTGGCCCGGGCAGAAAAGTCCTCCTGAGACTCTTATCTCCAATTAGCCACTCAAAACAACAATAATAATAACAACAACAACACAATAAGCAACCTGAAGTGATGCTGTGGCTCCATTGATAGAGTGCTAGCCTTGAGCGCAAAGAGGCTCAGGGACAGCACGCAGGCCCTGAGTTCAAGCCCCATAACCGACCAAAAAAAAGTTCTAAGACGGGGGAAAGCCAATAAGGAAGAGTGATAGAAGGGGTAAGGTTGATGGGGTATTGTATGAAAACGTGGCGCCTCTGCTTGTACCACTAATGGCTGCTAATTTTAAAAATATTAAAGGAAAAATTTTAAATTCACACTAAAAAATAATTTCTAACATTTGATTGGAGGGGAAGAGATAGGTCCATGGGGATAAGAAACGAGTTTCCTCCAAGGCTACAGTATGTTTATGCTTCCCTTATAAAAATACCCTTGGTAGATACCATCATTTCTTCAACATTTCTTTAAAGAAGAAACACTATTCTTCAGTGCATTTTTTTTTTTTGGTGGTATTTGCTGTGAGCCGTGAGCCTGAGGAAATTGGACAGGTTATTATTATACTGCTATCACTCTTTTAGGGGACAATCTGGAGTAAATAATCTCATTTCTTGATCTTCCTCAATTCTGCCATCTCTCCATGAATGCTTCTTGTGAGAGATTACATAAAAAGAATAAAATAGTGCATATAAATCGTCAGCCGGTATCTCTCAACCGAGTGTCGCCAGATAGCCTTTGGGCACATAAGCCAGTGAGAAGAGAGTTTCTGTGCAGAGGAGAGAGGTACCCATGCTTTCCGGCGTCTCCTATCTCTCTTCTGCTTGTGTGTGAGCAAAGCAGAGCTGTCTCAGGATACCACTTCATCGCTTGGAAAATATAAGTCATTTGCCTGGCAAAGCAGCCTTTCAATATATTCCTAGTAAGAGCTGATGGAGATAGAGAAGACTGATTGGAATGAAAATGGAAAGCGAAGACAGCTAACCAGGGTTCTTAAGCAAAGGAATTATCACCCTTGGAGGAGAGGAGAGATCTGTTCATACCCTTGGCAAACACACACTGGGATGAGGAAGGAACTCTGCTGGTTGCTAAGATGTGAGTTTTGCAAAAGGCCTGGCTCCCGAAAGCTTGAGATCTGTTTCCCAGCCAGGCTACCATGAAACTCCGGAAAATACTAGGTTCACGGTACATAATTCGCATGCGATCCATCAGAACTCCATTTCAGGGAATGATTGCTAGAAACCCTCAGTCCCAGAAGCTACCGTGAGACAGAGAAGAAGCAATAGACGTTGATGACATAGTGGAGAACCATGGCTTATCCAATCACACACACACACGCACACACATGAACAAATGACGTGATGGCCTTATCTTTCAGCTTTCTGTTTCACACAGTGGGTATCATCTAGCTCCAAAATAAAATGACAGGCTTTGTCACAAGGACACACAGGGCTTGACAACAAGGTTACCTTCTTGACCTCATTTTTGTTCTCATTAAGAGCCACTCTGGTTTGCCAAGAGAGATGCTGGTAGCTTGAGTCACCCCAGAAGCAGCTCCCAAGATCCAGATTTACATTTAAATCACTTTATCTGGAACGTGATTCTTCACAACCTCAGAAGAGCTAGACACAGAAAAGCAAAAGGAACAAAAGCCCATGAGAAATGTCTTGTCAAGCATGGTCTACATGAAGCTAGTGGACCTCTTACATCTACCAGGAAACTCCAGGCATCAATGAGAAACCCTGGGCAGCTTTCTCTGAAGGTGTGAGGAAGCTGGGGTACACTTCTACCAGTTAAAGCTTGCTGTAAAGAAAGTGTCTCTGCCGTACCTTGCCTCTCAGTTGATATGAACCCTGCCCTTCAGGAGGGTACTGCTACATGCTCAAGAGAAGGGAATCTTCCACAGAAAGGCCTCCAGGAATCTGAACAATCAGGACTTGGCATGTCCCACTTTGTCTACCAACATTAAATCACTGCCTCTGTGTCTGGTCACATTTCTATCTGGTTGGCTGTGTTTTGATTGTGTCTACATAATGAGTTTTCATAAAAGATCA
This sequence comes from Dipodomys merriami, assembly GCF_024711535.1. Taxonomy (NCBI): domain Eukaryota; kingdom Metazoa; phylum Chordata; class Mammalia; order Rodentia; family Heteromyidae; genus Dipodomys; species Dipodomys merriami. The sequence goes on from NW_027202804.1 coordinate 2,092,443, forward strand.
AAAGACAGTGTTTGGGGGGCTTCTGGATGACAGAACATATAGAATCTTAGAGAAAGATTAGTATTATGTAGCTGTAACCTCTCTGTTCATCACCTTTACAATAATATATATATGAACATATATATGTATATATATATATAGATGATTGGTAAGAATGCATCCATATATATATATATGTATATATATATATATATATGTATAGATGATTGGTAAGAACGCATCCATGTGCTACCATAGGGCTTAACTCAAGTCCACGGAAATGGATGTTCTACTCTCAGGATTGTTTCAGACCTCGCACTGACCAGGCCTTCATTTGGCTGCTTATTTACATTTTCAAAAATATCCTTTATAGCTAGGCACCTATGACCCAATGTCTGTACTCTTAACTACTCAAGAGGCTGAGATCTGAGAATCACAGTTCAAAGCCAGCTTGAGAAGACAAACAACTTGGAGAGATTCTGACCGCCCATTAACCAGCAAAAAGCTAGAAGAGGAGGTAGAGCACTAGCCTTAAGAAAAAAAAAAATTCAGGGACAGTGACCAGGCCCTGAGTTCAAGCCCCAGGACCAGCACGCACGCACGCACGCACGCACGCGCGCACACACACACACACACACACACACACACACACACGAATCTTTTTTAAAAAGATAGTAAATGTATGTAGAACATTTCTTCCTGTATTCTCCTGAGTTCTATAATCATTCTAGTAAAGAGATTGAACTCTAAGAGGGGCTCATGGGAAGTTTAATTTGTAGCCAATCGATCAATAACTCCAGAAATCTGCATTGAGAGGGTGTTTGGAATGAGGTCTGTCCTGGAGACTGAATCCTCCACCCCTAGGAACTGATGGGAGCTGAGCTGGAAGGTGCCTAGGTGGTACTTGCTCTGGATGGAGAGAAAGCTCTACCTATTTCGATGAAGAATCTCAGAAGCCAACTGTGCCATATGTATATATGGACTGCTAGAATTTTAGTTCTTTTCTTTCTTCCTTCTCTGTCCTCAGAACAAGTGTCTAGAACGTATGTGAATGTCCACTCTATGTGGGCAGGAAGCAACCTTTGCACTGCGAAACCCTCCCAAAGAAGTAGAGGATGGATGGCAGGCTGCTTTCCTAATGGAATCTGGGATGGGATACATGAAATCGCTTCCACATTGTCTTTCTGACAGATATGTCTGGACAAGATTCAGGCCAAATGCTCTTTGGAGCAGAAAATCATCGTTGACACACTTGTACCCACTCCAATCCATATGATCTCCATGAATGTTTGGGCTCTATTTGTGATCACTTGAGGTAATTGGATACAGTAATTGGAACCATGCAGAACAAAAAGTCCACACTTCTTGTGAAGGAAAGAGACCAATTGGAGGCGTCGCACTCCTAGGTAAGAAGCGTGTTAAAGGTTTTTTTACTTTTCCCTCACTCATAGCAAGATTAGACTGAAAACACAGTAAAACTCCATAAAGAAACACGGATAACAAGGGTCTTCCTTCAGCGTTCCAGCAGACAGAGCTATCACGTCATAAATAGCAAGTTGCCACAGATTGATCGCCCAGATGGAAGAGGAACAAGAAATGTTTGGAAGAGAAATATCACTTGTGCTACAGAGACTTCATTCATTATTTCATGGGACAAAATGCAACAAAATGTGGACCTTGTAAATGTCTCTGCAAATGCTTCCCTCCCAAACACTTTATGTTTTTGTCCCCAAATGGTGGTTAACATTTTCATGATCATGTGTAAACTGCAAGCAAGACATGACAAAACTGTGAGTTTCTTGTGCATCTGGGAATTTTGTAAATAACTGCCCCTCCCTCCCCTAGGTAGCTGACCTTGTATTTGCTTAAAAGACTACACAATGGAAACCATCAATGGTTTTAATCTAGGGCCTTATTTGGCCTCACACTTGGCTGGAAACATATTCCGCTAATGAAGAGACGATTCTGTATGCTCGAAAACTCTGACTTTCCTCTCTGATGTCTACTTTATTTCCAAGCTTACTTGGTTCACTTGTTCCTTATATCCCCTCTTGGGAAAAAATATCGAGAATAGAACTACCATCACCACATTAAGTACAAAGAATAAAGATGAAACTTCAAGCCACACACACACACACACACACACACACACACACACAAAACACTGCAGCTAATTTTATCCCAAGAGGGGTAAAGGAAAATGAAAACAAAAACAACTACCATAAAACAAAACACACACACACACACACACACACACACACACACACACACACACACACACACACACACAAACTATCCTTAAAGTAAATTGAATATACTGTGAGAATTACTGAACTGGAGTTTACTTAAAGATTTGCTTCCTTGGCCATAAGCTTTGCTTTCACATATGTGGATAAGACATTTCTCAAAAGCAACTGGGAAAAAAGCAAAAAGGGAAAAAGCAAAAGGGAAAAAATATTCACTGTCTAGTATGACAGATCTCAGATTTCTTTGTTGCTGTCAAGTTTATTTCCAAACTGCAAAGTCTCTCGTTCAACATGCATAATGAACAATCCTTAACTAGGTTTTCCCTCCTCTTGTTTTTTTGCAATTTTATAATTAGATATGCCTCAGAGGCCAGGGAGTTAGTTATCTACAATCATATTTTGTTGATAAGAAAACGCAAGGGAAATTAAACATAATTCTCTTGGTAAATCACTAAGTTCTGTTTAGAGACAGAACTGAACTGAAAGAATGTGTAGACAATAATACATGGGTGGGGACCAAAACATCACAACTATGTCCTGGCCAGGATCTGTTCTGCTTTTTGTCACTGGACAACTTCCCTTTGCCTCTGTATTTGCAAATGAATTAACTGAGGTACAGTAGAGTCTATGGAGCGTGCAACTAGTGTAATTTTGTAGAAAGACAAAGTCAAAATCCAACAAACTGAAGCACCAGGAAATGAAGAGGGGGGGATAATGCAGTCCAGAATTCACGGTAAGCAGCACAAAATTAAGAAAAGTAAGGGAAGGGGTGGGTCGAAGTGGAGGAGAGTGGAGAAGGAATCGACACTGATTAAGATGCATCGTTTAATAAACTGCTTTGCTAAATGACACTTCCTTTGTACAACTACTCAAGGATAATACATTTAAAAAGAAGTAACAAGAAACTTCCTACAAGCCTGCATTTATCCAGGTGCTCTAACACCCTCTGTGATACATTCAGAGAAATCTCCCTGAGAAGCTGAGAAGACTCAAGTAAATAGCTTGTATTTTATGATAGGAATTACAATGCAATGATCAGCTAACATTCCTTTTCGTGTTTTATAATTGATTTCTTTTGTCTTACTAAGGTTTTAATCATTCATGATCCCTTAAGAAAAAATTTTTAAAAAAGGACATCCTACCAGGATTCCTTGTCAGGAAGAAAAAGAATAGCCATCACAAATTCTTTTGACTATGCTATCTCTTTGATAAGTTCTAAACTTGCCCATTGACATGCTATTTTTTTAGGCTCAGCAGTGGGCATTTTTAGATGAAGAACAGGAATAGGAATAAATAAAGAACTTTATTGTAATAAGATGATGAATCTTCCCTTAACACCAGCGGGCAGAATTCCTTCTCCCTCCATATCTACTGTTCTCCTACCCCGTCCAATGGATGTTCAATAAAACACAGTCATTGTTGTGTTTCCATCAATGATTACTCTAATATTTACTATCATAAAAAATATCTGTCTCTTTTGAAGAGCAGGCATTCTTTCCTTAGCCAGACAAAAAGTATTGGCCCATCTGAAAACAATGTAAATTATCCACCAGAATCATTATAGTGTGCTGGGATTTTCTTTAAAAACGTCTTTATCTACATGAACATTATCTTGCTCTATCTCTATTTCTATGCCTAGAGAGTATGCATAGCAATATGTCTTGGTCCTTATAGGGGAAAAAAACTCCATATATGTAATATATCTTCAGGTAAATATGAGGTTCTGTGAAAGATCTGACCTCCATTATGATTCTCTACAAATCAAGGGTTTCCTGAGCAAATAATTGGAAGCCAAACATGAGCACCACACGAGGGAATCCACTTTCGAGCAAGAGAATTCTTGCCCGGCAATCTGTTATCTTAGCAATTAAATTTTCAAGAAGGACGACTGCTATGTTTAGTTTGGGCTCACGCTTGAGCCAATTTAGCACTAGCTCAGCTTCCCATTTTCTCTGGGCGTAGGTTGACCGGAAAACTAAAGTTGGATGTTAGCCTGTCCTTTGTGGAAAAGGAACTGGTCAAACAAAGGAAGGAGATCCAAGAGGAACTCCGAACACCAACCCTGCCATGAAGGAATGCTGTGGTGCTGATCTAAAGTCCGAGCCTGCAGGATATGGAATTTCTCCTTTCCTACTTGCTTTCATCATCAAGGAGAGATTAGCTTTGCCCTGTGTCTGTGAGCGTATACAGTTTATCATGGACCAGTGTGGGCTTGCTGGAGATGGAGTCGAGTCTTTGAAGGTCACTGACTACCACTGGGGTCCCCTGTGCTCATGGAAGAATTATTTTGGGTTCTCGCCAGCCAATACTTGCTGAGTTCACAGAAGGAAAGCACATGTGAGGGTTATCACATCTACCTTTCTTCTCCGAGTCTCAGGACTACCTTCCCTGTGCTATGTCTGTGGAATAAAGTCTCCTGCACCGGCCATCACCAATTCTTCCTTTTTCATCCTGCTGTCTAGCGCTGTGCTACCTGCCTACAAGCTCTCAGCTCTCACTGAGGCGCTGAACCAGTGGGCAAAGAGATGCTTTCTGCCACAGAGAGAGAACGCATTCACACAACAGGGAGAGAGCCCACTCCTATTGGAGCAAGCTTAAGTGGCCCATTTACGTGTCTCATGCAAATATTCGGATGTGTGTGACAAGACCTACTCTGGGCCTGATGAGTGTCAGGTTTAATTATTTAGCCCAGCGGTCAGATGTGCAGTCCCTTGCTATTCAAAGCACCATGGGCAGCACTTTCTTTCCCTTTCCCATACCGAGCCATAGATCAATATTCCATGCTACATGTTAAATCATTTATTTCACACCCCACCACGTTGCTTCAAGGCCTCATCACTGGATGATGCGAGAAATCTGCTAGTCTCCCCAAGGCACGGGGCCATTAGAGATTTTCTTTAATTTAGGAATATTTGTGCATTTATTAAGCTTAGATCGCCTGAGCAGCAATTCTCAGACACTTTCCTCCATGACTGGGTAATAGAGGAACCCCACTTCTAAGGAATATTAGCAAGTGGAAAGCTTAGAATATTCTTAGGGGGACAAATATGGATTTTTTTAAAAGAAAATGTATTTTAATAGAGGATATATGATGTGGGAGTTGTACATAAATGTGAGAAGTTAGGGTTGGAGCATCTGCAAGGAAGGGAGAATGGGGCTGAATGGAGATTCAGATGCCTGGGCCGGCAAGAGACATCAGGCTTTGGAAAGGCAGCCTGGAGCCAAGGAGGGCCAAGAAGGATTATTGCCAAGGAGAAAAACGGTAAAGATGACTTGTTGCCTGTTTGTCTGTCTGTGGCTCCATGCTTGCCTGGATGGCGACTTTATCCTGAATGGGTGTTGAATTGTTCTTCCACAGAGCAGAAACATCGTGGAGGTTGGCAGGTCATTTTCCCTCTCTTCTGTGGACGTGTTGGCTGTAACATTGGTAATGATGGCTGACAAGAATTCTGGAACAGATGCCAGGGTCCTGAAGCCCTCGGAAGCCACTGGGGACAGTTACCCTTACACGTCTCTCTCACTCGGGGAAGATTTTTCAAATAAGCTAAAGGTTCCTTTCTCAGAAAGCCAGCATACTTCATCTAAAGCCTTCACCTGGGAGGTCTAAGGATTCATCAACATCCAGTGGATTCATCCTGTCTAGTGATTTCCTTGTAGAAGCAAACTAGAGCTCAGTTCCAGCAGAAAGCAATTTTACCCCCAGTGCTTTTCCAGATAGGGGAAGCTTGCTGGTGCTGGGGAGAGTAAGCCAGCACAGATGGCCTCTCCCCATCGCTCTCTATTTGAAATGATCTGGAGTGCAGAGATCCCGTTATTTCTGCACTATCACCTCTTAGAGATGTGAAAGCGCTCTCATCATGGCCTCAAAAATAGAACACAAGAAACAAAACTAATGACACCGGAGCATTGTGAAATGGGGAGAGGGGTAATGGAATGGCTGATTTGGATCTTAAAATAAACAGGGCTATTTAAAACGCTTCCTACGAGATTGGGTCTGTTTGCTAAAATAGAAGGCTCACCTTTTCGTTTATTTAGTTTTTGCTCTGTTTGTCAGTGCGTAGAGAGGTCTGGCTTCTATGTCCTCGGGTATTATTATCTTACATTCATTCAGGTTTCTGTAGAGGAAATCAGATTACTTCTCAACAGAAAGGGTTGGTCCCATGCTTCCCACATCGGGTTCATAATGCAATAGGTCAACAAGACAATAGATACATACCGTATTAAAAATAAGAATAAACTGTGATGTCATCTATCAACATTCTAAGCATATCTCTGGGAAAAAGAGAGATTGTAAAAATGTATGAGTGTGTGTGTGTGTGTGCGCACGTGCGTGCGTGCGTGTGTGCATATGTGTGTGTGTGTGTGTGTGTGTGTGTGTGTGTGTGTGTATCAGAGTCAGGCCTTGGGGGTTGACATTAGGAGCTATTGAATAGCTCTTATCTTTCTCCCACTTCCAGTGGCCTCTGCATACCCAGTGGAAAGAAGGGAACAAAGGTTGTTAATAAAGAGAAAGAGCAAAGATATAGGCAAGTAGGGACAATGTGTTTGTGCTTGGGAGCTGGGTACTTGGTCTTGGGTTTAAAATAAATAAGCACAGCTTCAATGAGGGCGGCTCAGTTTGCCTTGGGAAACTTGACAGAGAATGAGTTCTCTGGTAGCGGAACAATGTTGGCCTAATTGAAAAATTAGGTTCACACCTTACAGCAGCTCAGTATCTGGATTTGGTGTAACTCTCCACGTGAGTGTTTATGCAGTGAGACAGTGGGGTTGCAGAAGGGGAAAGGGTTGGACCGCTTGTGTAAAAAAACATGCCTTCTGAGTTGCACTAGTAAGAAATGGGATTAAGCCAAGGGATTTATATTTCAGAAGATCACATTTAGCCAGGAAGTCAAGAACAACACAGCAATCCTCTCCCCTTGTCTCTCCACCCTGCCTCTCCTCTCCCTTCCTCTCCTTGTTTTTTGGGGGTATTGGGGTTTGAATTCAGTGCCTCGTATTTACTAGAAGACACTCTACCTACAATATCATTTGAGCTACAAACTCAGTCCTTTTCATGCTTGATTTCTTTTGGGTAGCTTATTGCTTTGTGCCCACTGATGGCCAGAGATTATAATCCTCCTAAATATACTTGCCAGTATCTGGGATGACAAACATGTGTCAGCAGGCTGAACTTACTTGTTGAGTGGAGAGTCTCCCTAGGGTTTCCTCGTTGTTTACGCAGCATAACTATTTCTGCTTGAGTTGCTGGGATTACAGGTATAGCTCACCACACCCGTCCTAATCCTTGTCTTTTGCTGTGACCACCTACGTCCTTCAAACTTCAACTGTGTATTTGACCTAAGACAATGCTTAGAAAATGATTTGGGGGGGCCTTGGAGAAAGCACAACTTTGAGTATGTGTACCCCCTGAGAGTCAGACTGGTAACAGCTTTGCCTCACCGACTCCTCATTCCACATGATTTCCTAGCAAGAATTCCTTCTTTCTCCCTCATTCTCCATTCGATTGTGAAGTGCTCAAACCTATGTATGCAAGTCATCAAAACTACATCGCACACATACGGGTATTTTTATAAGAGTATACATGTTCTAGGAGCAATAGTATTAGCTGACAAAAGGCAGAATAACTACCCAGAGATACTTTAGGGACCAGGCACACTTCCTACACATAGGGATGGCACTCTCTTGAATTTATTCTCATACAGGTGCAAATATCCTGGTAATAGCGTCATACTTGCTCCATGGTAGAAATAGAAAGGTTAAAATGTTCTATTTGAGGGAAAAATATATACCAAGAAAGGAAATCCATAGATTACATTTCGGAAACAGCGACATCATTTAAAGTATCTGTAATGAGACACAGAAGAGGTATTGAACATACTGTCTGCCCAATGCTCAACCCCAGGGCGGGGATGGAGACATTTTTGTGTTGTCACTTTGTAAAAGGTTTGCATTCAATGTACAGCCTCCAAAGTGCACCCCTATTGCTGCACCTTAAATATAAAACAAAAAGCAATTGCGATTTCGGTTTTTTCACTGTGTTTCTCAGCCGCCTGGTATTCCATCTATCCAGATAGCTGTTATGGCATTGTCACAATACCTAACAGCCCATCCATCCTCGTTGAAGATTAATTTCTTGAAAACATCAGAATTCTGCAAAGAATATCCAGCTGCAAATTATAGACTTTAATTGTGTCATGCTCTGAAAGCAGCTCAAATATTCTGTGACCTAATTACTTTTGTGCATAAGATCATGCTAACTTCAGAGCTCTGAGTGACCAGTTCCAGAGCATAAGTCTTGGCTTTTTCCTTTCATAGAGACGTGTTTGACTATTCCTTTTCCTTGGCATTTAACAAATTGTCTTTTGTTAGAAAAGTTTTTCTAATATAACTAGACTCTGGAGCAAATGATGTAATAATTATTTCTCTAATCACTTCAAAACTGGGCCGATATGATATTCTGCCTGCTACAATTCTTTCTCTAGAAATGACATCTTGGACATATGTGTGGGGTATTTCCTTTGACCCTGGTCTTATAAAAGAAGTATGTGTGGATCTGCTCTTAGCTCATGGTTGATGGTTCTGCACTGTGTGTGTGTGTGTGTGTGTGTGTGTGTCTGTGTCTATGTCTGTGTCTGTGTACTGGCCGTGGGGCTTGAACACAGAGCCTTCGCTCTCACTTGGCTTTTTTGCTCACAACTAGCATTCTACCACTTGAGCTATGCTTCCAGTTCTGTTTGTTGTTATTGTTGTTTGTTTTGTTTGGGGGGGGGGCTGTTGTCTTTTTTTCTTTTCTTTTTTTCTGGTTAGATAGAGATGAAAGTCTGAGCAGAAAAATTCTGCTTAGGCTGTTTTGAGCCATGATCCTCAGATCTCAGCCTTCTGAGTAGCTAGGATTATAGGAGTGAGTCACCGGCACCCAGCTGAAATTATGGATTTTTTTTTTTGTGGCAAAGAATGGAGGCTGCAATCCTACCTGTGTACTAAAGGAAGGATACAAAATCAAACATAGTAACAAAAATAGAAATGCTGCAGTTTGTAATCCAAAGATCTTAGACATAAAAAAGTAAACGTAGTAAAGTCCTTATTGCTACACTAATTGAGAGTTGTTACGTATATCTATTCATAAGCTAGTAGGCAGAATTAAGCATCACAAGGGAAAGCATGTAGCACAGTGGAACACAGTTTATTAGACAGTGGAAGACAGCTATTTAAGAGATCACTCAGGCTGTTGGAAATGTCACTCTGGTGTTGGGTTGAATTAGCATAAACTGTATATTGTTGCACTTTGTCGAATGGCTAAAATTGTAGTAATTTCCCATAGAGATTTAGAGATTTTTTTTTTTTTTGTCAGTTGTGGGGCTTGAACTTTGGGCCTGGGCGCTGTCCCTCAGCTCTTCAGCTCAAGGCGAGCACTCTACCGCTTGAGCCACAGCATCACTTCCCATTTTCTAGTGGTTTATTGGAGATAAGTGTCTCATGTGGACTTTCCTGCCTGGGCTGGCTTTGAACCGTGATTCTCAGATCTCAGCCTCCTGAGTAGCTAGGATTACAGGCGTGAGCCACTGGCGCCCCGCTTTTAGAGACTTTTTAAATGAGTTTGATCCATTGACTTTAGTGACAGAAAATCCATGGATCAATTACCAAAATAAACAGTTGCTTCTTGTACTATGGTAAGGCCTGCCAAAGTGTATCCTAAAATACATATGCACTACATATACCTGACAAGTGACAGACGAGGGCAGGGTAAGAAATACACAGGAAATATGACATGAAGGCGATGTGTACCTCATTTTGTTTTCAACATCAAGGTGAAAGGGGATATTATTAATCTCTTTAATTATTCTCTGCCAGGATGATTTATTACTTCATCTTCCACTTCTGAGCTATGTGTACGTGTAATATTCCACACAGGAATCAGATGACCTCTCCGCTTCCTTACCAACGTCACCTGTTCCTGCAAATATCCTATCTACTCAAAAGGTCTCTAAATAACACTGCCTCCATGATCATTTTAAGAAGACAATGGCCACGAATCCTGTAGCAGCATTTAACATCCAGTGGGTTTATTCTTTAATCAGATATTATGGGTTCTAGATATTTTAGACCCAAATGTTAAGAGTGGAAGTTCATTAGGACCTTATTAATTTTTATACACTACAAGTTGACCTCAATTTAAATTCAAGCTCATGATTAGCTTAAAACTATAACACACATGGATTAGTTCATTAGCTGGTAACCAGCTATTATTATCTGCTCAACACTGACAGGAGGTCGGGGAATCTGTTAATGCTACCTGCATAAGACTTATATCTAATTGTTATCATGATGATATCGTTCAACTTCTGAAGAACAGTTCTGTGGCTTTACCTTCTTCTACCGTTAATGGCTTCACATCCATCATTCCATTGTAATACTTTTCTTTTCCTACTTCGAGTAAGAATTCTACAGTCTTGTCCTTCAAAGACTGGTGCGATGTCTCCTCCAGAGGGTGTGGTCACGGTGTGAATTCTGGGAATTATTTTGTATGTCTGGCTTCACGTGTTTAATTGTACACTTGCTCTGTGCAAGGACAGTCTCTCACACACTCATGAGGCGTAGACAGTGAGGAAGTGTTTGATTCTTGGAGCATCTTCCTGTGTATGTGCTCATAATAGTGAGCACATTTTTATTTAATTTCATCAGCAAGTATCACTGGATGAGAAAGGTTCAGTTGACCTGCAATGCAGGGAAATGACTGTCCTCAGCGAGGCAGTTAGAATATTCTTTTACCACTTTATTACCATAGATTTTTTTTTAAATTCAGCAGAAACACAATGACATGAGACACAGATATTCACTTGGTGCAAAATTAGTGATCTCCATTATAATTCAAGCAAAAATAACTAAAATTATCAAAGATACAGAGGAAAGAAAATCACACAGTGGGATGTAAAAGAGTTTTGGAGCATCTGGGAAGGTGGCTCAGTGGTAGAGCACTTGCCTTGCATGCCTGAGGCCCTGGGTTCGATTCCTCAGCACCACATAAGCAAAAAGAAAAAAGCCGGAAGTGGCTGTGGCTCAAATGGTAGAGCACTAGCCTTGAGCTGAAGAGCTGAGGGACAGCGCCCAGGCCCAGAGTTCAGGCCCACGACCGGACCCCCACCCCCTCCAAAAAAAAGAGTTTTGGAGAAGAGTTTGGTAGTATCATATAAAGTTAAACATATTTTTATTATATCTTTTTACACTAGTAAAAACGAAAAGTTGTTTTTCCAGGAAGACTGGTATGCAAATGTTTATTGTATCATCATTGCTAATAACCTAAAGTTGAAAGGAATATAAGTAAAAACCCATCAACTGAATGGGCAACCAAATGTAGTCTAGTTATTCAATGAATTATTATTCAACAACAAAAAGGAACAAGCTACTGATGCATGCTACAATATGAATTTTAAATACACTGTGCTATGTGAAGAGAATCAGAGAGATGCAAAGATGCTCTCTTTAGACAAACCTATAATCCTAGGACTATTTTGGAACAAGACTATAAGATTGGAGGTGAGGAATGATAGAAAGCAAGAATGAGAGATAGCTTGTAAACAGGTGGTCAAAGGGAAAAAACAATGGTGAGCCTATTCTATGATAAGGAAAAGATTGTGAGAGGTTTGAGGTACTGGAGTTGGGGTTTGGGGGTGAGGAATCTGAGGTGCCTCACAACCATTCAGATGAAAAGTCAGACATATAGTTAGATCTCAGAGCCTCTTTGAGGAGCATTGGGGCTGTCGATGTACAGATGAATCCAACCCTAACACTTGATTGATTCTTTGTTGTTGTTGTTGGTGGTGGTGGTCATGGGGCTTGAACTCAAGACCTGGGCACTGTCCCTAAGCACTTTTGCTCAAGGCTAGTGCTCTACCACTTTGAGCCACCGTGACACTTCTGGTTCTCTGATGATGAATTGGAGATAAGAGTCTCACAGACTTTCCTGCTGTACTGGCTTTGACTTGCATGCAATCGTCAGATCCCAGCCTCCTGAGTAGCTAGGATTACAGGCGTGAGCCACTAGCGACCCACTCACTTGATTGGTTTTTACAGGAAACACCCAGTTATACATTCAAGGAAACTTGAACTCAGAACCTCAGGACAAACCAATCCATAGAGGTCAAAAGAGAAGAAGCTAATAAATGAAAATAAGTCAAAGGAAAAAAAATAAGCATCTAGAAAACCAAAACATGGTCTCATGATGAATCAAACAAAGAAAAGAACGTTTTAATGGAAGAGAAGAGAATGAATGCATGTATACGGAGAGCAGAATAGCGACACATTTATTTTAATTGATTAATGTGTATTTAATTAT